>NC_034599.1:43758005-43871283 GCF_900095145.1 Mus pahari | reverse complement strand
GAGAGAGAGAGAGAGAGAGAGAGAGAGAGAGAGAGAGAGAGAGATGCCTGGGTACCTATTTAAAAACACGCTTTGCCCCAAACACTATTCGGACATGCCCCAGTGCCCTGACATTGTGAAATATAATCAGAGTAAAGAATGTTCAGTTAAAATGTTCTGTACTCTTTCTCAATTTGGATAGATCAGCCACAGCCAAGAGTGAGATAACGCATGGGGGATGGGTGGGGCGCCCTAGAGTGTTGTGGGAGACCGTGTGTGTTTATGTGTTTGTGCTTGAGAAATCATTCATCTTTGGCAAGGGGGAAGAGGAAGGCAGCAAACAGAACAATGCGATTGAGAAAGAGTTCTGCAGAGAACTGCCTGGGATCCCTATCGGGAGGCTGCACACATGGTGTTAGGTGCCATCCTCATGCTAAGGTGGCCCATTGCTTGGCATGCTACCGAGGCTCCCCTGGGGGCCACTGAATGGTTTTAGTACAGCACAGGGATCTGTAAGTTGGTAGCAGTGTGTGGTTGGGTGTCATTTGTGATTTGGCAATGCCAGTTCCAGTATGTAATATCACCTGGTTTTCCCTAGCATGGCCAGAACCAGTTCTGCAGCCCACCATGGTTTTATAGCACACTGTGGTCATTCTGCCCAGCAGTAGTGCAGGCTCTCAAAGAGCCCTGTGTCTCCCACCTGTCCCGCTGCCTCAGATCCTGTCTGTCCGTCTGTCTGTCACTCTCAGCTCTGGTCCTTAGTTACAGGGGAGAAACAAGAGATTGGAGTAGGTGTTGTAGCTGGATCCTGGATCAAGCAGTGGCCACTGAGACTTGAGGATAGGAGTGTGTTGGAAGGAGAGTCAGCATTTGGGGCCAGCTCACATAAGTAGCTCAGAGCCCCTCCCGATGCTCAGCTCCCTACTTGCTGGCCCACTGAGTTCCTTGAAAATGACCAGTTCCATGGCAAAGGGTCTAAGCAGAAACAGCCCAGCAGAGATGTAGGATAAGAGGTAGCATTGTCTCAGAGCTTTTGACCAGTTGTTGCCATGGTAATGACATGCCACTTCATAGAATCTCAACGGTGGTAACGAGATGACAGGTATGGAAGGATCTTGCCAGGATAAAGGACCTTATTCTTGGTGGAAGCTGTCTGATGTTTTTGCAGTTCTTCTGTCTGTTAGAGTGGGAAGTGGGGTCACGGCTACTCTAAGAGCATCTAGCTACCGAGAGAAAGAGAGAAGCATACTTGTTTATAGAACCTGTTCTTCTTAGGCCCATTTGGAAAGACCCAGCCTTGTGCCTTAGATATGAGGAGAAAGACATGACATCAGTGCACCCTTCTGAGTCTAACTGATGGCAGGAGCTTGAGTCTGGCACAGTCCAGTGAGGGGTAGGAGAGGGCATGAGTTAGTGATGCCTGGAGGTGAGCAAAGGCCAGAAGGGCTTGGTCCATGATGTGTTCTAGTTTGATAGTGAACCCTCTGTCTGTATGAGTGCCCAATATGCTGAAACCTTTCTTCTTCTTAACTCAGATCTGATTTCCGAGTCTGAGTACTAGTGTTAAAGCGATGAGGGGTGTTCTAGGAACAAGATTAGGAATGGATACGGCAATCCATGGGTACTGTCCCCAGCAGTCCATGTGCATAGGACATACGGGGACTGTCCCAGAATCAGGAATAGGATGAGACTCTTACTAGTCCCACCCCTTACCACCACCTCCTGTTCCCCCTGGGGATTACTCTGAAAGCCTGTAGGTGTGTGTGTGTGTGTGTGTGTGTGTGTGTGTGTGTGTGTGTAGCGAGGGTGAGCCTTCTGTCCAGTCAGCAGTGACAGCCTGTCTTCTCCTTTCCCCTACAGGAAACTGCACAGTGGGATGAAGACATACGGGTGTGAACTCTGTGGAAAACGGTTCCTGGACAGTTTGCGACTGAGAATGCATTTACTGGCTCATTCAGGTAGGCAAGGTCTCCTTCAGCGGCCCCCTGTGGGTATAGACAACCACCTCCTGCCCTTTTTACCCTTAGCTCAGAGCTGGCCCCGGTCTAGTTGTCTTCACTGCCAACCAGGGCTTTGGTCCACTGTGTCCCTTGGATCCTCCTTCCAGTTCCATGTTGCAGAAGAGCCACCCTGCGAGGGTGCCCATCAGAGGAACCTAGCTGCATGCTTTTCCCTGGGGTTCCCAGGCCATCACTGGAACCCGTGCCCTGTGCGATCTACCTCCTAAAGTAGACTGCAGTTTCATTAGCAGAAACAGTTGTGGAATTAGGTTCTCGCTGTCTAATGAATCTGACTATTGGGTTCGCATTATACAAGAGCCTTTAATTAAATAGATATAGAAAGGTTGGAACTCAAAGCTAGTTATAGCGAGCTGTCTTTTGCAAGTTAATTTTATCCAATTCTAGTGGGGTTGAGTATATGGCTGCCAGGAATTTTGCTCATGTTCAGGCAAAGCTGTTCTGCCCCAGAGCTGTGTAAAGAGGGGACAAGCCCTTGACGCCCTTTGTGCCTGGTGTTCTGGATACTGGGAAGGACCCTGCAGGCTTGACGCTGCAGGCTTTAAGCTGCCGTCTGTGGTACCAGTGACTTCCCTGTCAGGTCATAACCTTCTCCCTATAGTAGCTTCGTCTTTAATCTTTGCACTCATATTTTAGGGGAGAAGCGGTCCGTTTTCTTGGGTCTTGCTCTCTTTATGTAGGTGACTACCAATAACTGCCCTGCTTCGGCCGTGTTGCGTCAAGCAGTATGTCCTCTGAGATTTTAGCATGTGATTCCAATCCCCTCTCGTGACACTAATTTGACACTTGACTGTGTGACTGTGGACAAATTCAGCCCATCTCTGATGGTCAGTGCGGACGAGATGTTGCCCTCACATCGAGGTGATTTTTCTGCTGTGAGAATTGGATGAAATAATACTACACGTCTCCATAGAAAAGTTCCCTGGCCTGCCGTAGGTGATTCACGGGTCTCGATAGGATGACTTCTGCTTAGACTTCCTTCCGTGTTGCCTACCTCTGAGGCTGTCAACCCAGGGCATGCCTCATCATCTCACCCTGGATGCTTCCAGCCTGGTGGGTTGTCTGCGGATGATGGTGTTAAGTTCTCATCGGCGACTTTGTGGTACCCCACTGAAACTTCGCTGCGTAGTTCACGTGGCTTCATTCACACGGTGCTTACCGAGTGCTTCGGTTCTGTTCGTCTTCTACCTGCATGGCAGAACCCTTCTCCCACCTTCCCAGGATCCTCCAGACCCTTTTCAAAAACAAGACCACCCCAAGACCACCCCAAACACTCCCCACTTTCAGTCAGAGGTAATCGTGCCCTCCTCCAGCACCCATTTCTGTAGCTGATGCTTTGAGCCCAATCCTTCTTCCATGTCGCTGTTTTCTCTGGGCTTGCCTTATCGCCCCTCTTGATAAGCAGGATAATGGAGTGCGGGGAAACTTGGGCACCTACTTCCTAATGAGGCAGCTCGGCCTTTCGGAACCTCAGCATCCTTGCCTGTAAAGCAGGGACAGTTAACTCAAACCCTGAGAACTCAGCTTGTAAGGCTCACACAACCTTTTTGCCCCTGTGCCCACGGTGTGGTGGGTACTTGGTAAGTATTAACAGACAGTAAACTGCTAGGGCACAGGATCAGGCCGATGTTATGTCTAATACATTGCCTGGCATCAGCAAATGCTTAGATGAGCTAGTGAGTACAGCCTAGGTAGACATTTGATGAGCACCTCGAGGACTTAAAGGTCCTGTCTGGCCTCACCTGCAGCAGAAATCCTTTCCTGGCTGAGGGGCTTCATGGAATGGGGGACACACTAGACCCACTCTTCCAGGCAGTGGAAGCAGGCGTGACTTGGCCGCCAGCTCTGTTGTGAACCCGTGTCTACATTACAGTATTGGGGTGTGTGGCTGAGATGTGCTGAGAGCTACTGAACTTTTACTTTTAGGTGGGTTTGGTGTCCCTACTTCTGACAAGATAGTGACTTCCCATCACTTTGCTGCAAGCTGGCAGGTCCCGAGGGAGTGTCCACTTTGGTCCCATCTAAGTCACCACTTGAGGGTCTCATGGTCTTTATGCTTCTCCAGCCTCAGGAAGTGGGATGTGTTTTCTTAGTTTTCCATTATATGGTTGGTCCCTCTGAAATCCATCTGCCACCAATGCCCTTGTGAGGGAGGGGTTGGTGATGAGCTACCATTTCGTTTTAATTCTTCCTAGCACACAGCTCCACAGCTCAGAGCCTGCAGGGTCTGAGACTTTCCAATCTGTTTTTTGTTTTGTTTTGTCCCTTTGCCTTCAGACCCCTCACTCCTGTACAGGTGCGTCTTGATATCCAAGAAGCACCAAAAGCCAGGGAGGCTAGACCACTTCCTGACCTGTGCCCCCACTAGAGACGTGAACCTGCTGCAGGTTAGGGTCTGGGTCTGAGGGGTTCCCGGTCTTCTAGCAACCACTACCCCCATAGCAGATAAGGGAATTCTGTTGCGTTAGATGATATAATCCCAGCACTTGGGAAGTAGAATCAAAGGGCTCAGGAATTCAAGGCCAGCTACAGCTACATAGCAAATTCAAGGCCAGCTTGGTTACTTAACACCCTGTCTTTTTTTAAAAAAAAAAAGGTCAACTTTTGTCTGTCGTCTGTCTGTCTGATCTACCTACCTACCTGCCTGCCTACCAACCAACCTATCTATCAATCATTACACCCTGGCTGGTCTGGAACCTATCATAGACAGCATGACAGCTTTTTTTTTTTTTTTTTTTTTTTCTTCTCTGGTTTGAAGGCTTTGTGTTAAGAACTGACACTGAGGCCCACCTCAGGATCTGTAGTGCAGACCCGTTTTTTATAGAGGGTAAAGGGTGGGAAGATGAATAGCTGCCTGGGGCCTAGGGAATCTGCTTTCGTCCTTCTCCTTTGTTTTTAAGGACAGGCTGTGTGGGGAGACCTGAACTCCATCCTGGGCAGGGATCCTGGTGGCTCCCTCAGTGTTTCCACTGCGGCAGCGGGGCCCGTCCTTGCCAGGCTCATCTTGGTTGTTCCTTCTGCTCCACCAGGCTGCATGCCTCTCCCTTCCTCCCTCCCTAGCTGGTGCTGGCCGCCCCACCCCCTCTTGGCTAGCACAGCCTGTGTTTGTTATTGTAGACCTGGCATTGAGCCAGGTCTGGCTGCGGGCCAGACTTGTGGGTACAGTATGTACAGTGTGTGCTCAGCCAAGTTTGTCATCGTACGCGATTATTTTTTTTTTATATATATATTTTTTTTCTGATCTGGAAGGGGTGGGGTGAAAACAGGAGATTCTGCGATGCCGGAGGAGAGAATGCACTGAATTCCATGATGTTATTTCTGTAAGGAAGGACTGGCTTGCCTTACCTCTTCCGCGTCTTTCCTTCCCTCCTCCTCCTCACTTCCCTATCAGATGAAATCAGCCTGTAGGAGATCAACAAGGCAAGCTCTTATTTGCAGTGACTAGAATACTAAATTTACTCTCTTAAATCAGTTTTCATTGTGTTGAAATTGACAATTTGTTTAATTAGAAGTTTGCCCTGTAGGAGGCCCTTGTGAGAGGCTGCGATTTCTCCCCTCCCATCTCTCTTACTTTCTCCTTTTCAGTTGTGCTGGGTTTTAAGACCCTAAATGGTGGTAGTGAATGTTCAGTTTAATTGAAGTTTCTAACCCGATTTGAATGCTTTAACTACCCAAGTGTTTATGAGGTATACCTGATGATAACAGTAAGTTTAAATTGACCACCACCACCAACATAACTCATTAACTAATGGCTAATCTGGTCCAGCTCTGCCTTTTAGAGATGGTTTTGGGGATCAGAAGGGCTTGAGGAATTGGGGTATGGCTCGTAGAGGGAAGAGAAATGTTGGTAGGTATAGGGCTGTGGCAAGCAGCAGAAGAGTCCCAGCCCACTGTCCATGTCCAGAGATGACTCTAAAGCCTTGTACACTGCCCTGTTCCCATGGGAGTCATCCAGGAAGCATTGACAGGTCCCCAGCTCTTTGCATTTGCTTTTTAAAAGGAGGTGATTTCCAGCTGGGATGTGAGGCTGGACAGACCACAGACCACAGTCTGTGACTCAGTGGGTTCTGAACCTGTCCTGTATAAACCTTCCCATTCGGCTTACATGAACTTGCCACACCTTAGCTTGACAGACTGCCGGCTTATAAACACACTACAACTGCTTGCTCTGTTTTGGACACAGCCGTTTGGTTGGAGGGGTCTGGGTGTCTAGGTGGTCAGGCCCCATCCTGGGGGTAGCATTCGCTTTTGGATCGAGTACATGCTTAATGGGCACTAATGGGTGAGGCTGTGTGCATCGAGCAGTGATGGATGCCACAGCATCCTTCCCCTCGAGGAACTTGCTCTAGCAGGATGCATCAGGTTAATTATAAAACAGTGTTGAAAGAGTAGTACCAAGTGTCAAGAAGGAAGGGTTGGAGAGCTTCAGGTGATGCGGACCCTGCGTAGACGGTGCGGGCAGTGCTCAGGAGGAATCACAGAAAGCTGGACTGTGAGGATGGTGGGCATCCCTTGTGATGGGGTCTGTGGGCAGGGTGTGTGGAGGACAGAGGAAGGTATGCAGGGCCCAGGACAGAGGCATGAGAAACGGGGGAAGGGTAAAGTGATTTCTAACTCCCCAGCACTGGAAAACCGCATATTGAGGCAGGAGTGACCGAGAACAGTGCTTTTCCTTCAGAAGGGCTGCTGGACTTTGGCTAGCGATTGGCCTGGACTTTATGATAGGGGAGACCTTTCCAGAGTCACGACAGGTAGTCCACCATGGACATGGCCACGGTGTGGAGTATCCTGAGCTCCCCACACTAGAATAACACACTCTTTCCGTTGGCCTGGTGCTATCAGCATTGCTGATTGAGAGCCCACTCCTGTGACCAGGCTTGTCTCCACACTCCAGAGTGTAGAAGAGGAATGAAGGCTTGGGCTGATGGGTTTTACAGTTTCAGTGGGAACATGGGGTAGCCTGAGCTTATTCTCCGAGGCCTGAGTCTTTCAGGGGTCAGGGAAAAGTGCTAGAAAAGTTGGGACCAGAAGCAAGATTGGTTTTCTTAGGCTGCTATGATGGTGTGGGGTGGGGGATACAAGTTGGCAAAGATGAGTGAGTTGACCTCCTCTCCTCCCTCCCTCCCTCCCTCCCTCCCAGCACTTAGCTTTTGACTTCAAGGTTCTTACAGACAGAGGAGGAAGGAAAGGAGGGCAGCTGGCAAGTCCCTGTGACTGCTAAATGAGGGGTCCCCACAGTGATCATCAGAAAGGCTGCCTTAAGAGTTCAAAGATGGCTTCTCAGGACCTGCAGCTCTGAATTGCCCAGGCACATGAGAATCCGTAGGTGCTCCATTCACCCTGCCTCCTTTCTGGAGGGTAATTTCTTTTTTGCTATCAGGGTTAAAAAAAAAAAAAAAACCTGGGAGACCCTTGGATATATCCTCTCTAGGGCCCTTTAACTCCTTCCTGGGTCCTGAGAGGTGCCCACCCTCTGAGCATTCCTGTCGACAGTGGGGTGTCTCAGAGGTCCACACACTGGGGTGGCAGAGAGGAACAAGCAGGGAAAGTGCTCCCCCACCTCCTCCCTCTTGAACACACTCTTCGCTCTTCCTCTCCCTCCTCTGAATTTGGCCAGCTTCCTGAACTTTTTCCCAGAGTGGTGTCGTCACTGGCCTGCCGGCAGGTCTGGATGTTCTGCCAGCATTCCAGAGAGTTTATGATCGCTTGCAGATGCGTCTCCAAGAACACACTGTACCCAAAGCAGAAATTAATGCAGGCTTGACTGCGGTCCAAGCCCCTACACGGGAGAGAGGAGAAAGAAAACAAAAACTGTTTAATGCTGTTTATAAATTATACACTGGCTGATGAAAAATACATTTCTTTCCTGCCCCCTTCCGCGCTGGCCCCTTCCCTGTAGCCCCCTCCTCATCCCCCCAACCCCTCCCCTTCTCCATTTTTGCCTCCAGAGCCTCAGCTGAGCGCAGGCGAATATGGTTTTGCTTTTTAGCTCCTGTTTTGGCTGGGATCCGAAACCCTTCCTCTGATTCCTAGCCTGAGTATTTTTCCCCTTTACCTGATGAAATTCGCTGATTTTTCCAGCCCACATGGGCTGTTTGGGGGTTTGTTGTTTGGGTGGGTAGTGGTTTTTTTTTTTTTTTGGCCTAGGGTTTTGTTTATAGCATGTGTCATATGCAATGGCGCAGGGTGTCATGCTCACTCATCCCTGGAGGATAAGTGCTCCCTCCCCACATCTTGCCACCTTAGAGTCACTGAGTATATACTCAGAGGTCCCAAAGCCTTCAAGGCTTCACCTCAGGCTAACTGAACTGAGAAAGTTGGGGACATTCTTCGCAGGTCATTTTATTAAACAGTATTTTTCCACCAGTTTTCTTCTAGCCTTTCACCTCTTAACCCATGTGGAGAAGGGGTTACATACCCCCAGTACACACATCTCTACGTATGTCAGTGTAGCAGGACCGGAGAACTCATTCCTTTGACGCTCCTGGATCCCACCCAGCTTCATCCCACACCCTACAAGCCCCCTCCCATCCCAATTTATTCTATAAATTCGTTTCTACATTATGTCTATCCACTTACATGGCTTTTGTGTTTTTTAATACTGCTAATGTTTATCATTTGCCCAACAGGCTCGACAGATTTTGCTTCCTGTAGAGCATTGAAGGCTTTAGAGCCCCCTCGTTGCTAAGTAGCAGTCTCTCTGTACTGTAATGGGCTGATTTTGTATTCTGTTCAGCGCTGTATCTTATTTTTGTATGCAAGACAAAGTGTTTTGATGGAGGACGATTGCAGCAGTGTCTGGAGGCTGTTTGGAGTTTTATGGGCTGTACAGTACACTGTGTGCTCTCCGAACAGAACACAGGCTGTTGAATTTTGGATTGGATTTGTCATCCCCCCCCCCAACACCCTCAGAAAGGAGCCTGACAGATAGAACATGACTTCAAGGGTGGAAGAAAGAAAGTGGGAATTATGTAATATCTCCTTCCTGTCTCTCATTCATTCTCATTCTCTCTCTCTCTCTCTCTCTCTCTCTCTCTCTCTCTCTCTCTCTCTCTCTCTCCTCTCTCTGTCCCCAAAGAAGGTGGCACACCCCTTCCCCGTTGCAGCATGATTTTGCACAGCTAGGTGGTGACGTTCCTATTCGGAGTGAGCAGTGCCCTAGAGGAAAGGGTGGGATGTCTGTCCAACTGCTGTTCATTCGGAGTCTTTCTTTGCTTCTCTTCATCCTGCTTAGGTTCCGGGTGCCTTTACTAGCCCTTGATTTTTGTCTAAGGATGATGAGTAGAATCTCATGAGCAGCTGCAGGACAGGACTGTTTTCGTGGGATCGACCTGAAAGCAAGGAGGCTTACATATTCTCAGAGTCCTCATACCTTGGTTGGGCTTTCTGCATGCGCAGCCGCCCACCCCTGACAGAAGTGTGTTTCTGGGTGGACTCCCATGGCCGTCTTTACCTCTAGCCTCTGCTCCCTAGTCCTTGAGCCAGGCAGGGCCAGTGTTGTTGTAGCCCAGGTCTGTGCCTGCCCTGCCACAGTGCTGCTGATGTTTCTCCCCGTGCTCCCCGCAGGGGTCGGGTCTCTGCCTCCCTCCCTCTGCAGGTGTTTATTTTGTCTCACTCTGCTTCCGCTTCTCCCCCAATCTCCTTCCATCTCACTTCATCTCTTTGGCACCGTCCTGTGTCTATGTCAGCCGCAGCCGCTGCTCGACACTGCTGCGTGTTTTCTGTCTCCCTTCCTGTGTCTTCATCTGTCTCTGTCACCGTCTGCCTTAGCCTGCCTTCTCTCATCTGTCTGTTGGTCTGTCTGTCTCCTTTCTTACTACTCTCAGTGTCCCTGAGCTTAGAAGTTAGACGTCAGTCAGAGTGGGAAACCTTAGGTCATTCTGGCCCAGAGGCCTGGTGAGGACTCTTACGCACATGACTGGAGAGAGCTTGAGGCACGTGCGCTTGACCCCTCGCTTTGAAACGACAAGAGTGGGTCTGCTCAGCCCTGACTTTGGTTCTGTGGAAGTCCTCTTATATACTATTTTTAAGGGGAGTTGGTAGACAGGAGAACGGGCTTTGGTTTGCGAGGTCCTCATTGGCGCCTGCTACGAGCCTGGTGGGCTGAGCCCAATCCCTGGAACCCGTGTGAAGGTAGAAGGAGACTGGGTGTGTTGCAGAGTGTGTGTTGACTGTCTCTGTGCCTGAGAGAGGGGACCTGGGGGTGATGGAGATGCCTATAGAGCTCTTAAGGTTTGCTCCATGAAACTCATAGATTCATCGGGCGCAGGCTAGGTCGGGCAGGGGGTAACCTTGGACAGGTGTTTAGTTAGGAAGGTAGCTCCTTGTTGGAAAGTCTGGAGAAACAGTCAAGAATGAAGGGTAGAATCTTCACCAGATGCGGAGCGAACATGTGTCTGTGTGCGCACAAGTATGAGGGGGAAAAAAAAAGAGATGGAGGCGAAGCATTTACATGAAATACTGAAAATTGTTTCTTTGCTGTAATGGGTCCACACAGGCCATTACCTTGAAGATTTAAAAACAAAATGAGCTCCTGATATCTAGTGACTGCCACGGACATTCATGCCTGATTGCAAAGCCTGCTTTACCTTTGAATTTCAGCTTCATTGTTGGTTGTTAATTTTTGGATGTTGGTGGCAACACACACACACACACACACACACACACACACACTCCTTGGATTCCTCCAGGAATAAGTTAATGGATGGGTAGATAGTGTTTCTCAACAAGACCCCAGTGAAGAACCTTTTCATTTTCAAAATAGCCTCTGACCTCTCAGGCCAACTGAGCAGAGTTTGAGGAATCCAGAGAGCCAAGATGAGACTCTGCGTTGACTTTGGGCGCTGGGAACGGGGTGGGGGTGGGGGGAAGTTTGATTTTTTTTTTTTTTTAATTTAATAATTTGGGTTTCCTATGAATGGTTCTGTGTGGTGTGCTGTAGTATGCATTTTCATAACTGTCTCTTCCACTTTGGATAAAAGGAAGGGAGGGGGAAATAACAGCAGCAGCGTTCTGTGGGCAAAGGAAGAAAACAAGAGAATGGGGCAGAGAACAGGCTAAATTTAAAATTGTAATTGGCTGACTTCCACTGGCTTGCGGGTGTTTTAATGACTCATAATAACTTCATTTAAAACCAGCTGAGCAGAAAATAGATTGGAGAGGAGCCTCGGGCCATTATGGATTTGTTTTTTTTGACAAGCTCGGTTTTCAGCAGCCAGGAATGCTCTCAGAGAGGGCTCAGTTCTCTCTCTCTCTCTCTCTCTCTCTCTCTCTCTCTCTCTCTGTCTGTCTGTCTCATGACTGAGAAAGATTGTATATATATATTAAAAAAAAACAGAGATATACAGTTTCTTTTTCTTTTTAACTCTTCCCACTTCCCCCTTTTAATTTTTTTAAAAACTGATTAAAATAGATGCCTCAGGGTATTATTTCAGCATTTTAGAATCCCTGTTCTCACACCCACTTTTGATGTGGTAAACAGAACATAAATAAAATTGTTTTGAAGATGATTGAATTAATTAGGTAGTAAACAACTCCAAAGCATAAATTCCCTGGGTCTGTTTGTTCCCACCCTCATCCATATTTTCTCCAACCCCCTCCTCTCCCTCAGCCCCTCCTTCCGCGGACGAGACCCTCCCTTTGACTAGGCATGTCTCCTCTGTCACAGGGGTAGCTGTTTGGTGATTGACCTGCCCCGCACAGATCACTGCGATTAGGATGGGACTGGGTCTGTCCAGGAAGTTTTAGGAATTGCCAGAAGAGGCTCTGACCCGCCTGTAGTTGTTTCTAAATAAAATCTTGCTAGGAACAGAGCCAGGACCAGAGACCTGCTCCCTTCTTTTCCTGTCTTTTGAAAGTCAGTCTGCTCAGCCCCAGGGTGAGCCTGGCCAGGCAGTGCAGGAGGCCTCTTCCATCTGATTGGTCTCCGTCCTCCTCCATCTGATTGCCCTCAGCCATCTGTTCTCCCCCACTCCCACCCCACCCCCCCGTAACCTGTCACCTCCTTGGTTCAGGAGTGTTTTTTATTCCATTGCTCCTTTCATGTGCTAGGACCTAGGCTTCTTGGGGACATGTGATTCGTGTATTTCCGCGTTCGCCCATGCCACCTCGCCTAGGAACCTGAATGGTGGGTAGACCCTGGCCTTTTGTGTAAATGGGTGGGAGTGGGGCAGGAAATGCAATGGAGGCTCTCCTTTGCTGCCTCCAGCCCTGGGATCAGCTGTCTGGATCAGAAGAGGGAGGCAAAGACCTTAACAGCCTATTTTCTTGCTTCTCTACAGCCTAGCACACAGTAGGGCAATCAGTAAATCTTGACTCTCTACAGCCTAGCACACAGGAGGCAATCAGTAAATCTTGCCTCTCTATAGCCTAGCACACAGTAGGCAATCAATAAATATCTTTTGAATAAATGGCTGGCTTTGGGTTTATGGTACTGGATTGAGACACATAGAAAGGCACATTTACTCATGCCTGCTGTTTTCCAGGTATCGCAGCGTGCCAGCATTCTGGAAGCTCTGACACTCGGGTGCTCCTTTGTAGATGAAGACTCTGAGGCTTACAGCATCCACTGCTGAGCCTGTCTGAGATCAGGAAGCCAGAGTGGGGGGTTGACCAGGGCTGACCCCCACCTAGATCTCTCCACTGTTGACTGTCAGCATTCTTGCTTTTCCTTCTGTTGGGCTCCTGGTGCCTTAGAGGTTGTGGAGGTGAGACTGGAGAGCAGAGAGGAAGGAGGCCTGGTCTTTCGAGACTCTGAGGTAGGTAGGAAGCACCACCTACCTTATCGGATGCTGCTTCATTTGGCCGGCCACCAGGAGCAGGTGTGGCTTATTAACCTTTCCTGCTGGGCCAGGGCAGCGTGCGTTCGCTGATTGCCTGACCTGGTCACTCTTTGGAGGGCTGGAGGAAGATGGTTCCGGGCCTGTGAAGAGGTGGTTTGTAGGTCAGACAGCATGCCGCTTCAGCTTCCTGGAGATCTGGACAGTGGTGTACCCTTTCTCCTCTCCATCACCACGCCCCACTAGAGAGGAGGGAGAGAAAGACAGCTACCTGTGGTCTCATATCTTTTCTTGGGGAAGGCACCCTGGGATCGGGAGTAAAAGGCATGGTCACCAGGTGCTGCCACTCTGAAAGGAAGGAGCGTGTGGGATACACCCAGCACAGGGAGTGTGACTTATCATGAGGGTGTGGTCTCCCTGGTCTTTCAGATCTTGTCCAGTGCAGCTGTATCCTTTGACAAGAGACTGTTTTGTCTAATGTAGAACAACCTTGGTGTCTCTCCAGGCACACACTGCGGGTGCTGGAACCTTCTCTGGAGGGGTAAACTCATTACCTAGTGGTAACCTGATTGTGAAGGTTGGCCGGCAGAGGAACTTGCTCGAGGTGATATTCTGGAGCCCACCTACATGTACAGGTGTCAGAGGGATGAGAGCAGATATCACATGTACGAATTAGCTTGTTAGCAGCTGGACTGAGGGGCCAGCGTGTGCCAACCCAGGCAGGGCGGATGAGTTAGTGGTACCGTCCTGACCTGCCTTCTGCTAGAGAGCCAGCTGAAAGGATCGCATGAGCCCGGCAAGGGAAGGGTGTTCACTGGCCCCGCAAGGGAAACAAATGGCTGCCATGGGAGTTTGGAGCTATGAGACTGTCCCTTGGATGGGGTGGGAGGGGGAGTAGTCCAGAAGAGGGTGGGTGGTATTTAAATAGAGGGAGAGGATCCTCTGGCAGCCGTGTCCAGGAAGAGCTCAGCTTCCTATGAGGGAAGGGGTTGTCTTCATCTTCCATAGTGAAGAGAGCAAGGACATCTTTGAGGTAGAACCAGGCAGACAGGCAGGCACCTTTGCGCTTCCGCCTCTGGTGTCCACAGTGAACATCAAAGGTTTATAATCCACCTGAGGGTCCTCCGGTATAGTGGTCCTCCGTAGTGGCCAGTCGAGAAGTCCTGCAGTGAAAACGAAGACTGACTGGTGTGGGTAGGTGGAGACCCGGCACCCCGCATCTCAGCACTTGGGAGGCAGAGGCCAGGTGATTGAGAACTACAGGCCGGCTTTAACATTAGAAGACTAAGGACTGGGAGGGCGTTCGCTCAGGAGTACATACCCAGCATGCACAAGGCACTACGGGCCATCTCAAGCAAACCAAGAGAGGGAGAGATAGGTAGATATGAGAGAGGGGGAGGGGGTTCTCCAAGCTTCAGCCTGTGAGTGCAGTGCATACAGCATTGCCCTTGGGTGAACTGAAGCTATTAGGTCATCCTAAGGACAAATAGAGGATCAATGAGGCCACCTCCCAGGTGAGCGTCACCTCAAACCCCAGACCGTCCCTTTAGGTCACATGGTAAATGCCCTTATGTGTGCGTGCATCAGTAAGACTGAATGCAGGGATGAAGGGAGCACCAAGGGCTTCTCTAAGGACTTGGCTCCGTCCGGGATTCAGTATGGTACACGTGCCTCTTCTAGACTCAGCCCCTTTATCCCAGCCCCCAGTAGTTGGCACACTCCTTTCTCTTTCCCCCTAGCCAAGCCCATGTGGAACAGAAGTCTTTCACTTGCCAGAGAAAAAGAAAAAAAAAAATCCAAGTTCTGTACTTTTCATTAGGTAGTTGGGATAAAAAGCCTTCTGGGGTAGGCGGATTAAACCTCGTAGCTCTCTGGCTGGCTATTAGAAACTAATTGAGCACCTAGCGCTCGTTGGCACTGAGTTCTGCTGGCGTAATTATGCAAGGCCACACTCATTTCAGTAACAAGGTAACTCCAGGTAGAGAGAGAATGATGCCCTGAAACTTTCGATTTTCCAGAGTCTTCCTCAGTTGCTTTCCTTAAATGAGTCTGGGACAGACAAAGCCTGGATATGAGACTTTTGGGGTAAGCTGTTGTCTTGGGTGACAGCTCGCCCCAGCCTGAGTTCTTCCATGGAAACGGCCCAGGATGTCTGGTAGAGCGCTGCTGTGAACTCCTTTGGTCTTGATTGAGGTTTGGGGCCTGGAGTCACACGTCCTTGTCATAGGAGCATCCTCCACTTGGGAGATAGATGACCCGGCAGTAAAGAGGCTGAATTAGGAACACAGAGACTCCCAGGGCAGCGTCTTCCACAGGCATGGAGAGCAGGGCCAGACACAAGCCCTGTAATAAGGTAGATGGTTGCTTTGTGTCTATCTGGACATCTGTCCAGTGTAGATGGGTAAGGTGTTAGTCTAAAAGACTAGGAACAGCTGGGCACTTAGATGCCTGAAGGATTCTATACTGTAGGCTTATTAATGGTGATACTTTCTCTGCCAGGACGTCTTTCCATTGAACCCTGCTTCTATCCAGAGTCAGTAGCTATGAGTGGGGCTGCTTCTCTTGGGGCTTGGGCTCAGTAGGTGCCAGTTGGACCTTGAATATGTTTTGGAAGGAGCCCTAGGGCATGGCCATGATCCTGTCCTCTGGGTGGCCCTGCCTGGCCTCTGGCCTGCCACCCATCAGCATTGAATCATGTCCCTAGGAGAACAGCATGTAACTAGGCGTCCCAATATAGCCCCTGCCCGCAAGGTGACAGGAAGTCATTGTCACTCAGGCACTCCATCTTCTGACACCACATGGCTGGCCTGGCTCTCTTCCGTCACGTCTCAGTCCTGCACAGCCGTGAATTCTGCTCCGGGGGGGCCTCTGTAAAGCTGGGTTTTCTTTTAGTTTTTAAGTGAGCCATTTCCCCAGTGCTGTTTTCAAGCCTCTGTCTTGAGTCTCCGGCCTGGACTGAATTGTTCCCACCGTCTCCGCAATTATAAGTTTGTCACAGTCAGAGGCTGGCTGAATGGAGGCAGAAATGTGGTGTTTGGTTAAATTGTAAAATTAGCTAGGAAAGTTAATGGAGCATTTCTGCCTCTGCCTTTCAAAAAGCAGGAGTCTTAGGAAGGTGCTTCAGGTACCTTGCCTAAGAAGGAAAAGGGGTGGGGGTGGGGTCCAGCCCGGCAAGGTGGCACATGCTTAGAATCTCAGAAGTTGAGACAGAAGGATTATCATGAGTTTGAAGCTGGCTTAGAATGCATAATGAGTTTCAGGCTTGCCAGGATTGTCTTAACAACAAATAGAGAAAGAAAGAGGGGCAGGAGCTTTTCTGGCTCACCATACCTCCGTAAGACCTGTTTCCAGTCCATATTACATGTCCATTTTATGGATGGAGCCATACTCGTCTCTTGCCTCAGCTTTCTGAGATGCCGCCTCTCCAGCTCCCAAGTTCACGTGGTACCGCTTGCCCACTTGCAAAATGCTGACCCTCATGCTCTGGAAGTCACAGTCTCAGAGGTGCGTGCGGAAGCGCTGCCAACAGTCTATTTTCTGCGAGCACCAAATTCGCAGGTCCTCTAATTACACCAAACAAACCGCTCTGTTTTCAAGCAGCAATTCGATGTCATTTTAGTTGTTGGGAGCACTTTAATAATGCCATGGGCTTCACCCTGGACAGAGTCCCCCCCACACACACCCCTTGAACCTTTTGTATAGTGTGAACCAGAAACTGCCAGTCATGCTTTCCCCCAGTTGGGGAGATGGACATTAATTGTGACAGGCAATATTTTTGTTTTGAGAAGTGTGGCGCCTTGAGCCTTCTGAATTTTGAGCCCGAAGCCGGCAGTGCTGGGTTGTAATGTAACACCTCAATTATGGTGCAGGGGGCCAGGGAGCCAGACTCTGCAACCAACAAAGTTCCTTAGATCCATGACTGCAGCCACAATTAGGGTTTCAGAAACACCAAAGGCAAGCCAATGAGTGTCGTTTCTAACCGGTTTGAACTTTTTACTACTCCCTAACATCAGAAGCACCCGGCTAGAGAGCTCACTTCTTGTCCTCAATAAAGCGATTAAGTTGAATGGGTGTTGGGGAGTTTTTAGGCTGAGAAGGGCTAAAAATAGTCCTGCTCTGTTTTCTGAAAGTCACAGCAGGCCTGGAAAGGCTGGCAGCCTCAAGGTGCCACCGAGGGGGTCGGAGGAAGGGAGAGGGATGGTGGCAGACCCTTGGGGTGCAAGGTCTGAGGTGGGTTGGTGGGAGTAGAGGCAAGGAGATCCGCTGCCTCCAAAGTGCTGTCACAACAGCAAAGGTGGCGTGGTTGCTTCTCTCTTCATTTGAAGTCTCCTCCAGGAGAGAGGGGATGAGGAGAGAAAATGAAGGTATTAATCCTAAATGATTGGCAGATCCAAATTTTAGAATGGATTGCTAGGCTTAAGTTTAACCCATTTAGCACTTACCCTGTGACATCAGCTGTCCTAGGTAAAGGGTTCAGTTAGGGCAGTGAGTAAATGTTCCGGCGTGTTAATCAGAGAAGGTGGGGGTGGAGGAGCCCTGGGAGCCCAGAGGTGGATGCTTTCACCGAAGCTTTGGTGTACCAGGGATGCTCAAGAACGGAACAAAATGACTTTTTGGTAATTGAAGGTCAACCAAGACAATCGTGTTTGCTTTAGTCTTTTGAGAGCAGGGTCTTTTTTTTTTTTAACGTGAGATCCCATGTCTCTCCTTTAAGAATCACTGTTGTTTCTTGACAGGGCATTTTGTCAATAGATGCCAGAAGGCGAATGTTGGAGGAGACAGCCTAGCCTGGACCCTGGGGAGACCTGGGTGCTGCTTCCTGGTGGCATTTCTAGAGGAAAAGAGCCATCTTTGGAGCTTATAGAGCTCACAGTCAAGGGAACGGAGCAGAATGGGCCTGCCTGAGCCCTGCCAAGTGGTTCCTCTAACAGTGCTGTGGTGGTCACACTGGAGATAGTGTCTGAAGTCTTCAGAAAGACTGTGTCATGCCAAGTGTTGAAACATGATTACTACTTAAGGGGAATTTCACACACACACAGTTATGAGTGGCATTGGAGAGAGATGGAAGGAGTAGGGAGAGAATGGAAGATTCTAGAAAGAGAGGGGGTGAGAGAATTGTCTGTACAGAGATTCCCAAAGAGGTCAACACGTTGTGAGAAGACAGGGCATCGTTTTTTGGTGAGAAAAGAGGAAACCACCTGGAGGAAGGGAGGACCAGAGTGTTTCTGCAGGAGGAAGGTGTCCCACTTTTGGAACGTAAGTCCAAACTCAGTGGGAGTGTCAGGGTGTAGCAATGGCACACACAAGCTTGAAGGTTTATAGGATAGGCAGCGTCCTGATCCTGACTTGGCATCTTTGAAGTAGCTCTGGTTTGTTGGTTTGTTTGTTTCCTTCCTTCCTTCCTTCCTTCCTTCCTTCCTTCCTTCCTTCCTTCCTTCCTTCCTTCCCTCCTTTTTCTTTTCATCTTTTATTTTTTTTGGCAAGGTTTAGCTGTATAGACCAGGCTGCCCTCAGACTCACAGGGATCCCCCTGCCTCGCCCTCTGAGTGCCCATACCTGGCTGTTTTTTTTTTTTTTTCTATTGTCCCAGAAGCCTTGTGAGTTTGACCCGAGAAGCATGGTCCATGCATGCAGGTGTGTCTGTGTGCTCACGTGCATGCATCAGGATGTCAGCCTGGGACCAAGCAGTCTGAGGGGTCGGCAGAAGGAGTGTGATGTTTAAGGAATGAGAAGGAGTGTGGTGTTTAAGGAATGATAAGAGGAGGTCAGAGGCTCAGGTGACCGACAGCATGGGGGATGCTTGGCGCCAGGAGAAGTCCCTCTCACTTCTCTGACCCTCTCACCTGAACGTCCCAAAGTGAGCTCATCAAGGAAGATGTGTAGAGTTTGCGTATTTTTCGCATTCCTATGAAATGGCTGGAATTCCCGTTGTTGTTTCCCTGGTTTTAAAAAAGACCCTAGCCACGGTGGCAATGCCAACTCCCTTAGATAAAACTGTTCCCAACACCTGAAAGTCCTGTGTCCCTGGTGCTCAGGACTCAGTCTCCATTGTGGCCTTTTTGGTGCATCCTGGGCCCTGGCTAATGATTACTCCAGCACCGGACTCTGGTCACTCTGTTCTGTCAGTCCACCTGATAGATCAGAGGATTTACATCAGGGAGAATTCCCTGCTGAACAGAGGATCCCAGCCCTCACTGAACACAGCCAGTCAGCCTTCCCAGTGCCGAAGCTGTGAGCCATCACATTCCCTTTTGTACACATATCAAGCTTTCCTTGCCGTGACCTTCCTACCTCACTCCTTTCAGTTTTTCTCTCGCAAACTTTAGAACTTTGGGGGAGCCAAGGCTCACCCATGCTCTAACAGCCTAGGCAGCGACAGAGATCCGGAATGAATTTTCTTCATAGTTTTTGGGGGGTCATCTTATTTGTTCTTGAGCTGGTGATTTACCATGCTACGTGGAAGTGTGGACTTGTCTTCCCTCCCAAGCAGTGGGATGTGTTTACAAGAGCATCGAGGTAGGGTCTCATCTACCCAAGCCATTCACTTTCAGGAATGGGCCTTCCCCCTCAGGATTTGAGGACACAAGGGGAGGCACAAACCTAGGGGATGCTATTCCTCAGCTTGAGGACATGAATCTCATTTGTAGTGACAACGACTTGGACACCTACTTGGCACCAGGTTCTTAACAGTTTCTTATTTAAACTGTCGTATAAAGGGGAACAGTCCCCTTTCAAAGAGAGATCTAAGGGTTCAGAGTTTATACGGTGCCACTGACAGTACAAGTAAGCCGATGGATGCCACAGCACTGTAGGACTTCCCTGGGCTTGACCATTAGCCTCAGTCCCCACAAGTATAATGTGTGTGGAAGGATGTCTCACCCTTCCCAGCTCTCAGAGGAGGAGTCAATCATGGGCCTTGATTATCCAGTCATGGGAGTTGCTGTGGAGAAGCGAGTAGGAGACTATAGTTAGGCGAGATGCTCCAAACCAGCACTCTTAGGGAGGAGGAGGAGGAGGAGGGTGTGTGTGTGTGTGTGTGCGTGTGCGTGTGTGTGTGTGTGTGTGTGTGTGTGTGAGAGAGAGAGAGAGAGAGAGAGAGAGAGAGAGAGAGATTTACCATTAGATTTGGATTTTCTTTGAAGTAATTCAACAGTCAGTGGACTTAACGTGTTACCCTCTGGGTGGCTAGAAGCTAATGATGATGTTAAAAATTGCGCATGATGGGACCAGACTAGGGAGGCTCCTTGTCTCTGACTCCCAGACCCTATCTGTCCTTGTAACTGTTGCTTTGCCCTGGGGTCCCATAGGAAGCACAGTGCTTAGTGACACTTTGGCTGAATGAAGAATTATCAAAGCAGAATGACTTCTCTCCTTTCCTTTTCACTTTCCTGGGTTGAAAAAAAAAATGTATCCTAACTGTTAACAGTTTGTCCCTGGTACACAAAGGAAACCGCTCATTCATTCAGGGTGGCAGCTAGGAACGGTAGAATGGAAACTTACACCTAGATTTCTTTGATTCTAGAATGTAAGTTTTTAATAACATTATTATTCAGCTTTCTACTGTGTGTGTGTATGAGAGAGAGAGAGAGAGAGAGAGAGAGAGAGAGAGAGAGAGAGAGAGAGAGAGAGAGAGAGAGAGAGAGAGAGAGAGAGAGAGAGAGAGAGAGAGAGAGAGAGAGAGAGAGAGAGAGAGAGAACGTATACCATCAAGCTAGACCCTATGGCAGAAGTTCTTTGAAAGCCTTTCTGGTTGAGGTTGGAAGACTGTGGAACAAGGTGTGCTGTTCTTCCTATGGGACCTGAGACAGAAACTCCAGAATTCCTGCAAAGTCTAAGGACACTGTACCATGCTGCTGCTCCCCCAGCTATAGTAGAGCATTAGTTGGGCATGGTCCTCTCAGATCTAGCAGTGCCTTGGTGTTGCCCCCAACCCATCCCAGGGTTTCACCTTGTGCAGAGTGGACCCTGAGCTATGCACAGAGTACCAGCATTTTCCCAACTCAACAGCTGGATCTACACATGGCCACCCTTAACCCACAGAACACCCGCCACACCCTGACAAACATTCAGCTTTCTGCACCCTCCCTTAGATTTGAGACCTTGCATCCCTGGCCTCTCTACCTCCTGTTCTACGGTGAGTATGGCCAGCATCCCCACTGCAGTGCCAACTGGAGCACTACAGAGCCACATCCTGGGCCATGCCGGGCCCGGTGAGCTTCCACTCAGTGCCATCTGCCCACTTGTTTCCCCCTTTCTATCCCATGTCCCTTACAAAAACAGATCCTTCCCAGTTTTTTTTTTACTTTGTTGATAAAGGAGAAAGCGAGAGCTAGGGGAGAGCCAACGCGGGTGTGAGGCTGCAGGCAGCTCTCTCCGGGAGTACACAGCTCCTTGAGGGAAGGAACACGCAGTGCTGGCCTTTGGAACTGGCAGGCAGTGTGCTGTTCTCTGTCTGATAAGAGGTACTGTAAATAAAACTGTACACCGTGGCCTGTTGTAAAATGCCCGAGTCTGTACGCATTGTTCTGGCGGCTTAAGCTTTTTTTGGGTCTGCTGTTTTGGTACACTCTGTACTTCCTTATGTAAGCAGGCATGCATATCTCATCAGAACATTCAAGATGTTTATTTTAAAATTGAGAGGAATTAAAAAAAAAAAAAAAAAAAGGACACACTACTCAACATCAGATGCTGGCAAGGCACTAGGTGTCCCCACCCCCATCCCCTCAGTGGTTCCTTTTTCAAAGATTATTATTAGCTTGGGGGTTGGGGAGGCTTTGAAGAGGGAGGGGTTTTTGAATTTGTTTCTTTTCTTTTGGCTTCAGCCTTGCTTCCCTAGAGAGACATCCCTCTGCATCTGAATGCGTGCAGTATCTCTAACTGATTTCTAGATACCCAGGACTCTGACCCCTACTCCCAGACCCATTTCTGGTTAGGAAGATGAGGGAGAAGATTCTATACTTTGCCAAAAAGATTAGGCCAGAGGAGGAGGCCACTATGGGGAGTATCGTGGCTTCCACTGGGCCTCCCTTACCTCTGCTGCCATTGGAATACTGGCATTTAGATAAAGCTTTGGTTTTGCTAGTGCCTCTGACTGGCCTTGATTTGACTCCTGTGATCCAGGAATGTGGGGGTGGGTGGGGGTTCAGGTTGGGACCGGCCCCCTTTCCCTTTGCTGAAACCTCCGACTAGCTCCAGCCTCAGTCAGGCTGTTGTGTCTACATCTTTTCTTCTCACCAAACCTTTACCTGATTTTATGTCCACCTGTGGCATCTATCTAACCTGGGTGGTACCAGGACGTCGGGGCACAGAAGAGAAAAACGACATGGAAACCCCCCCGGCTCTTCAAGCAACTCTCTGCCTCAGTGTGATACTGAGAGCTTCCTTGGCTTTGGATATTTAGGATAGGGGGTGGAAATCTTGCAGGAGCAAAGATGTCTGTTTGTCTGTCTCTAACAATCAGGCTTATTAACCCCCAGGTAAACTTAGAGGTGAGGGCACCCCCCAAAGCAGGTCACTGCCAGCCAGTGAGTGTGCATCCTGGGAAGTCTGCCTGTGGATGGGAATAGACTGAAGGGAAGGGGTTTGCTGTTGTGAGGCATACAGTAGGCCAAGAGGAAACGGGAGCCCTGCTTGTCCAACCTTTCCTTCTTTTCCTCTGAGCTTCTTGAGTCCCCTCCAGAAACAGATGTGCCCTAGAGTTTCTACAAAGGGTCTGTAGAGAACCCAGAATGTAGTCAGGATTTTGCCACCCTCCAGGTTAGAGCCTGGCAGTGGTCTCAATGACCACAGTCTCCTTCCCAGGCCAGTTTAGACCCCAGTCTACCCCCATAGAGCTTCCAGTGTGCTGGGGAATACAGGAGAGAAACCGGAAGCAGACCCATTGCAGGTGGCTATATGGGCTCATCCCTGGAAGATTTAAGAGTTGAATAACTGGCCGGGTGGTGATGGCGCACACCTTTAATCTAACACTTGGGAGGCAGAGGCAGGTGGATTTATGAGTTCGAGGCCAGCCTGGTCTACAGAGTGAGTTCCAGGATAACCAGAGCTACACAGAGAAACCCTGTCTTGAAAAACAAAACAAAACAAAACAAAACAAAAAAAAAAAAGAAGAAGAAGAAAGAAAGAAAGAAAATTAACCCCCAGGCTGGAGAGATGGCTCAGCGGTTGAATAACTGAATTGTTGTTGATTCTCAAGTATTGGTCCTATGACAGATTTTTATGTTCCTCTCAACAAAACAATCACTCCCTTTTAAATCAACAGAGAGTGTGTGTGTGTGTGTGTGTGTGTGTGTGTGTGTGTGTGTGAGAGAGAGAGAGAGAGAGAGAGAGAGAGAGAGAACTTTGATATACGCCTTTACAAACGTGAGACTCACCTTATACGAAATAAATGGCCCTCAAATACCATTGCATTGAATCTCAGTAAAATCAATCATAGTTTAATTTCAACAAAGGCAGCGCTTGAAAGGAATGCTGGGTGGTGATGGGGTAGCTGCTGTGTATGGGTCCTCTGTCTCTACCCACAATCCACTTGACACACTTGTGAGCTCCCTGAGGGACCTACTCTTCCGATCCCATTTTACAGATGGCATGGCATGCTCACGGTTAGCTCCCAGAGTGTCATACCTCTGCCAAATTTGAACTACTCTGTCGGACCCCGCTTCGAAGCCCTTTACCATAACACAACCACCATAGGTGGCATTAATAACACCGGTGGTCTCTAATCAACAAGGAATTTTGTTTTTGTTAATATTCGACATCTGACTCGAAAAAACAACGGGTCAGCAGGATGGTGCGCTGCCTAAAGGAACTTGTCACCAAACCTGAGGACCTCAGTCCAATCCCTGGGACCCACATGGTGAAAGGAGAGACCTCCATATTCCTTCCATAACATGCGCTACCCCACACCAATAAGTTAAAATGTAATTTTATAAAAGTAAAGAGACTTAGGTAGATAGGGTCAAACCCATTTCATAGCCAGGAAGCCATAGGCTCATAATGTGGGAAGACTTGAGTCTCCGGGTGATGTCCAGAGCATCAGGTGTCTGACTCAGGCCTGGGCCCTGGCTCTACTTGGTTCACTGTGATTGACAGAAAGGATTGGATGGGTCCAGCTCCCTGTCCATCCTGTGGCTGCTCCTCTTCAAGTGTCTCTTTTTCACCTCTGCCTGACATTGCTCTCACAGACCCCCACCTCTATCCAGCCTGATCCCCTGGTTCTTTCCTTGCCAACAGACAAATGGCCTTGTTTCTTCCTGCTTCTACTTACCTCACAAAGATGCCAACTCGTCTATGGCTGCTGCTACAGCCTCCCTAATACAAGAGTCCTACTCTTTGTCCCTCCACACCCAGCTTGGCTCTGTATGACACACTACTACTTGGCTTGTAGTCTTTTCTTTCTTTTAAATTGTGTTTGCATCTTGATCATAAGCTCCATGAGGACACTGTTACCCACCTCCTGGCTTTATTGATGGGTACCATGTCCATTTTGGAGCTGTGTCCCTGGAGTTCTTTTGGCTCTGGGCTGAGCCCCGGGGCATTTTGTATGGGTAAATGTTGCTGCTAGGCCCATATGCACTCACCCTGGTTTGGCTGGCATGGCCAGTTTTGACAACCCATCCTCCAGTCTTCCCATTGATGCTTTCTAAATGTATCAGAGCTGGATGATGTCACTGTAGTGCATTTCAGGAATGGCTGTGTGGTTTATCCACATTTGAGTTGCTTTAAATGCAAACCTGACATCATACCGAAGGCAGCAGTGAACAACATGTGCACAGTAAACAGGCAGAGACTGTCTTATTGATTAACAGATGAGGCCTCTATTATCGATCTAGGCTTGGCGAGGAAATTTATCACTTTTAATTTCAGGGCTGCCAAATATTTCTGCCTCTGAGCCAGCCATTAGAGAGACAATTTAACGTACAGCCTACTTGGGAGAGGGGAATTCATCGGATGCGTTCTGCCCTGGTCTCAGATCCCCACCCTGGAGAGCCTGGGGTGCAAGTGTCTCCAGGAGGGGAGCCAGCAGTGGGAGCCATCGTCTGTGGTCCCAAGTGGAACTTGAAAGCTGACTCGGAGTCCCTTGGGGAGAGCTTAATATCGTGACTTTGGTGAATGCGGAGTGAGGGGGACATTGAAGGCCACCAGATATGGTCAGGCTGGGACCCAGGAAGTAGTCATTTAGTAGATGCTGTGTGCTTGCCTGTCTTTTATCTTCATCTGAACCCCGGGTGATAGTGTATGTTCGCCCTTCGTTTCCTCCCTCCCCCTTCCCTCTCTCTGCGCATCTGCCATGAAAGTGAGATGCTCCCTACAGCCCCATTGATAGCTGTTTCTCAGAACCTCGCCGTGCCAAGTCCCTTTGAAGCTCATAGCGCTATTGGGTTCCTAACTCGATTCGGATTATGACTACGGGGCTCCAAAGCAGTGGCGGAGCCCATGAGGTGCCCACCCCTCTCATTCTTTCTTCAGGGAGCGGTGAGAACAGATAGAGCCAAAGAGAATCAGATCCCTCTCAAATCCACAGAAAAATCATTGATGGCTAATGATTCAGAATAAGGGGAAGTTGCTCGTTGTGAGGGAGCTGGAACTCCATCCAGCCCCAGCTCCCCCATCCTGACCCTCTCCACTTTTTGAAGCATTTTCTGTGTGCCCCCCTCTCCAGCCCCCGTCCATGGATGAAAGTGGTCTTGGCTGTCACTTCCAAACACACAGACACTGTTCTTGCCACCATCCTCATAGACATTTTCTTGGCTTGATTTTCAAAGCTCGGTAAGCCATGGGCCAGGTGCTTGGCCTGAGGGTATCCTGTGGCTTTTAGGGACACCCCAAGGTTGTTGTCACAGGCTTCCTCTTGCCTCCAGGTAAACTCAGCCCCGGTCACCTGAGGCACACAACTATAATGACTCTGAAGTCTCTTCGGGAGCATCTATCTGCCCTGGAGTCCTTTCACACCCATTATTCAGTCAGCTCTTGTGCTGCGCACTTACTAGGGTAGTATAGCCTGTTTGTTACTTGGGAATAGAGGAGTCAGTGAGGCTGGGATCCTCCTTGTCCTACAGGTCTCTACTCATCATTGACAAGGACTGTTCTTTGGTGTTTAAGTCTCTGTATTTTGATTCTTACCTTTTAAGGCACGGATTTTTAAATTTGTTCTTTTGATACAAATTCTTTCTTTGTAGCCCGGGATGACCTGGAACTCACCATGTAGCCCAGGCTGATCTTGAACTTACGATCCCTTCTGCTTCATTTTCCTGAGTGCTAACCTTACAAGTCAGGCACGGACAATCATGTCCGTCCTCGAATTTTTAAAACAAGTACTGGAACACGATTTCTCCAAGTTCAGTTTAACAGGAAGCCCTGATACATGAAATGGGTAATGGGATTGGGTTTTGTTGAGTTGTTGCACGGGAGTGAGGCGCTTGCCCAGTTATCCGTAAGACTTCTTTGCAGATGGAAGCTGGAAGAGGCTGACAATCAAGACGATTAAGAGTTCAGAAGTCAGGCTGTGGATCTGTGTCCTCCTCCATTCTGTGTTACAGCTGGCACATCCCTGACCTCTCAGAGTTTGTGGTTCTTCATCTGCTGAGTAGGACACAGTAGTGGTGTAGACACCAGATGTTGTTAGGACTTGACATAGTCATGCATAGTCTACATTCAGCATCATGCCTGGTATATTGTGAATCCATGAGAAATCCTAGGTGGACTGAGAAGAGCAGTGGGGACTGCAAATGTGCCAAAAAAAAAATTGTCCGGCTCTTACAAGATTATAAGGTATACTTGGACACTTACTAAGACCCTTGAGCACATGTTAAGAAGAGCTCGGACACTTTGAGCGGTACAGAGTGGATCTGAAGGGACCGAACAGCTATAGCTGGAGGGTGTGCCCCTGATGTCTTAAAATGTGAAATGGCATTGAATAAACAGTAGTAAGACTAGAACAGAGACACAAGCGGAGTCAGGAATCATCTAAAGAAGGCGCTAAGGGACAGTCTAAGGGACAGTCTGGCTGTGGAGTTGGTTGCCTCACTGGGTCAGGTTATGGAAGACCCTGAGGTAAACATGAAGAGATTGAGAACCAGTACAAATGGGAAGTTTTTTAATATAAAGAAGTGTGAGGAATTATGACCTTCAATGGAGAATCGGACCATGTGAACCCAACCTCGAGTCTTCCAGTGTCTTTGAGTCTTTCAGGCATGATACTGCAAAGGTCTGGATAGGTGAGGGTGGTTCCCCACACAGTGGGGCGATGCATATTGAAGACATTCTGAAGAAAAAGCACCGAGACTTCAAACTTCAATCCTTAGATGGCATGCAGAAAACAACTGGGCTAGTGGTGTCACGTTTCACGCTGACATGGTGACGCCCGTTGCTTTGAGCTTTGTAAATATGGCTCTTGCGTGGCTCTAAGAGCATTGATGGAGTTTAGGTTGCCATAGGCTCCTACCATGAGTCAGGCAGATACATCTGTAGACAAGATGATAATGGCTTCTCAGAGAGTCAGGCTCACAGGGTAGCAGAAAGATGAGTCACCTTGCCTAGCCCTGAAGGCACAGGTCTCAAAGCAGAGGCTTCAGTGATGACTGGAGGTTTAAGGTCTAAGGGATGTAGGGAGGCAGAGGAGGTATGGGAGAACGGGTGCTAGTGTGGAGGAAGGCAGGCCCTTCAGGGAGTCACCTCAGCTGAGGTGGGGGATGAACCATGGAAGAGAGTGCCAGCAATAGCTGATGTGTCCTAGGGAGGAGTTTGGGCACCGTCCTTAAAATACAGGGAAAATTTACAGGGGCGCTAGGTGGCCGGGTGCAAGCGGTAGTTAGTGGGTCACCGATGAGTTAAATTTGCGAGTACTGAGTCAGAGGGTGTGGAGATAGAGTTAATGCGTACTTTCTCGTGAGTTGCACAGCAACAGTGCATGTCTCTCCTTGTTGGTGTCTCTTGCCCCTATCCACCCATCCAGCAGAGCTGGCCTTTCGTCGTCATGGGGCCTCTTACCTAGACTCTGTCTTAGCTCGTCTTAGTCATGCTGGGTTTATTTCTCCTCCTCTGGGAGACCTGGGTGGGTGGTCACCTGTCCAAGGTAATCTGCACTAGCTACTGGGGCTATGGATTATCTCTGAGTCTGAATTTTCACCAGGATCCTGGGTGTTTCCCCTAGTACCCAGGACACATCCCACCCTCTGGACTATAGTTCTAACGTTAACCATTTCTTTCTTTCAGCGGGTGCCAAAGCCTTTGTGTGTGATCAGTGTGGTGCCCAGTTCTCGAAGGAGGATGCCCTGGAGACACACAGACAGACCCATACTGGTGAGTGTCCCTGACTCCATTCCCCAGACCACCAAGCACGAAGGAGGTCAAGGTATTTGGTGGCATCCTCTTACTGCCGAACACGGCATCATCATGCCGAGGGTCTCTGTGGATGGGGATGGGCTTGTGCAGACGCCTGTCTAGGAGGCTTGAGCAAGCATTACAGATAGGACAGTTCTGAGACCAGATGTTCTGAGTTAGGCCAAGATACTGTCTGTAATAAGGCAATGAGCTTCCATCTTCCCAAGGGGTCTTGTACATTCTTGCTGAGGCTCTAAGGATTCTGTGGTGTTGTCTAATGGTTGGAAACCTCTTCATACTCAACTCTGGTGAAATTCAGAAGCCCTGGTGTAGCCACAGTGGTTGACAGGTTGATCCATCATCTCTAACACATCCATCAACACACAGGGATGTATTCGGACTGTGTTAACCAACGGAGATAGAACTCTATGGGACTGCACAGTACTGACTGCACAGTGTCGGCATCATCTCGTCACCATGATTTGACAGCTCTGTTGCCATCGTGGCCAAAGTTCACACTGGTTGGTTGCTCATGCTGTGCCAGGCACTGTTCTCCTTTCTTTCCATAATCCCTCTTGGCTGGTCTCTCAGGAACCCTGCACACTAACAGGGAGGCTACTCTTAGGTCAGGACTGAAGAAAGGGACTCTTAAAAGAGGGCAGGGGCTTGCTGAAGCAGAAGCCAGAGGTTGGGGTACCCAGGTTTCATCCTGACTGGGGCAGTTCCTAAATGGAACTACGGATTAATTACTTAGTCTCTCTTCATTTGGGTTTCCTCATTGATTAGGAAAGCGGGGGCATGACGCTATGCGTCTATCATATAGTGCTTTGTGGGGATTTAGTAAAATTATTTTACCTGCAATGCTTCCCAAAGTGTTTGACTCCTAGTAGGTATTTAGTGGACAGTAATTGATGGATACACTTTAACAAGTACTTTTTGCATTCCCGAAGTGTGTCCAGACTGCTGGTGGAATTTAGGATATGGCAGCACACTAGAAGCAGGCAATTCTGACTCTCGGGGAAGGTTGCTCCTGAGACATAGTATGAAGGACAAGCATATGATACGATGTCAATTAAAGTGGGTGTCGCCAAGAAAAAAATAGAGCAGATGTGCGGGAGAAAACAAGAGGGAGAAAAGTAGTGTTTTGGATAAAATGTTCAGGGAAGAAGGCTTCTTTGAAGGGTGACCCTTGAGCAGAAGCCCAAGGTCAGGGGCGAGCTGCTTAGACGCCCGTGGGAACAGAGGGACTTGCACTCGGAAAGGTCTGGAGGCCAGGCGGGGACTCATAATTTCAGAAGAGCAGAGTGAAGCACGGTGAGCAGAGTGTCTGGTGAGCTGGGAAATGGGGCCGGCCTCTCTGCCCTGGAGCCTGGCTTTACTCTGTATGTGCTGGGAGTTCTCCTGAGGGGTGTGTTAGTTACTCGTTTCATTTTAGCACTGTGGCAGTGTACTTGAGAAAAGTGGCAGAAGAACAGAGAGTTTATTTTGACTCACTGTCTGAGGTTACAAGTCTGTCATGTCCCTCCTCAGCTAACCCTCGTTGGAAACAGCTTCCCAGACTGGCCCAGCAGTGTGTCTCCCAGGCGATTGCAAATCCAGGCATGTTGACACTGAAGGTTAACGATCATGAGGAGAGGGAAAGTATTTGCAAATCACATGTGAAATTTATAGCTAGGAAATACAAAAGAGATACAAGCTGAAAACCCAATACAAATAACTAAAGAAGAAAATGGGTAAAGGAAATGTCACATGTCTCCAAAGATAGACATAGCCGAAGGACACGTAAAAAGATGCTCCAAGTCATTAGCCACCAGGGAGATGCAAATCAAACCTCAGTGAGATACCACTCAACCCATCAGGATGTGGCTCTCCGAAAATGCAGAGATAGTGGCAAGTGTTGCTGAGGGTGTGGAAAAACCAGAGCCCTCGTATGTCACCGGTGGGAGGGGAGAGCGAGGCCTCGTCGCTTTGGAGAACCACCTGGATGCTCTTAAGAGGTTTCAACATAGAATCACCAGATTACACAGCAGTTTTGCTCCTTCCTGTCTGCCAAAAGAGATGGAAATGTGTGTCCATGCAGAAACTTGAATGTGAATGTCCATCGCTTCAGTCAAGTAGAATAATCCAGTGTCAATCAATTAACAGGTCAGCAAAATGTGAGGTATACACAGTCAATTAATCCGTTTTTGTTGTGAAATGGATGGAGGTATTGATACATGCTATAGCGTGGCTAAACCTTAAAAACATCTGTTGGAAGAAGCCTGGCACAAAAGTCCATGTGTTGTATGGTGGCCTTCATTCATATGTAACGTCCAGAAAGGGCAAATCTGTCCAGCCCTGGGGTACATTAGTGGGTGTCAGAGACTCCAGATGTCAGGGAGAAATAAGGGTTGACTGCTAAGGGAGACACAGTTTTTCTTTCGGGGGAGACAAACATTTTCTAGCATTGATCGTGGTGATGATTATGCAAGTGTGTGAAGATCCGGTAAACTGTATCCTTTGCAAGTGTAGACATGCTGCATGCCATGGTATTGTAGCTTTTAAAGCTGGGTGAATGTGTATGTGTGTACATATGTAATCTGTCATTGTCAGGAGCACTTGACTGGTGGTCCACATACACCACCTCATGTATTTTCACACACACACACACACACACACACACACACACACACACACACAGGGATATGTAAGTTTGGGTAGATATATAAACACAAGGAAGCTAGTCCACTGAAGGATCTGCATCCAAACTGCACTGGAGAATTTTGAGTGTCAATGACGTGATTTATACGTGTAGAAGAGCACTGTAGACCTTGTGTGGGGAGTTGATCAGAGAGAATGTTCCAGGAGCTAGTTGCTGTGTGAGGCACCACTCCAGCAGACCCATAGAAAAACCAAGTGTTCTGAGGGTTGGCTGGGCTCAACTGGGTGGTTTTCATGTGAACTGCCATTAGGCGATAGCTGGGGCTGGCACCTTCTCAACAGGGCCCTGGGGCGTGTTATCATGGTGATCTCTCTGCCCACACATCTTACTTAGAACTCCTCCAGCTTGGCCTGTCAGCTGCAGAGCAACCTCTGTCTGTTTCTACAGAACACCACCTCAGGCTACAGAAATCAGGGAACGTGTGATACCAGCTCCGTCACAACAGTGAAAACCACCAGAAACACTCAGTCTCACCTCTGCTCTGTACTGCTGTTTAAAACTGTCCCGGGTCAGTTCCACATTTAAAGGAATAGAAATCTAGACTTCCCTTCTCACTGGGCAAGTGGTAAGAGCCTGTCGGGAAGGAGAATTGGTGGCAGCCATCTTGCAGACAAGCAACCACAGGTTTGGAGGAGACAAAGGGGACAAAGTTGGATTCTGGTACCATTTTCTTATTGTTAGACCACACACACTCAGGGATCCCACCCCAGGAATGCTGACCTGGGGTAACTGAGAGGACTGTTGAGCCCACTTGATCATGTACCTTTGCTTTGTCCGTCTGGACTGAATTCACAGCTGCAGGAAGCAGGCTTCGTTCTAAACCAGAGGTTGGGGAAGCATCAGGGAAGTTAGGCTCAACCAGGCCCAGGGGCTCTCTGCTGACCTCCCGTGTCTTTGGCACATGTCTGGGAGGTAGTCACTGTATGGCCATGTAACATGGTAGTAACACTGGGAACCCAAGGGTGGTCATGGAACTTTACTTTCTCTAAGATATCTTGTGGCTTTCTGCCAGTAGAGAGAGGCTCCATCCGAGATAAGTCAGCTCATGTGAAGAGAAAGCAAGAGATATTCAGTAGGAGACCTCGTGTGGCTCTCTCAGTCAAGACTGAGAAAACTAAGGTGAAGGGTGGAGAAGTTGGAGTGAGAGAGGCTAAGGTTGAAGCTGGGTGTAGGGTGTTCGAAAAGCTAAGAGCATCAGCTGCCTACTAGTACAGAACAGGCACAGTGAGGAGCCTAGGGCACTCGGCCTCCCCTTGATGCACAGCGGGCAGGGCTCCTTTATCAGGAATGGTGGGTACCTCCTGCTGATCCCTGTAGTACCCCTCAGGCTGCCCTTACTGTTAACGAAAGAGCGTGTGAACTCCATCCAACATCTCTGTTTTAGAAAGGAGGTCTCAGGAGGCAGAGTTTGGGCTCAGTTGGCTGAGTGCTTACCGGCAGCATGAGTTCCTGGGTTCCATGCCCACCCAACACTGCATACCCGGGGCATGGTGGTACATGCCTGTGTGGAAGTCGACAGACCAGAAGTTCAAAATCATTTTCAGCTATATATTGAATTTGAGGGCAGCCTGGGGCACATGACCCCCCCACACACACACACACACAGGGCGGGGACTGCCTAGGAGAGGGGTTCCAAGGAAGTATTGAAAATAATACTGACCTGTATGGTGATGCACACCTTTATTCCCAGCACTGGGAAGGCAAAGGCAGATGGATCTCTTGGAGTTCAAGGCCAGCCTGGTCTACATAGCAAGCTCCAGGACACAGAGGAAACCCTGACTCAGACACACACACACACACACACACACACACACACACCACAGACAGACAGACAGACAGACAGACAGACAGACAGACAGACACAGGAAGGAAGGAAAAGAAAAAGAAAAATAAGACTATAAAGCCACAGGAAGCATCAAGCCAAGTGAGGTGGCAGGTGTCACCAGAGAGCTAACAGGAGAACAGACGAGCAATCTGAAGAGAAGGAACAGAGACTGTGGGGAGAGAAGACTGATAACTCGTCAAACTGCCTCAGCAGACCGGTTTTACAGATAAGAAAATGGAGGCCTAGAACTAGGTCCGGAGCAGGAAGTGCAGAGCTGAAACCTGACCCGGCTCCGGCTCCGAGTCAGTGCCCTTCCATAGCTCCTTAGCAGCCCCCACTGTGCCATGCCACAGTGTCTGTGAACCTGTGGCCTGAGCAGGTCAGGGAGAGCCTGTGCTGCCGCCGTTTCACTCGTGGCCCTGTCCTGGTCATCCTCGTGACCCACGTGTAACTAAGAATTCCCAGTGCTCCGATGCCCACAGCTTCATGTCGGGGTAGGATACAGTTTCCCTGATTCAGATCAGCCTGGGCATTCCCTGACCACGGCTTCCACATGGGGAGAGATCAGCCAACACAGGATAGATACCACACAGGATGGGAGATGCAGTGTCTGGAAGATTATTACTGAGCCCCTGAACGTAGTTAGTAGAAGCTGGCTGTAGTTCCAGTGCAAGCTGAGCAGATGGTCCCGTCACCTCTCCCCCTTCCGACTCCACTTAGCCTGGATTTCTTCTTTTCCTGGTGTACGTGACACCCTCTTCCCCCACCCCCACCCCCCTAGATCTCCAAGGGCTCAGGCTGGTGCTTCAGGGAGGCCATCATTACGGCGGGGGCTGGGCTCAGGCTTTGTTGTCATATCATGGCTTTCTGTTTGGGTACAGCAAAGACTCTGAGGAGGATAAACAGAGATCATTTTACACCTTTTATATTATGACAGATACATACTGCAAAACACTGCTGCTTCCAAAATGTTTGGGTTGCAGGAATTAACCGCTAGGCAGTTCCCAGGAGGCTCATACTTCATTTACACATCAGAAGTTTTTTTTTTTTCTTTTTTCTTTTTTCTTTTTTTACCCTGTTCAGTCAAACCAGAGTGAGAAGATGCGTGCATGTGTGTGCACAGTCATATGCACAACCAAGGCATCTCCTGGGTTCAGTAGCAGGAGCGTCTTAATTTAGTAAGTAGTTCTTTAAGTCCAGATAAACTGATAAATACCATTAATGGCTTAATTTATACTCTGGGTTTGAAATTTGACACTCGGACACTATCTTGGCTCGGGAAACACAAGTGGTCTTGTGCCCGAGGTTTTAATGACCGATCAGTAATATAAATTGCTACATCACTGAGCAGAAATAGCCTCTCCTTGTCATTTGATCTGGAAACTTCTCTGGCCAGGCAGCAGTTAATAAATTTAAAAATAATTACCCTCTTTATTCAAAGTCAAACTAATTAGGAGTGGGTTTTTTACAAATCATAATGTTGTTCAAGTCACTGTATGTTCCCTCTGGAGACTTGAACAGGCCTAGGGGCAACAGACAGTACTGGATGGTAGTAATGAGAGAGCAGGAGCCATCCTGGCTGCTGGGCTCAAGGGGGCGTGGCTGGGGCAGTCTTTATCATGTCCCAGAGAGAAGGCAGGGAGGAGGCTGGGAAGGTTCCCATGTAGGAACCTTCAATTCTGGGCGTCCATACAGAAATCTGAGCTACTGTGGTGTGAATATGGGGGAGTTAGGGTCAAGGTTGGTCTGTGTGGGAGTCAGACTGAGAGACAGAGAGTCAAGGAACAGAAGGAGTGGGCATACCTGTGCACGACCATTACGGAAGACTCAGCACACTAAAGGCAGATGGATGGGTGGAGTGACATCTGAAAAAAAAAATTGCTTTCTTGGCAAGTGTGGGTCCTAGTGGAGTGACTTAGCTTTATGTCACACACGATAGAGAGAAGGTGCACATGCAGCCTTAAGTCTTAAGTGTAGAGTATGGGGTACCACTGCATGGTGGTTCAAGACTTGGTCTTTAGTGTCACACAATAGCTTTGTCCTTTATAGAATTTATCATCTTGGTTGGATTGTTCATCTTCTTTAAACCACCCTTTTCTCAGCACGGTATCAGGACCGTGTGATGCTTGGTTTGTATGGGGTACCACAGAAGCACTCAGCAGGGGCCTTGCATGGAGCATGCATTCAGGGAATGGTAGTGGTGGTTATTGTTAGTGCCTCATCCAAGTCTTATTAGAGATGAAGAGCCTTGTCCCCTTACTAGGTAGGGAGGAAGGGCCATGCCCATAGTGATGGTGATAGGGGAACTAACTGTATCCAGCTGCTTTTTCAAATTGGAGGTTAGGGACTTACGGGATCATACCAATGTCCTCCAGCTAAGAGGTCATCTCCAACGTGTCTGCTGTGAGGAAATAGTAGAACCTTCTAGTCTCCTTTGCCGTAAAACTAGAAAACATCCTTTGAGCAAGTGTCTTCCAGTGCCCACACTTTAAGGGCATCACCTTACCCCTTCCCCAAAATGGAAGAGAGAAAGAGGCAGACAAACGATGAGTAAGGTCACTTCTGGGCTTCACCTCCCCCTGGTGTAGGGAGCTAGGTTGAACTAGACCACGAACTTGCCCCAGAGACGTTTTTAAGTCTCTCCTCCTGCTATAACCTTGCTCCAGGAGATCTCCAAGTTGACAGTCTCATTTTCTGTCAACCAGAGAGGTTGTCCAGCTGGGTTGCCCCATCATTCCTTTGTGTGCTTGCTCTCTGAGTTTTAGAGCATTATACCCAGGGAATACCAGGTGCTTTGTGGATATAACTCATAATGGTGACTAAAATTTGATTCCTGCCTTCCTGTTGAAGGCCATAGTGCTGGAAAGACATGAGCAAGCAAACTGAGCTTAGCCTTAGGTATGGATCCTTGAAGAGATGGCCTTCACGGGTACTTGGCACCTCTAGCTGTGTTAACTCTTCATGACTAAGGTAAATATTATTTCTCTCTCCTCTTTGGTGGAGAACACTGAGATCTTGGTGGTTAGGGAACACCAGTCCAGGACAGACCTCTAATAGGTGGTGTTTTGTGTTTCTGTGTCCCAGAATCCCTTCTTTAAGTGATGTCCTCTTCCTGTGGGGCCTGGGCATTGAATCTAACCAGAGGCTTAAAGCCTGTGCTTGGAAAAGGTACTTAGTTAAGAACCCTCCCCCTCCCCAAAAGATCCAAACTAGAATTAGCACTCATATGATTTCATTTACAGCTCAAGCTTCTTCTCTCCTCCCCCCCCCCCGACTACAAAATACAGACTTTCTTTGACTGGCCTAGGAAAAAAATGTTTAGTTTCCATATTGCCGTGTGACAGGGGAAACCACTTAAACAAAGTCAAGTGTTTAGATGATGCTTTTCATGGACTTTCAAGGAGGTCTCTCAATCTAGAAGCCGTGGACACGCCCAGCAGTGGGGGCTTTGCTGTGGACTCTGCCTTTCCCTTTCAACAGGGAGTGGGCATTGATAGACACTTACTCAAAGGACCCTTCCTGCTTTAGGGCAAAGCAGACTAGAAGGTTCTATCATTTTTCTCATTGTTATGTCCAAAAGAATCCCTAACAAGAAGGACCCTCATGGCAGGAAAGACTGATTCTGGCTCAGAGTTTGAGGGCCAACAGTCCATGGCGGTGGAGGAAGCATGGCAGCAGGTAGCTTCCTGGGAACAGGAGTGTGTGGCTGGGACTCCTCGCTTCCTGACACCTTAGTGAAATAGGAAGCAGAAATACGGGAAAGAGGTATTCACCCTCTCCTCCCGGCTTTTCCAGTTTGAAACTCCAGCCCAGAGAGTGTCACCACCCACTTTTAGGGTAGATCTTCCTTCCTGAGTTGGTTCACTTTAGAAATGCCATCAAAGACATACACCCAGAGATGTTTCCTGAGTTATCTCAAGGCCATTCGAGTTGACCATTGAGATTAACCATCCCAGAGGAACGTACCTACCCAGCAGCTGTTTGGCTCCTTGGATAAGGCAAACTGTGTTTCCAGCTCTGATGTTGGCATTCTGCCTTTCCTGGCCTGTGTCTCACCTTTGATATATCAGTGACACTTAGAGTGGGGCGTGCCCTCGACTCTGATCTTCAGGTGGAAAAGGAAGCTCTTGTTGGAAGGGCTCCTCATGGAGGCTGGCTGTGGGAAGAATGCAGGAAGTAGCAGGTAATGTCAAAGGTTTAAAGGGTAAACGCTACCATGTCTTCCTCAGGATCACTGCCAGCCAGCCTTGCCCATCTGCTGCTCTAGACCTAACTTTAGAAGGGCATGCTGGACACCTAGAAGCCATGTCAGGCGGATGGGATCCAGGCCTCAAACACTGTCTCCACCTCCCAAAGCCCAACCCCAGAGCAGACAGGAGAGAGGGGCAGGCAGAAGATCAGAAATAACCTTGATCTCCCTGATACTTTACATGAAACAAACAACAAAAAAAAGAAGGACCAAGCCTCAGGCTCCTGCCCAAGGTGGAAGGTAACAGGGGAGGGCAGGACAGTGAGTCATCAGACGGACAGACAGACTCCAGGCTGGTTGGCAGGTTCTCACCCTTGAAAGCATAATAGCATTTGACTTTTATAAATATCAGAGGTGATTCGTATAGCGTTTCACATGGTGTGCCAAGGAATTTAACACGAGGAAGCTCAAATCCCAGAATGGCCACAGAACGTCATAGGCACTTGGGGAGGGAGGGTCATGTGCCGCTGCTTGTACAGTCAGTGCCCAGCATAGATTTACTCTTGACCTAATTTCATGCTGTTACTATAAAGGCATGCTTGATGCCTAATATAGAGTTTTATTTTCCAAGCACAGATCTCTCTCCGCTCTGCGGAAGCTGCCTGCTGTAGAGCGGGGAGGGGCCACCCAGCTTGTCACTTGCTGGTCTATACAAACTGCCTGCTCCCCTGCCTGCCCCCAGGATCCCTCCAGCCAACTTCTGGAGGTTCCCCTCCATGGTGACTTTTAAGCTGGCATTAATGGTCATTTTTTTTTAGAGCAGTTTTCAGCCTAAAGCAAAATTGCCTAAAAGGAATAGAGACTTCTGAGAGTACCCGTGTCCCCTCGCAGGTAGAACCTCCACTGCTGTTGGTGTCCTACGGTGCCACGGCTCATTTGTTGCCCCTGTGGACCCGAATGGACTGAGCATGTCAGTCTGAGGCCCACAGCTGACAGGCAGCTCAGTCTTGGTGGGGGTTGTGTCATAGGCTTAGAACAGGGTATAATGACACAGGTCCACCATTCAGAGCAGTTTTGCTACCCTGAAAGTGCTTTTGTCCCCCCCTTTCATCTCCCCAATACCTTTAAAGAGTTATTTTGGATTATGTGTGTGTGGTTATTCTGGGGGATCTATCCTGGCTTCCTCAGACACCTGTACTTACGTGTAAAAGGCAAAGGTGGGTGCTGGGAACTGAGCTAGGATCTGCTGAGGAAGCAGCACATGTTCTTAATTGCTTTGACAATTCTCTAGCCCCACCTCCCAATACCTCTCCCCCACCCCACCCCCATCCCCACCCTCACCCTCGTTTTTGATTGTAAAAGATTGTATGTGTGACTCCGGAGGGTGAACCTGCCCACGGCCTTGTGCATGCTAAGCAAGTGCTCTGTCACTGAACTATATTCCCCCCACTCCCCACCCCCCACCCTGGCGGCGCTGGGGGCTAAAACTGTTAGGCTTGTGAAGCAATTACTTCTACCTGACAACCTCAGTTTTTCTTTTTCTCCTTCCCTTTCCTCCGACCTCCGCTTTGTTCCCTCCCTCGTTTAGCCCACACTGGTCTCAAACTCCCTATGTTAGCTGAGGTTGCCCTTCAACTTCTGATCCCTCCTGCCTGCACCTCCCAAATACTAACATTGCAGGTACACGGCTCCAAACTTGGATCCCCACACTAGTCACATGAAGCATTACTGCCTTGGGCAGTGTTTGGGCAAATCAGTGGCGTTTGATGGTCTGGGGATGGGTAAAAAGATGCCACCCAAGACAGGTTAGAGACGACTCATCCATGTCATAGCAGACATTCTGTTGGGATGCTGAGGTCGGGGAGGAGTTGTGGGCAGGACCCACACGGGTTTCATTGTTCTGCACCTCCTTCCATGGCAAGAATGATGTTGGACACTGTTGTTGGCAGAGGGGGAGAGAGTGTGGTACTTGAAAGAGTCAATAACCCAGGAGAAAGAAGAACTAGGCTTTTATCCCATTTCCACCACAAATGTGCCTTATGCCACAGGAAAAGAAATGCTTCATTTTTTTCTAACTCTCACATACATAGGGTGGGAACTGGACAAGAAAAAAAAATGCTGTCTAGGGACTGTGTGATCCAGGGAAGAATCTAAGATCTGATCTTGTATTGACATTGTTGTGAATTCTTCTCAGCCAGTCTTCATATTCGACAACTTTGTTTAGAAATACGGAGGCGGCAGTGAGGGGTGTAGCCCAGTTTGGAGAGTGTCTGGCATGTACAAAGCCTCCCTCCGGTCCAGTTCCCAACATTGCATACATTGTGCATAGTAGTGCATGCCTGTAATCCCAGCACTCAGCTAGTGGAAGCAGAAAGATCAGAAGTTCAAGGTCACCTTCAGTGATACGGTGTTTGGGACCAGCCTGGACTTCATAGGCATATCCATATATACTTATATACATATTATATACATATTTATGAGTGCTAGTGTCTGAGGAAGCCAGAATATGTGTCAGATCCACTGGAAGTGAAATACAAGGCAGATGTGGGTGCTGGGAGTAGAACTTGTCTCTTTCAAGTACCACACTGCCTTCCCCTCTGCTAACAATACTGTCTAACATCATTCTTGCCATGGTAGGAGGTGAAGGACAATGAGGTCCCTGTGGGTCCTGTCCCCTGTTCTTCCCCCTACCCCAGAGCCCCAACAAAATGTCTGACAGGAAGTGGATGTTCAAGATGATGAGTCAGGAAGCTTGAGTCTTCTCTAATCTGTCTTGGGTCAAGTGTTTTTACATACATACATACATACATACATGCGCACATGTGCGCACACACACACCTGTTGTAAACAATACAACAGTATCTGGAAAATGCCTAGGTCAGGACTACTGAAGAACAGCATGTGTCTTAGTGGTGGTAACTGCTTCTACTCTGAGATATGCAGCTTCTTTCCCTCGACTGCTCAACTATAGACAGTATTTCTTCTGCTTTATTCAAAGCTTTATACCTTTGCATTCAATACACAGTTTCTGTTCTAGGAGCCAAAGGGGAAGTGAAGTTTTTGCCACTCTGTGAGGTCTTAGATCACCTTCATTGCGTGTACATGACTGACAAGGGTGGGGTGCAGGACAGTTGCAGGACCTGAGAAGTTGAAATGATATGACTGATCACGTGGTAGAGCCACATGCAGGTGGAGCCCCAACAGTGGACAAAATTGTATTGGAGACTTCCCATGTCCTTCCTGCCCAGAGTTTCCATTCAGATTGGCACACCATCAGCGCCCCTATGGCCAGCCTTAGTCCCCCCACAGGTGTCCTCTGTCCCTCCCCATTCCTCTCTCTGCTCTCGCTCTTTCCTTTCCAGCACCCTCCCCTCTCTCCAGGGCTGCCCCCGCTGCCTGCTGACAGAAAGGAGTTGGTAAAAACCTAAGTGTAACTGAAATCTGAAAAGCCATAAATCGCCTTGTTTTTTCTAGAATGTTGGTAGCATTTTGATTTAATAGTTGGACAAACACAAGGGCCTATTTTATTCAGAGTTTACAGGCCTCAAGGCTGTTATTCCTCCAAATTTAATAGCATCGAAATTGCAGGGTTCGCTATAATTTGCCTATCGCTTGCTGCTCCGCCATTGATGTTTATTGTCAGCGAGATGGAATCTCAATCCGACTCACTTAGATAACATGTCTGTTAAACATTTAGATAATTGTACAATCATTAACTTGTCACATTATTTTAGAGATTCAAAACAGAGGCAGGGTAAGTAGAGGTACCCAAGGGGGTGGAGGTGGTGGGTGGAGGAGGAGGGGGGGACCTCTTTGGAGTTAGATAACTGGAGATGAGAGAATTGATTGCAAGAGCTGCTGCATCGTCCAAGATGCCTGAGTTGTGGAGGTGTGGGGTGCAGAGACAGGACTATGGTTGGTTGTTTCTTTCAGGTTACCGTCTTAATCGTCCCACATGACCCTGGTAGTCAGGCTGCTGTCTGCTGGCCTCTGGGACAAGGTGCCAGATGCTCAGAAATCTCTGGTGCTCTGTCCCCAACTTTGTCTAGGAAATCTGAATGTGAGGTGACTTGTAACTATAAAGCATTCTGAATGAACTAAACGGCCATTAGAATCTGTGAACGGAGGTACCTGACCTGGAAGAATGTCTGTGATGTTTTGAGGGCTTTTATAAAAAGCAGATTTTAAAGTAAATTTTAAAGAGGACCTGGGGGCAGGGAGATGGTTCAGTGTGTAACGTGCGTGCTGCAGGAGCATGAGAGAGCCCTGAGTTCGGGGACTCTAAACACTCACATAACAACCTGGGTTAATACAAACAGAAACCACCCTGTAATAGTCTGCAATGCTCTATTGATATTAACAGAAACTATTTTTAGAAAGAGGATTAGAGGGTACTTTACTTCCTGTTTTTCTATGTTTTAGTAATTATTGTGATTAAACATTTGCCACTTAGATAACGCTAAAACCCTAATGTCACTTTATAAATTAGGAAACCTTCATGGTTACATCTCATTCCTCCCATGGAGGGAGATTTCTAAGAGAAAAAGTTGAGAGTGATCAAGGATATTCACAGCCCCGCCATCTTGACAGGTGCCTCAATTCCTCCCCTGTGAAGACAGGCAGATGCCACATGGGGAACCCAACACTGGCATGAGCTTGTGCCAGTCTCTGGAGGTCAGGGACTATGGGAACAACCACAGTAGCAATAGTAGAGTGGTGAGCTGGGAATGTAGACGTACATGCCCCTCAGAAATGAGCGGTACACATTCTGGTCTGAGAAGGTCCCGGGGCAGGGAAGATGCGACTGTAGGTCTGTCTTGCTTTGGTTAGAAGGTCATGCCCTGCATCCCCAGAGTATACACTGGGACTGGGACAAGAGCAGCCCTGCCATTTCCAGCTTACGTGTACCCAGATGACATAGAAGAAAATACAAGTTTAGCAAAATAAAACAAAAGCAAAACAACTCCTCCTCAGCTTAGTATTTCCCCCAACCATATTGTAGATAATGCAGGTGTTGGGGGGGGAAGGATAAACAATATAAATATCTTATAGGTTGTAAGCTAAATAATGCATATATTTAGAAAAACAACGTAAATATTTCATAGGTTGTAGTATAGATTCTTGCCGAAATGATAGAGCAGGCTGCTGAGGCCAGTGGGTTGAGGGTGAGGGCTCTATGGAGGCCATAATGGAGGGCAGCAGGGGTAAGATAAAAGGGACCCCGGCACTTGGTAGAAGAAGATAGCCAACTGTCACTAGCCAGGAACCCAAGCATGCCGGTAGCTTCGATTTCTCCTCAACACATAATACCGTTCGTTTCTAATATGGAAGAGAAGCCAACAATGGGATAGAATAATGATGAGGATTTCTTTTCTAAGATTTATGTTTGTGCGTGTTTGTGTGTGAATGCCATGTGTGTGCTGTGTTCCTGTGGAACCCTAAAGAGGTCACTGGAACTGCTGGACCAAGGGGTTACAGACACGGAGACTACGACCAGACTCTGGGACTCCATACTCCTCAGCAGACATACTCTTAACTGCTGAGCCACCCCTCCCATCTCTAAGAATTCTCAGAAAAGCAATTTCAACCAAAGAGAATTGAAAAGCATGCCCTCATTCAAACACTTACAAGAGATTCTTCATAGCAGCAGCTGCCTTGTGGCCCAAAGGCGGGAACTACCCAACTCTTCATCAACTGATGAATGGATACATACATTATGGTATATCCACAAAGTAGAATATTATTCACCCATAAAAGTGAAACAGTCATGCATGCTATGCTAAGGATGTCTAAATGTGGGAATGCAGAAGGAGAAGGCTTTATGTTCTGAGATCCAATGTGTTTGAACTGTGCAGCATAGGGAAGGTGTAGAGAGAATAGGTTCCCGATGGCCAGGGGGTGGAGGAGGCAGAGGGTTGGTCTATTACTAAATGGCTGTGAGTTTTCTTTGAGAGGAATGGGCACACTCTGGAATTAGAGGTGGTGATGGCTTTTGGTTTTGCTGAACTTATTAAGAACCATTAATAGGGCAAAATTTGGGGGGGGGGGTGTGATTTACATCTCAGCTGAGGGCAAGTGGTTTTAAGTTTGTGAATTACATGAAAACTAAAGTAAAAGTCATTTTCAAGTGGGTGTTTTAAAAACACACACACACACACACACACACACACACACACACAATAAAAACCAGGCAGCTTAATCTCACATCCCTGATGTGTCACATAAGTGTCTGGAAAGGTAGTAGTTCGCATTCAGTGTCCCTTAGGAAAAACCGGAGGCTGTGGCCATTCTGTTTGGGAGAGCAAGATGGCTTAGGGATGCCTCTTTGCTGCCTCCATTCCTCTTTCTTCAAGGTTAAGAAGGAAGACATGCCTTTGTACTGGTACGATGTCCACAAAGTGAGGAGACCAGGCTGTTATGCACTGGGAAGAACTGGAGCAGAAAAGCCAGCCCGCAGGTGGCCTTGGAGGAGATATTTACAAAGGACAGGACAGGACAGAACAGGACAGGACAGGATTGGCTCAGCAGCTTATACAGAGAACGAGTCCCATCGATGATAACACGTTTAGTGTGGGAGAAATTCTAAAACACACAGAAAACAAAGGAATATGCCCCGAGTCTCGCCTGCTTCTTTGCACCCTTAAGCATTAGTAAGGTGGTGAGAGGCAAGCATGCTCTTTTATAACCAACCTGTGGCTTGATGGCCACTTTAATGGCTTCCCTGTATTCACCCTGCCCATTCATTCTCTTCTGTAAGCCCAGTGAGCCTGGCATGGGCAGTGGGGGCCAGATTCCCCTTTAAATGCTGTTTCTGGAATGGTGGAAGCAGACCCGGCTATTACCTCTTACCTATCTCTGCTGCTGTCAACAAGACAGAGCTCCGCAAGCCGGACATTGCTGCGGCCACTGCACCGGCCATTCCAGGCAGGCTCAGGATGCTGGGAACAAACGCATCTCATGCTCACCTTCAATCTTCCTTCAAGCTGTTTCCTTCAGTTTTCTTCAGCCTTGCAAATGGCCACTGGCCCTGGGCAGGATTTAGGCAAGTAATTTATGTCTTCTCCTCACTTAACAAATGACCCTGCCTCAAGGTTGGGCAAACGGAGGAAAAAAATCCAAGCATCAATTTATTTTTGCCAGGCTAAAAATCTGTAGTTAAATAGCAAAATTAGGCATCTCTATACATACTCAAGAACAGCTAGGGGAAATTTTATAGATCTGATGAACTCCAGGCAGGTAGTAAGGGGCGGCGCGGGGTGTGGAGTGTGTGTGTCTTGAAAGGCTTTTGTTTTAGAATGTTTTCTTGTGAGCATTAGGAAAAGTTACCTCACAAAGAGATTGTGGGTTTGGGTCAGATGAAATGTTTCCTGCCCCTACCAGGAGAAGATCCATTACAGATTGGAAATGACTTTGTCTCTAAGAGCCCGTTGTCAGATGGGCTATGCCTTCCCTTCAGCCAAACAAATATAAAATGCTTGCAGCCTCTGCCTCGATTTTCTATTACTGTTTCACGGGACTCCAGAGAGTTTTAAGATAGCAATTTGATTAAGCTTACGGGGAAGATTCTATCAGGTAACATTCTTCTTCCGCAGGTGGAGGGAATGCGTTCGAGTATTAAGTATGTTTTAAAGGTAATTATCTTTTCCATATTCATTTTAGTTACAGGAATTGAAAAGGGGGAGACCTCGCGTCTGTAAGTTGCCCCTTGGGCCCCAGAGTCTCTGTGACTTCTCTCTGGGGAGCACAGTGAAATGTTTTTGACAAATGAGTAGGCACGGAGTTGTTTTGAATTTGAAATGACTCAGAGGGTCCCTGCCTTCAGAGCTCTGGTCTTAAAGGTGAGGGCTGGGTATTGACCCTGACTGACTCCCCAGCTTACATTCCTTGTTCTGGAGTGCTCCTGGATGTCCAGACGGGGGCTTGGCTGGTCGTCAGAAAGACAACTAGTCTCATTCAAGGACGTGTTGGTGCTGCTGTCCTGAAATTAGCATGTGTGTATACCTGAAGTTGATATGTGTATACACCTGAAATTAGCATGTGTGTATACCTGAAGTTAATATGTGTATACACCTGAAATTAGCATGTCCCAATTTTAGGGTGGGCTCAGTTAAGAGATGTCAGAGGTCCTAGGAGTCTAAAATCTATACATGCCTAAATCATAGAACAGGAGCATGTGCTTCTGCACCTCAGAGATGTTCTGTGTGATTTTTCCCATGATCCCACAACAAGTCATACAGACATACTCTGTGCTTAGGACAAAAAACCCTGGTCTTAGAGCACCCCTACTGTCTCATAGTATGTCTATAACTTTGTATAACCACAAACAAACAGTCCTTTCCTTCATTTCCTGCAATGTCCAGAGCATGAAATTCTGTCCTGGGCACTGTCTATCTTGGTTAGCCTTTGCCAACCTGTCACAAGTTAGAGTCATTTGAGAAGAGGGTGCCTCCATTGAGAAAATGTCCTCCATCAACCTGGCATGTGGACAGGCTTGAGGGAGGCATTTTCTTGGTTAAATGATTGATGTGGGAGTGCCCAGCTCACTGTGGGTAAAGCCAACCTTTGGCTGATGATCCATATTTGTATATGAAGGCAAGTGGAGCAAGCCAGAAAGAAGCATCCCTCCGTGGCTCTGCATCAGGCCCTACCCAGGCTCTTGCCTTGACGTCCTTTGGTGATGCACCGTGATGTGACGTGATGTAAAAGGGTAAACCCTTTCTTCCCCAAGCTGTTTCTAATTGCGGTGTTTTGTAACAGCAGTAGAAGCTCTAAGGCATCTTCCAAAGTGCTTTTGGAGAATGGGGTCTTCACGGAGAGCCTTGAGAGCCTGCGGGAACCCACGAGCGTGGTATTGACACTGTGCAGTTCGATGAAACCTTCGCTGCCCATTTGAAGTCATTCTAAATATTGTACATTTCTTCAAAATGGGGAAGCACAAGTCTTACACTCCCCATGTTGCTTCCCTGGTATGTGGTCTATCATTTATTGGTCTGAAGCTTAAAAGGAATGAACCCAGGTTAGAAGGCTAATCACGTATACTCCATCTGATACACTAGCTTGCACAGTGACCTCTGAATGCCTGCTCTATTTATGTGAGAGGTTCTTGGCAGTGGAGGAGCAGAAGTTAGGTTGGTGGGTGTGTGGCATCACAGGCTGAGTTCTGGATATAAGGAACGCTGTCATCCACGGTGTATGCTTCTCCTTGCATCTTTGAGTGACTTCTGTCCTTCAAAGCCTCCCTGCCCCGCCCCTCGGGGGGGGGGGTCTTATCTCTAGTACCTGTTAGAATCTTGGTGAGGTAGAAGGCACACATACCCAGACGTGCCTTGTAAATACACTGATGGCTGCCGCCAGTGGTCACGATAAAAAGAGTCTTGTGAGGGAGCTGTATGAGAAAATATAACAAGCAAGGACTTGCACATCTCTCCAGGGAAATCAAGATCTTCAGAGATCCTGAGAGGATTCATATGTGTCACTAGAGTTCAGAACTCCTGAGAGGGAGAGAATCAGACTTTGTTGTGTGGCCTGGGAAGTGTCCCCTGCCCCCGCTTTGTTCCTGGACCTAATTGTCATCTTGTAATGCCCCTATACAGAATACTCTCTCCTGTTTCTGCCCTGTGAGTTGTGGGTGATATCTGGACCATTGCCATTGCAGCTCTTGGGCTGTCTTATTGCAGGTAGTCACTCAACAGTGATTTGCTGTGTGGTTAACCAAAGGCAGTGAGTCATGCTTCCTCCTTAGAAGGCTCTTCTTCTGTTTGGATTCAGATTTCTGCTTCCTTCTTGCCTGCTGCAAGGTCTTGGATAAGTCACCCAGCCTTCACAAATCTCCGGATCTTTTAACTGAGAAATTAGGACACAAAAGTCAGGGGGAAGACTGGTCAGTCAGGACAGCGCTTGCTATGCCCGAGGACCCGAATGGGATTCTCAGCACCCAAGTCAAATCCAGCGACATCACTGGGGAGGCGGGAGAATTCCTTGCGTTTGATGAACGGCTTCTCTTGAATGGATGAGTTAAGTGGGACTTTATCTCAAGAAATAAGGTAGAGAGGAATTAAGGAAGATACCTCCATGTTGACTTCTGACCTCCCCATGCATGTACACATGTATACGTATGTCCCTATGGTAGCACACATGAGTAGCACATGCATGCATACACACACACACAAACACACACACACACCACATACACAAATAGAATACCATACTTGGAGCACATATACTAAACTTTAAAAAGAGCGATGAGAGGAGCAGAATTATCCCAGAACAAAATATACTATCTGTAAGGGATACAACACAGCTCAGGTGTGAAGTGGTGATCACAGGGTCCTCAGGGGCCTGGGCTCTGTATGCTCTCTGAGGCTGCCTCTCTCCGTGTGCCCTCCCATCCCAACCCTCTGGTCTTTTTGTTCCCCCTGTGGCTTGCTTCCTGCACCTGCCACGCTCTGCCTCTATGCATAGGAGGAATGCAGAACAAAGGCAAATCCAACCACTATTATGCTCTGGATGGTGAAGAAAATAATGAGAGAAGTAGGCTGAGCCATTCAGGACTGAAGAACCCAGCGTCAGGTGGTGGACAGAAGTTAGGAGGACATGTTTCCCAGGATTGTGACCCTTTGTCATCTGAACAGGCACATGACACAGACCCCCACGTCCTCTGGCAGGTTGAGTCCTAGAAAAAAAAAAAAAAGAGAGATCTCACGTCTGCTAGCTCTTCTCTGTCAGACATAGTTTGAGTGCCAAACACTGGCACCTGGCTGGCCTTCCAGGAGCTGGCAAATGTCCTGAGAAGCTGGGCCAGAGATGCTGGCTGTGTGGCTGCCCAAGGTAAGCTCAGAAAGAGTGGACACCTAACCCTGATGGCCCCGGGCAGGCAGAGCTGATAACAGGCTCTGCTCACGCTGAATTTCCCCCCTTACCCACACCCCCTGCTTAGGACAAACATATTTTACTGGCCATCACTTGGGGTGTGAACCTTTGTGTGTGTGTGCCTGTGTGTTCTCAGGCTTTCATTAATCCCCTTCCTTGGTTTTTGAGGTTAGGAGCGTCTGGGATTTGTGGAGGGAGGAAGGGTATGAAAGGGTGAGGCAGGAGACCCTGGTGCCCGGATTCAGCCTCCCACATTCCGGAGATCCCTAGAGGCCCCTCTCCCCAGACCCTTCAGCTCCGAAAAGCCATTGTGCTCCCTTCTGGCCTCTGACCCCGAGGCTCTGGGAAGCAGCAGGTTGTTGACACATGGACAATCATTTCTTGCAAAGCACAGGCCTCCCCTCTCTCCTTCCTTCCCTCCCTATCTCAGTGCTCACGAGTTCTCTCTCTCTCTCTCTCTCTCTCTCTCTCTCTCTCTCTCTCTCTCTCTCTCTCTCTCTCTCTCTCTCTCTCTCGCCTTGCGGTGGTGACTTTTCACAACCAGGAAGGCAAGTGAACAAGAGGGAAATTAAGTCTCTATGAGAGAGGGAAAGAAGAAGAGAAGACCCCCCCCGTCCCAATTTCAGGTCCCCCAAACATCTTAGTTGTCTGAGGGACCCTCCTCCTGTAGTCCACCAGTGCAGCAGTGTGAGCCCCCGTATAGCCACGTGGATCCCAGTAGTATGTGATGCTACCAGGAAGTGGCTCAGGAGGAGCCCTTCTTTTGAGAGTCTCACTTATGTGAGGAGCCCTGCATTTCTTCGTGAAGAATCTCTCTGTGCCTGTCCTCTGTAGTCACAAGGAACAAAGAGCTTCCTAGCCCTGTTGCTGCTGCTTGTGAGGAGGAGTAAGACTTCAGATGTCATTTGTCCTGTCGGAGGGTTAGTTCGCTCTTTGGCAGAAGAGGGTGGAATAAGCTACTTGCCTAATGGGCCTACTGTGCAGTGCACATAGAGGTTTATGTCAAGGAATGCTTGATGTGCTTCAGAGCGCTCAGCAGACGCACGTGTGGGTTACTGATGGTTCCCCTTACAGCTCTGGCCAGTCGTTTGTATTACTCTCACTGGCGGGATGGGAGTTCCAAGCTTTTCGTTCCTCCTGTCTCTGTCTAGGCCATTTTAAAAGCATTTTTAGAAAAGCAGGTGAGGTGGGAAAGAGAGTCCTTTAAAACGTCAAGCACTGCTGTGTGTGCTTTTCACGTTGTTCGCTAGCCGGGAAACCAGTTAGCCCACATAAACTCAAGTGTGTGTCTCTGGCCACCAGGTAGCCCCATTCAGCAGGCTGGGTTTCACCAGGAAAGAAAAACAGAATGGCTTGTTAACTACAGAAATATCTCTCCCTTGTGCTCTCATTCTGAAAGAAGTGGATTAGTGTGGCCATATTTAACCCCTGACCCCGAGACAAAGGCATTATCAAAATTAGTTACTGAGAGAGTCCGTCTTCCCCTCTCTGCCCCCACTTCCCTGTTTGCAGGGGCTTTGCTAGGAGCTCGGTAAACTTCAGAGTCTGAGCAAAGGTTTCAGAGGCCATGGTTGCCTTGGAGATATTCTGGGTCTTCCATTCACAGCCCGGGCTCTGGAGATAGTCTAATGTGGACTAAAGGATGGAGCCGGGATCTGTACATGTACGTGTGGGCTGTTTCTGGCTTCAGATGTTCCGTTGGATCTTGGACCCGTATCTTCCCAGTTTTTAACTATATGCGCAACTGTCACTTGAGCTCAAATCTTGAGTTGATCTTAAGGGCAGCATCTGCTATTTTTCTCCATCCATCCCTCTGTCCGTCCTGGAGTCCAGTCCCTTTGGAGGTGGAGGTGCAGCTAGACCAAACTGACCCTCATCCTCTTTGTTATTGAATATCTTCATAGCCTGGGCTAATTTGACTCTATACTGCCTTCCTATCTGGGACAACACAGGGACAATAAACATCCCCTTGAGTTATGTCTGAGGTTAGATAACCATGGGACAGTAGTCAGGGGTCAGTGAGCATTATCTGCCATGGTCAGTATCGTCCTTGTCATCAGCATCCTAGCCACAGCTTCCTCATCACCTCCTTGGTCCCCATCCTGTCCTCCTGGGATAGTCCAGCCCACACTGTTGTTTTCTGCCTGAACTTGTTTCCTGACTCTACTGTCCCCCTGTGCCTTTATTTTTCTGGCTGTTTACAGACACCCCGCCTAGCCTTCCTGGATGGAGTTTAAAGTTTGACTTTCTTTCATTCCAGGAAGTCCAACTTGCCTGGCAGGATTGGGAGGGAAAGGCACTTTCTTTATAAGCTCTCGATGAAAGCTGTAAAGCAAGCCGGTCAAGGGTCTGGCCTGCCCTGGCTCAGGATTAAGGCCAGCCCTGGAATGCTGAGGGGGCCTCTCTCAAGAAGCCAGTATCTATTTACAGTGCATGTCTCATAAACCCGAAAGCCAGGGCGAGGGCAGGGGGACTCGCCCTCCTGGCATGTGATTGATTATCTGGTATTTATGCCATTGAGGACTTGTCAGCGGTCTGGGGTCACAGGGTCATCTCGTGTGTCTTGCCGCCATCCCGCCCCCTTTTGTACAGTGTGGGCCAGGGTGCACTGGGCACAAAACAGCTTTTTCTTTTCCTTGGGAAAAGGGGGAGGGGGGAACCGGGGCAGTGTCAATGAAAAAATGTTTTCAACCTTTCTGAATAGTGCTCTTTTAATTCTAAAGAACATTTAATTAAAAGTAGCAGGAAAATTCATCTTAGAAGGTTTAACTTACCTTAACAGATACTATTGTGTCCAAAGAAGCTGAGTGACCAAAAAAAAAAAAAAAAAAAAGGTAAAGAAACGAAGTAAGAGGTTTTGCATCTCCCTCCTCGGGCATCTAAGGAGTCCTCCGAAGCCACTTTTGCTTGCCATGTGGTCATGTGGTCCTGACTTAGGAAGGAAAGAGAGACTGGATTTATTGCTAAGCAGGGTTAAGTTGGTGTTTGTTGTCTGTACGGCTTTTTCTTGTTTTGGATGGAGGGCTCCGAGTTGGCTATGTGAGCATCGTCCCCTCACGATGAGCAGCAGCTGGGGCCCTGGGGTCCCCTCCTGGTCCCCTTTCCCAGGGCTTTTTCAGCACTCAGAGCTTGGGACACCCGAAGATAACTATTATGTCACTGCCGGTGTTTTGATGTTCAGTTACCTTGATCCTGGAAACCACTCTCTTGTCCGTTGTGGTAGAGGGGGAATCTCTCTAGGAAAGCTACTGCCTCTGGGCCAACAGTGTGTGCCAAGGCTCAGAGCATCTCCTCTTCCTAAAATACTGGAAGAGAGCAGGGCTTGGTTTCCCACCTTTGTGGGAGAAACAAGTCCTCTCCCCAGGCCATGGTCAATAGAGAAATCTGGATGCTCATTGATGAGCTTCCTTCTGCTGAAGTTCAGGAATGGACACTATTTGTTCCTATCCCCTTAGGGGACCTTCTAGAGCTGTGGCAGGCCAGAACACTAGTATGGAGTGCTGCCCTACAGTGGTCTCGCGGTCTGTGAAGGGGGTGTCAGCTTCGGAGACCCACCCAGGCCCCCGTCTGTGGGTGGTGAAGCATGAGTCCCTCCTGGGACGTTCTGTCAGCCACGCTCAGTTCCCTGAATCACCATGCAAGGATGAGCAGGGGATTATCTGCCTAGAGTTGGCTATGTGTTTGCTGTAAAGCTCCATGTCCCCATAGCACAGGGGTTTGTCTCCCCGTCCCACCCACGCACCATCCTCCACAACAAAGAATCGTTGTCTACAGAATAGCTTTAGAAATCCCAATTCCTTTCTATTTCCTTCATTCCCATTCAAGTTAAATTAGTGAATGCTAATTTGGGTTGATGGGACACACTGGGTGGAAGCTGAGGTTCTGGCTCCTGCTCAGGGAAGGTCCATCATGGCAGCCCCGCATCCTCACCAGGGTCACCCAGTGCCCGGTGCCCCATGCCTTTGGGAATGCTTAGCTTGGGTTACTTTCTTAGGCTCAGATCAGCTGCGCAAGGTGAACATTCTTGTGTCTAAAAGACAAAAACTCAGACCGAGCACAAGTAGAGTTCCCTGACATTATGGCTAATGACCAGCACGGTTAATTCTGAAATTTGCTTTAAGCTACACGGTAACAAACATTTCCCTCGTCCCTGAAGCCCCGCTTAGCATCCCTGTAAGACGGTTACTGTTGCTGCAGGTTTCTCAGAGATGAGATACAGAGGAGTCAGGCAACTTCCTCCTGGCCACACAGCAGCAGCAGCAAAGGTTAGAACAAGGGTGTGGATCTGATTCACAGTGAGTGACACAAACAAGACCGGAACCCAGAGCCTTCTGCCGCCGGGGCTCGGTTTAGGTGTGTTTTTCCTCACTATCTTGACATCCATTACTGGGAAACACTATACAGAGACATATATAAATCAGCCAGAGACCAGCAAAAGGTCACGGTGTAATCAGACGCCATCCTGGGTGGTGTATGGAGAGGAATTTGGAGGAAAACTAGGGATTCAGGCTTCTCTCTCGGCTCTTGGAGGAGGAGGACAGCGGCTTCTTTTCTAGTAATTTTCCTATTACACTCCTCTGTATTCTCTCTCTCTCTCTCTCTCTCTCTCTCTCTCTCTCTCTCTCTCTCTCTCTCTCTCTCTGTGTGTGTGTGTGTGTGTGTGTGTGTGTACATGTGCACATGAGAAGGTCAGAAGACAGGCTGCCATAGCTTTCTTTTCCAGCACGTAGGTTCCAGGGATCGAACGCAGGTCTCCAGACTTCATGACAAGAGCCATCACTCACTGAGCCCAAGAGAAATATCTTTATTTGTGCCCTATCTCTGGATCATCTCAGAGATGATAACATTAAATAAGTGCTAATTAAATGACTAAGAAAAATTGAATTTGGGGCCTGAACTCACTGTTTCATGACAGTTATATTGATGTCTTTCTTCCTCTTAATTGTGTGTTCACTACATCCTAGGGGGTCTCTCAGTATCCCTATGGGTCTTAATATCTTCAAGGTAAACTGAGGCTAAACTACTAAAAGAGTCAAAGCCTTTGGACTTATCAAAAACTTATATTTTTATTACAAAAAATAAAAGTAGGCGAGGGGAATGGCTCAGCGGGTAGATTTACTGCCAAGCCTAAGACCCATGTGGCAGACGGACAGACTGACTCCTGTAAGTTATTCTTTAAATGCATGGAACCTGCACAGCGACACACACACAAACACACACTCGCGTGTGCACATGCGCACGCGCGCGTGCGCGCGCGCGCACACACACACACACACAGAATAAACAATAAAAATGAAACACTAAAACTATGAAAAATACATATTTTTTTTCTGATTACAACAACCTTCCCTTTTCCTGGGATGACAGAAGGCAGGAGCAGAGGGACAAATGCAGAAGTCAGCAAGGACAGCAGAGCCACTGTGGGCGCAGAGTGTGCACATTGACTGCATGAGCTGGTCCTTCATGCTCCTAGCTGGGAGTTGCCTCTTTTATATAAGGATTTCTGGATCTATGATGTTAAACGGTGCCCAGTTGATTGAAATGATAATTCAGACCCCGAATGCTAAAAAGAATAGTCTTTTATGACCCTTAATGAGTGCTATAAAAATAAGAGGTGAATCTAATTTTATGAATGATCCTTTATGACTTACCTGATAACTAATACTTGTTCAGCACAAAGAACACATAACTCAGTCAGGCCCTGTGCTGGCTGCCTGCAGTCAAATGACCTGTGTTAGGAGTCCCCATGGCACTGAACTTGAAGGATGCAGACTCAGGTGGTCCCAATATGGCTCTCTCTGGTAGAACATAAGACTGGGGTTCCTCATTTTGGGAAAGCGGTGGTATTACTCTCATTAATGGAACAAAATACTTAAAGTAATTTAAAGAAGGAAGAGTTCTTTTGGTTCAAGCTTTAGGAGGGAGCATAGTGCATCTGGCTGAGGAAGACATGTCAGCAGTCATGAAGCAGGGAGGTCAGTGTTGGCGTTCACCTGGGTCCCTCCTGTTTTCTTCTCTCGTCCTTTCCTGTGGATGGCACCACCACTTCACTTCACAGTTAACTCTCCCCTAAAACACTGAAGACGTGATCAGCTGTGTCTCCTAGGTGATTCTAAACTTAGTCAAGTTGACAATGGAGATTGAGCAAGTTGGGGGAGTGAAGAAGGATCCAGGGTGGGGTAAGGTGGGGGTGGGGTGAGGTGGGGTGGGGTTGGAGATATGGCTCAGCAGTTAAGAGCACTGACTGCTCTTCCAGAGGTCCTGAGTTCAAATACCAGCTCATGACCATCTGTAATGGGATCCGATGCCTCTTCTGGTGTGTCTGAAGACAGCTACAGTGTACTCATATACATAAGTAAACCATTCTTGAGAGAAGAGGGGAGGGAGGAAGGGAGATCCACTTGGCCTAACAACATAGTATAGCCAAGGCTCAGAATTGATTCCTACTAAGAAGGGGTTGAAAGGGGGAAAATACAGCAGATTCTCAGACGTTTAGTGGATGGTGTCGATTCTGCATATAAGTTGTCTGTTATGCTAAGCAAGAGAATAGGAATGGAGAGAATGGCTCCTTTTATCTTTGTCTAACAATGAGAGGAAAGGGAGAAGGTGGAGAGAGAATGGGAGCAGCAGCTTAGTGAGACATTGGTGAGGACTTGCGGAGTCGCAAAGATGTCCGTGCTTGTGTTATGTGTGGGCACACGCACGCACGCCTACGAGCCTCTGTCTGCTTTGAAAGCTCCGTTTGGATTACTTTATATAAATTTTACTTTTAGATTATGTGTATAGGTGTGTGGATTTGTGCATGGGAGCACAGAGCCTCGGGAGGCAAACAGAGGGTGTGGGATGCCCCCAAACTGGAGTTAAGGGTGACTGTAAATGCTTAGTGTGGGTGGCGGGAACTGAGTCTGGTCCGCTGAGCTTTTAACCACTAAAGCTGTCTCTCTAGACCCATGGTCCCAAGTCTTTAAAATAGGATCCGTTGGTTGGCTCTAGAACCCCAGCCTTGTCCATGAAAGCCATCACATAAGCAGAGGCCGGAGGCCGGGGCGTGGACCCTCTGGGTCCATCGTGCTGCCCTGGAAGCATTAGGCTTTGGATAGAGAGTGTCCAGGTTTGCAGTCTGGGAGTGGTGACGGTGGGAGAAGACAGAGCTGTGGTCGCCATTCGTCTCCTTTCTTCACTTTGAGAACAGGCCCTGTGGTCTGCGTGAACCTCTCCTCAGGCTGTTGAGCTGTGAAGACACCACAGCTTCCTGACGCTCACTGCCCCTTATACACAAACGGTCCAATGAAGGTGGCTGGGTAGGGCAAGCAAATACACCTGTCTTAGGTGTTTCCATGGCTGTGAAGGGACACCACGATCAGGGCAACTCTTAGAAAGGACAGTGTTTGATTGGGCCTGGCTTACAGTTCAGAGGTCTGGTCCGTGATCGTCGTGGTGGGGGAAGCATGGCAGCGTGAAGACAGACTTGATGCTGGAGGGACTGAGAGTTCTACATCTCCATCCCCAGGCAGCAGAAGGGGATTGGAGGTGTGACTTCAAAGCCCCACCTCCACAGTGATGCACTTCCTTTAACAAGCCACTCCTCCGACAAGCCACACCTCCTCATGATGCCACTCCCCATAGACCAAGCATTCAAACACATGAGTCTATGGGGGGGGGCCTTTGTACTCAACGCCCCCCCCCAGCCCCCCTCTCCATCCAGATGCTTTTGTTGTCCTGACTTAGCTGCGGGGTGGGACGAGTCTTGTCTCTGCTCTTACGCTGGGTCTGCTCTGCCCTTTCTCCTTCCTTCCTAGGCAGTGAACAGCTGTTGGGGTCAGAATGAAACTGGGTGACAAGGAGAGGGAGGACTGCTGCTGAATCTTGGCATGTGGAGTCTGATAACCTTTGCTCACCCTACTGGTTAGGGGCCTGAAGAAATCCTCTGTCAAAACTTTTGGCCATGAGCCCAAAACACCCATAGGGAAGGTGGGGAGAGGCAGCCTGAGCCTTGTACATAGTTCACTTGGATGTTGCAAGGCTAGAGACCATGGGAAATGAGAAATTAGCCCCCACACACACACACACTTTTCAATGAGTCAGCATGTCACCGCATGAGCCCCTGTTACCTAGCATTTTTTAGAAGACCTGGGCCTACCATTACTTATCTGTTCTAAGCTTATGTGGGGTGAATGCAGAACTGGTGTCCTGATACAGAGCTCTTGGCTGTGGGGGTGACAGACATGACAGGTCACATTCATACCAAATGTCCAGAGATGCACAGAAGTCTGTGGGGGGCATGAGGAAGGGTGCAGACACTCAGGGGACAGGTAAGGCTTGCTGAAAAGGAGAGACCTTGAGGTTATAAAGAAGCAGCAGGAATTGGCAGGGATCAAGGGAGCGAGAGGCAGACCACATGGAATCATGTGTATTTGAAAACTGTTGCTGAGATCCCATGTGGCTGTAGGAGACAGGGGCAGACCAAATCCTAGCCCTTCCTTACAATTTGCTCTTTACCCCAGCTCCCCCCACTCATGCTGAGGAATCTGGGATGGCATGGGCTGATTCTGGAGAGGGGTGCAGGTGGCTTGGGTTGCATTGGGTATTGTCTGTAGGGAGTGAGGAGAGAGACAGAAGTGCTAGATGATTGGATGTGGAGAGTAGGAGAACACAGAGGCGTCAACGCGGTGTCTGGTGCAGGCGACAGAGCGGCTGTTAGCACTGGCAGCCCAGGTGATGATCAAGAGACAAAGGTGGAGCCCTCGACAGTGAATAGGTTGCGTGCAGATGCTGGAGCATCCACGGAGCACTTGGATTGTGGCTTTTGCTCTCCAGAGAAGTGTAGTTAGTAGCTTCCTAGTGTTCACGGAGACCGTTAAGAGTTCAGTTCTCCTGAGACAGATGTGGGGATGAGATTTACAGATCAAAGAGCAAACCCAGTGTGTGTGAGCCTTGGGTTGAAGGCCGGTGCTCAGCAGAGATGCAGTGCTTTGGGAAGGTGAACAGGGCTTTCTGGCTGGAGGGTCCTGCAGAAGTGAACTGGTGCTGGAATCCCCAGGGCCAGGCTAGAAGGGCTCTCAGAGTGAGGAGGCTGGCCCTGGCCCAGCTCCTGGGCTTCTAAAAGCCTGGGTTTCTACCTGATACTACTAGAGAGAGAGCAGAGGCTGGAAAGCTGAGCTGTAGAATCACTGGGGCCTCTGGGGATTGCAAGTCGGTTCTTCTGATGCCCAGGGATTGGATGCTCTGTCCTTCATGCTGTCATTGGCCTGTTCTTAGAGAAGGACCTACCCTATTGTTCTCGCCTTCCTGGGCAGTCTAGTCCGATGCAGTAAGAAACCTCCTGCAGGTTCCTGGGCCTCATCCCTCTACGCGTGTGCTCTGTGTTCTCAGATGTGCTGTGCTTGGCTCCGTCTCATTGTGGGGAGGGGTTAGAACTCGGGGTCCTTCCAAAGGAAGCATAGAAACGGGGTCCCCAGACGGTCCTTATGTTCTTAGGTCCCCACTTCCCACACCAGGTCCCGACATGAGCACTTCATTTGGGATGTGTGTCCTGCCTCCTCTCCAGTCCCTTCCCTCAGTGGTGTGGCACTTGGGGACCAGCTGCCAGTGTGATTGACACAAAGCCAATCTATAAATAAAGTCTTTTTCTTTTCTCATAAAGACTTTGTGGTTGAGTTTGCCTTCAAGGTCAAGATCAGACCTTTCTAAATAAACACATATCAAAGGATCATTAGCAAAGCAGCACTGTTAAATTGAGATATTAACTTCTGTCAACTGCTTGCTTCTTTTTTGTTCTGTAACTCATGACTGCAGTAGGTTTTTATTATTTTGTCCTTAGGCGGTAGCATCTGGCTTCTGTAGAGACTGTAAAAATTAAAAAGCAACACAAATCATTGCGAGAGAAAAAGCAGTAAATTCAATGATAAGAATTTAAAATTAAAATGTTGCAAAGCTTTTATATTCTGCAAAACATGAAACGAATGAGTCTGTTGCCTGTTGCCATAAACCCAGCCCAGCTAATCGTCTGCTCCAGTTTTATCCAGTCTCCTTTGCTCATCACCATCAATTCTGTCTTGGCATGAGGCGAGACATAAAGGGAAGAGCTCTGTGTGTATGCGTGTATGCATATGTTTGCATGCATTTTTTGCATTTGTATGTATATGTGTGGATATGCATAGCCATGTATGTATGTATGTATGTATGCATGTATATGTGTATATGTATGTTTCTGTATGTATGAATTCACGTGTGTGTGCATGCAGTTGAGAAGCTGCATCTTGTGGCTCTCCCAGACAGAAGATTGAGTATCTGTATTGAAGTCATTCATTCTTATTGCAAGATAGATTTGTGATTCTGAACCTAGCTGTGTTGTAGGCGATAAGGGAGATTAAAAGTAGTTATTCTCATCACTGCTCTGGTGGAACTAGCTATTATATGTGTGTGTGTGTGTGTGTGTGTGTGCGCGCGTGCGTGCTCTATATACATGAATATTATATATGTGTTATATCATGTTACATATATAACATATATGTGTGTTCTATATACATGAATATTATATGTGTTATATAGTGTTATATATATAACATATATTACATATATGTAATATATTATACATATATATGTGTATATACATGTATATTACATATTGTAAGGGAGATTGAAAGTAGATAGTTTTTCTCATCTCTGAACTAGCATATATATACATATATATTATGTATGAGGTATATCTGATATAGACTCATATCTCACACACACATATAAGATAATGTGGGGCTGGAGAATGATTTAAGAGTACCTACTGCATTTGCAGAGAATCTGGAATCAGTGGAATCAGTTTCCAGCACCCATATCATGTAGTTCATAATCACATATATCCAGCTCTGGAGGAATCCAGCACCCTCTTCTGGCCTCCATGAGCACACATATATGCATTCTAACACACACACACACACACACACACACACACACACGTAAATAAATAATAAAATAAATATTTCAATTAAAATAGGTAGAAGACAGTTTGGGGTGACTCTTCATAAGGTTAAGTTGATGTCACCAAGCTGTATGCAGTACTGCTAGGAGCCAGTGGTGGCTTCCCTCAGAACCTGGGTTGCCTTGAGCTAATCCCACAGTCCCATCTGGCTCCAGTGTGTTTGGAGTGGACATTTGTTGAGATGAGTTTATCCCTCACGTCCGTCCGAATAGGACTGTGGGGATGGCAGTGTGAACTGGGGACCACGCAGGTCAGTTGTTGGCTGGTCTGACTCCTGGACAGCAGGCATGAGGCTGGAGATCTTTGTCCATGATGAATTTCTCTCCTAGGGAGACTGCGGGACGTGCTAGGCCTTGGCCTCCGTCAAAGGGGATGGAGGAAAGTGTGAAGATTAGGGGACAGAGAGGTGGAGTAAAGAGGGTGTGACTAACTCGAGGTCACAGAATGCATTGTTCTCTGGACCCAGATGGTCCTTGGAATAAATCAGCCCGGGCAGAAGCAGATTTCCACTACGAGGAAGTTGCACAGTGACACAACCCAGGCCCCCGGCCCTGAATGGCAGCCATTCATTTCTCTGCTGAGGGTGTCAGGAAGAGGGTGTGTGTGTGCACGTGCATGCGTATGGTGCATATAAACATGTTCTTATAGCCTCTCATTCTCACAGGCAAGTGTGGGTGTTTATGGGGTGAGGGCTATAGGGAGGTTTATAAGTCGGGAGCCCAATACTGAGAGCTTTATAAGTAGCTGTTTGTTTCCCTTTGTCTCAGTCAGGGGAAAGAGAACCCTCTGAAGGCAGGGCCTGCATTGGTCTCCTATAACAGCATGTCCCCAGGCCTCACACGGTACAGGGACCGGTCACAGGAGGTGGCAGAGGAGTGAACATGGGCAAAGCTTGGGCACAGGTGTTTGTCTCTTGTTCCTCCACCAACCGCACGTACACACACGTGAATAAATGGATAATAATTGTGTGCTATTTCTCATATGGCTCCCACCTTAAGGCGCTGTTGCAGACTGGGTGAGGTAGAGTAGGAACCCTCATCAGAGCCATCACACAGGTAGGCGTCATTGTCATTGTCATGGGCAGTTTCCAGTAGCCATCACAATGGCCCCTGCTTGGAGACTTGCAGGCATATGCAGGACACAAGCTGAGTATGAGCATTACAGTGCCATGTGAGGGCGTGGCTAGCACAGAAAGCGAGAGGCAAAGAGGGAGGCTCCTGCCTCCCCTTGTTTGCCTCCAAAGGCCATGGCATTTCTTTTCCTTTGCAAGAGCCTGTGAAGACTTCTTAGGAGTGAGGATAGGTCACGGCTAAGCGGTGAGAACACTGAGTAAATACCAGTGATCAAACAGATTCTCCCTCGAGAGGCCATCCTTCCCATGAAGCTGTTAATTAATATAAATGTGCTATCCTTACATTCTAAGGCATGCCTTCTGTATAGACTGTATACAGCCGAGGATTCCGCTCTGCGTAAGCTGTGTTCTTGGATGTCTCTGTCCGTTGGAGTGAATCTGCTTTGGAGAGTCAAGACAGCTGCTAGCTCCTGCCTGTTTAGAGGGTTAAGTAATTGGCTTTGTCCTAAAGTGTACAGCTAAGTGCACAGTGGGAGGAGTAGATGAAGACATCCCTGGCTGCCTTGCAGTTGAGGTAGATTTTACCCATACCCCATGGGCACACGCGCCCCCCTCCACACCTTCGTCTCTCACCTTCTTCCACTCCGTTCTGGTTTTCCCCAGCCGCCCGGTATTTCAGAAGACTCCAGACTGAGGTTGCTCCCATGTCTAGCCGGGTGTTGCTTCTCTCCAATCCACATCTAAGGCCTTGAGGAATCCTCTAGGCTGTCTCATGAATGCTTTCTTCACCAGGCCCCTCAGAGAAGACCTGATGGTCATTAACATTCTCTGACGGCTGGATTTACCAGAGAACCCCTGCTTCCTCTCTTCAGGCCATTGTGCAGTTAGCAACTGCGACTGAATGGCGCAGAGGCTGAAGAATGAAAGAGGACGGAGCTGGGTACCTTACGTAGCCCAGGAATGTTTGGAAGTGGAAGTGCCAAGGAGTGATAAGTAGAGTGCCAAGGAGTGGTGGCCATGACTCACAGTCTGATTCTTGTGCTAAACACTGTGTGTCTTTGTGACCAAATACCTGATGGAACAATTTAAGGGAAAGGAGAGATTTATTTGGGCTCCTAGTTAGAAAAGTTCAGCCTTTGGTCACTTTGACCCATGTGTTGGGATGGAGTGTCATGGAGGTGACAGTGTTCGGTGGAGGCTAATCTTCACTTCTAGATGGATGGAAGCAGAGAGAAGTGGGAGCCGGCCCTCTCACCCACTGCCTCCTTCTCCTCTTTTACTCTGTCAGCCCATGCGACACCCTATTGTCAAAGTGGATTTTTCCCCACTGTGTTAATCTTTGCTAAAAACACCCTTGGAGTGAGCCTGACCAGTCTCCCAGGTGACTCTAAATACAAGCAAGATGACAATGAAGGCTGCCCACTACCGCTCGGACATCCCTTTCATACCTTCACGCAGTATACTTCACGAGATAGAGCAACCCAGGGTGAGAGCTGTGTGGATGGATTATCCATGCAGGCATCTTTGAAACGGCGTGTGCCTTCATCCTTGATTTTTTTTTCCCATGGATGTGGGACTTGGAAAAACATTGGACAACCCCAACCTAGGCTTGATGAGCCTATGCTGTAATGTCTTGCTATAGAAAGGTGATACAAATCAAGTGCATTAAGAGATGCACACTTAATATATGGGCCCAGAAACTTGTAACTTAGAGGGAATCAGGGTGGGGAGCTGGAGAGGGTTAAGAAGGCATGTCTGCTTTTGAGGATAGTAAGAGTCAAACATTAATGGTTTGGCCTCTGGAAATCATAACTAGCAACTCTGGCTCATGCTCGCAGAGAGGCAGTACTAGTTCATTTGTTCATGCATCCATTTGTCTGTTAATCCACTCAGTAAATATTGAGTACCCAAGATGTAACGAATAGTTTATTAGGTTTGGGGAAATTTAGTGACATGAAAATCAAGAGTCCCTGTCTTCATGAGTCTTCTGCCTTCTATGAAAACAGATAAGCAGTTGGGCAAACTATGTAAATGCTCTCACATTATGATGTTAAATGTCAAAGAATATGTTAAGAGTCTCCTCCCCACACAAACACCACTTGTGCCCTACTTATGGACAAGGCTTTGAGGAGGGGGGTGTCTCCTGGGTGTGGTCTCAGCAAAAGAATGAGAGGGTGTTTAGTTAGGACAGTTGGGGAGTGGGAGAAAGGGAAAAATGGTAGGCTGAGAGCCAGCGTGGACAGATGTCCAAGTGTCCAAGGGTGCGAGAGCTGGGGCAAGGTCATAGGCTGAAAATGGCTGTGGGGAGACAGCTGAGATTCACAATTTGAGACGAAAACTGAGACTCCATGGTAAAAATCTCCCCAAAATGGCTGTAAGTGTGCTGATCTGTCTTCTGGGGACAGTAGGGAACGATTATGAATCATAATCAAGAATAAGACATTAAACTATGGCTGTGTGTGAGTAGATTGGAGGGCTTTTGCCATGGGTGATGATATTCTGTGGGATGAGAGTGCCATCATTTAGAACAAAAATTGATAGCCAGGCATGGTGGGGTTAAGTTCCAACACTCAGGAGGTAGAGGCAGGTGGATCTCTGTGAGTTTTGAGGCCAGCTTGGTCTACAGAAGACAGGACAGCCAGGACTATTACACAGAGAAACTCTGTCTTAGAAAAAGAAAATCTCAAATCCATACAGTTGCAGCAGGGATGGACAGGATGGACCAGAGGACACTAGAGAGCTGGAAACATTTGGCTGATGCTCTATGAGAGGTGAGAGGCAACCTTAGACAATGCCTGGTTTTATTTTTTCGCATCACTAAATGATGGAGGAGTTGGAAGTTGAAATGGGGGACAAGGGATTTGTTGCTAAGATGAAGAAGGTTTTTTGATGTTATGAGAGCAAGATTTGAGCCCCTTAGAGGTGGGGTGGAGTTGACAAAAGATTGAGGTGGCTATTCTGGATTCATCAGAATGATTTTCCAGAGCCCTGGAAGTTTTAATACTATGAGACCCTACACATCAGCCCCTCCGAGGCAAGCAAGGTGGGTCGAGGAGGAGTCAGAGACACAGCGAGTAGAAATATGCACTGTAAGATGTGCTGTTGATTGTAATGAAGAAGTCGCCAGTTTTAAGTACTATTGAGATGTCTCCTAAGAGGAAGATAAAAAATGTCTGGTAGATTTCATGGCAAGGTGACGACTGGTTATCAGAGATGAGAAGTTTGGGTGTTGGCAAAATAATGGCAGCAGGAATGTAGTGGTGGTGGACCGAGGGATGCCTGGACATCCTGGAGGTGGAGGCACCATGTGTGGATGGCTCTAGGTTACAGAAGGTTGGGTGGATAGAAGTCAAGGTGGTGAGGTGACCACGGCAGGAGGAATGGACAGGGAAACTGAAGGGATTGGCCAGCAGTTAGAGGGTGACCAGACTACACAGACCGGGCAAGAAACAAGGGAACAAAGGAGAGATATTGGAAGGTCAGAGAGCCATTCTGATGGGAGGAAATGGACTGGAGAACTTGAAAGGTATGTCAGTAGGCCAGAATTGAACGAAGGAGGAGCTGCCCTTTTCATGAAGCAAAGCCTGGGCTGTCCCTTTAAATGCCTCCTGGGGCTCCCTGCCGGATCCAGTGAAATAGACTCAGTCTCTCTGTGCGTGCCTAGCAGTGTTTGATAAAGAGCACAAACTTCATTCCTCATGGTTCGGGAGTCTGGACGAGCCCACACTGAAGTGCCAACATCGGTTGAGAGCCTTCCACAGGGTTATTCCATGTCACAAGACCAGAGGACGAAAGGAAGGCAGTAAGGATGGCGAGCAGGACAGACTCACTTACAAAGGAACTCCACTCATCCTTTAGGCCCCCACCTCCTAAGGCGACACTGCCCATTGGAGAGGGGCGGGCACATTCAGATGACAACATACCACCTGCATGCAACCTGCGGGATCTGTGATCTAAACAGCTACTGTTTCTCACCGGTTGCCATATGTCACTGCAGTAGACACTTCCAGATGTGACCTAACCCAGCAACCTTGTCTGGTGAGTATTATGACCAACACTAGCAAAAGACGAAGCTGAAGTCCAGAGAGGTAATGTCACTACATACAGTTGTAAAGGTAGGAAATGGATGACGGAGGTGGAAGCTGAGCCTGGGGTTTGGTCTGCCTGGAGAGCATAGGCTAGCTCTTGCTCTGTTCTTCTCAGCCTGCAGGCTTCTTAGGGGCATGGGATGTCTTATTGTCATCGGCCTCAGAGCTTGACACCTGCGCTGCCCGTGTTTGTTTTTTTGTTTTGTTTGACATAAGGTCTTCCTTTGTAACCCAGGCTGGGCGAGAGCTCACTGGACAGTCCAGGTTAGTCTTGCTTGTGCGGATCCTCCTGCCTCGGCCCTCTCACTGCTGGGATTCCAGGTGTGCATCAGCACATATTGCCTGATGATTGTAATTCTTTTCCGGTGTTAGGGTCTGATGCTAAGTTCACCTCCAGAACTTTCTCTACAGCGTCCTGGGTGTGTGAAAATTTACTGGGTTGGTCTTCTATACAACATCCAGTGACACTACGTTGGTCATTTGTTGGGAGCAAGTGATGCACTGGTATATAAGAGAAGTGGACCCCACTCTCAAGGAGCAATCATTCTGACAGGGAGGGGGACACAGGAAGACATAAATTTGAAGGATTCGTGGAGTCTTGGTTGAGAAGCAGACTTAGCCCTTACCCAGTGTCATTAAGGACCCTCAGGCTGTAGCTGTCCTAGTGGGTAGACTGAGCATCTTTTTCTGTTCTTGGTGGCAGGTGGGAAAGTTTAAAGAAACGAACCCCAATTTTGGTTTGAATAACTTTTTGAGGAGTAGAGCAGATGAAGAGTATGGGGAACTGTGAACCAGCCTAGACCATGGATTTTAATCAGGGTTCTTTTCATTTGGGTTGTTCCGTAATGCTAGAAGCGGTTTTAAAAGTATACTTCAATGAATCTTCGTTGTTTCTTAGTCATAACCAACACCCATCTCCAGGAACTGGTCATCCTGTGGAGCTGAGACTTTATACAGTAAGCTCCACACCCACACCCGCTCTCTCCAGCCTCCTGAGCAATGGTGTGCATCCCCCCCCCCGCCAGGATTCCTCAGAAAGGTGAAGCCTCTGCACACATGCTCAGAGTGATGTCTGAGAAGAGGGGATGTGGCAGAATAGTCTAGAGCTGGCCTAGCACGCGCGCGCGCGCGCGCGCGCGCACACACACACACACACACACACACACACACACACACGGCTCAGTCCCGAGTACTAAAATCAAGAAAGAGAAAGAACACTGTCTGTGAATATATGAAGTAAAACACATAAGGCTTTAATAGAGACCTAAAATACATGTCAAATAAATTTTTAAAAAAATTATTTGTAGGGTGGGTGCAGTAGCAAACATCAATAATCCCTTCATGTAGGAGGTTAAAGTAGGATTGCTAGTTCAGGGCTACCCTGGGGTAAATAAAATGAGTTTAGAGGCTAGCCTGGGCTACATAGTGAATTGGAGGCAAGCCTGGACCATATAGCAAGCCCTTGTCTGAAAAACAAAACAAAACAAATAATACATGTTTAACACAGTAACATGTGTGGTTCATTGTTATCCTATGACCTAACAGGACATGGTTGAATAACTGTCATATTTTTGTAGGTGTGGCTTTCCTAAATGACACCCCCAGAGTGGCATGAAAACAGCTATCCATGGCAAAGGTGCCCCAGGCTGCTTTGCTTCTAACACCCCCAGTCCAGAGAACTGCAGAATTTCCCTGTGAGAATCAAGATGTTCTATTTCCCTATCCAAGTTCACCAACATCCTGAATCCTTGCCCTGGCAGCTGGGGAGTTTCACAGGCTTCTGTTTAAGAAGGCTTGGTTCTGCCCTGCCTGCAGGGGCAGAGCAGGAGGTGGGGGGGGGGGGTGCTGATGAGTGGGCTGTGGCGAATGAAGCCTTCCTCATGCCCAACATCCCAGGAGCCCAGCCAACAGGAAAAGTTCCCCATTCTCCCCGGGAGGCCGCCAGCCTGCTGTCTGAGAGGGGTGGGGCCGGGGGCCCTCTAGAAGTGTGCCTCCTTCTGGCAGGCAGCACACTCTCCGCCCCCTCCCACCCCCTTGTCCAAAGGCCTCCTACAGAAGGGAGCCATATGGCCCTTTGTGGACACATTTTCCCTGGTACAGTATCTTCCCGGTGTGAATTTGGGACCTAGTGCCCCAGAGTCAGCTGTCCGTCTCCTCCCCAACTGGCCCCCCCTCCCCACAGCAGCCTAGGGGAGAAGCAAGTTGTTGGGGGGGACGAGCCCAGGGACTCGGGGAGCCCTTTGGAGTCAGGGTGAGTGAGAAGTGTCTCTGTGGCGCCCACGCCCACGCCCACACAGAAAACAGTTGAAGTAAGTCAAATGTCTCAAAGTCAGATCCTTTTTAGTATGAATTTGCTGTGTCTCATTCCGAGCACTAATTCCAATTTAATTGCAAGTGGCCTGAAGCCTCTTCAATAGGAGTAACAAATGGTTTGATTTTGTAAACTTCATCAGACTGCATTTTAAATGCGACACAGTAGCCCAACTCGAATGCCAATGAAGCACTGGAGTAGCTCTCTGTTTACTAATTATCCGTTTTTACTCCAAGCCACGCTGGCTGGCTTGTCTGATTAAATCGGATTTGTGGGATAGAGAGCAGCTAGCGGAGTTTTCTCTATAGTAAACGAGATTGAAACTATGGGCCGCCTGGCTGCACACTGTAAATTATATTTCCTTTTAAAGGGGACGTGTCTCTTTTATTTCACCGTTGTCCCCCCCTGCATATTAAACTTTTACAGCCCAGAAATGGACCCAGCAGCTTCTGGATGTGGCCTCTCAGTCTCCACCCGGCAGCCCCACGCGTGTCTGAAGGGAGGGGAAAACACTGTGCCTCTCTACCTGATTTCCTCTCTAATACCTTTCTTTCTCCCCCATATACTAGCGTTGAGTTTTCTTTTATTATTTTTTTCTTTGTCCGTTATTTTTAGAGGTCCTCGAGATGATATACATTCCCTGCTGACTTAGCTGAAAGGATTTTGTGGTGACTCTGCATCAGAGTGATGTCGGGTTTGGTAGCAGTAAGCTGGCACGGGCAGAGTCCAGCCATACATTTGGTGACTGTGGGTTCACCGGCAATGGAAGAGATTTCCTAAAAGATGCAAATGGGTTCTTTTGGTACGTGTGCAATGGCAGGCATCCTTCACTCTGAAGCGAGTGAGATAAAGATCACCAGGCACGCGATACCTGTGGTCCAGCAGATCAGGGCATGTCGCAGTTATCCGTGGCGTGGGCGTGTTACAGGTCCTATCCTCCCGCTGTCTGGCTGGCTCTAGTGTCAATCTGTCCAAGTGCTCTGCAGCTTGCTTGTTTCTTCCTGTTTTTTTAGGGTAGCAAATCAGCGTCTGTCTCTGGTTCTTCTGTGTACACAACATGTACACGCACACGTACACGTACATGTACACGTACATGTACACTTACACGTACATGCACACACACAGGCAGGCGCACACACGCCACTTAATAATAAATGCCGGCCCGTTGAGTGGGGTGTGATCAGACCGCACTTAAACTGCCATTTCTGAGACTCTTGGTCCCTGGTCCATCCATGTCCCACTCTTGGTGTCTGTCTCTGTGCCTGGAGCTTTTTGTGTGTTCATAAATGTCCTGCAACACTAATGTGTGTGCTTTTCCCTTCTGGGCCATGGTGTGCTGCTGTACAGTACAGGAAGCCTCACAGTGTCTTTGATAGCCTGGTTACCGTGGGAATGAATGGCCCGCCATGCTCTCGGGCCTACAGTCCTCTCTTTAATTGTTGACAGTAAAAAGCATTTAAATGCTCCTTAATTTGTAATCATCTTCTGGGGGAGAAAGAGAGGAACCATTAAAATGTCAGTAAAATGAATACATCTTCTCTTTCTCCAGTTTTTTTTTTTTTTTTTTTTTTTTTGGTTTTGGTTTGTTTATTTACAGGGGATATTTTTTTCTCTCTTCACTGCCAGTGTTTGTCAGATATTGCAAATGCTCTGAACCAATCAGTATTTCTCTTACTTCTAGTTTCTGTCTCCCCTCCCCTTCCCCACTCCATGCTAGCTCTCTGGGACTCTGTTTTGTCCTGTATTTTGTACAGGAAAGAGTTCCTGTACTCCTGTATTATGTTTAGTTTCTCCCCACACACACCCCCGGGAAATTTGGTCACCCTACACACACACACACACACACACAGAGAGAGAGAGAGAGAGAGAGAGAGAGAGAGAGAGAGAGAGAGAGAGATTGAGATTCTACTTCTGGGCCCCATAACCCTTTCTGGGGGCATCTGGCGACATTATGGGAACTAGAGAAATGGCTTTTGTGGAAAATGTCTCCTGTACTTGAAGAACTACCTGAGAATCATTGTGTGCTGGTATGGAATCCGGTCCCACATTTAGCTAGAAACTCCATGTTCTCTGCCAAGCTCTGAGTGCTGTACTAAGAGAGTAGGGGCCACTGGATCCAGAGGGATCCATTCACCCTGCTCCTGTGTGCCCTGCATGCACTTTGGCATCATCCTGACACTAGGGTGTGGCACTTTCTGGCTAGACTTTGCTGAGTTCTCAGCTATCAGATGACTCTTGCCTGACTGGGGGGCTCTAGGGTCCTTATCCCCAGCCACTCAGGAACGTCACAGGCATGGCCAGTCTAAGGAATGACTCACTGGGTCTCTGGGAGTGTCTCCCCTTCTTCCCGCCTTCTCTTGCTAAAAATTTGCATCTCACAGTGTCCTTGCAAGTACCTAAGACATGGGTTGGTGCCTAGCTGTACCTAGTCAATGTCGGGTCCATCTCTGTCTTACCTGTGACAAGTGGTTCCCACTGAAGCCTCCAAAATTGCTTGAAGGCGCTTGGCCCTGTCCTCCATGGGCCTAGAACAATGGCTATCAGAGATGGACAAATTCTTCAAGGATCTTTCCTTTTCCCTTCATTTTCCCCGTGAAGAGCCTGAGGCATCTAGCTCGCCGTGGGTCCTTGAGCCAGGCAGGCCTTCTTGCTGAAGCTGGCATGGCTTTCTGTTCTGTATGTAGCCTCTTCAATGGGGAGTCTACTATGAAGGTCATGTGAGGGATGGGGCAGGAGACAAAGGATGGGTAAATAGCCAGCCGTCTCTGCCTGTCTCACGCCATCCTGACTCTCCATCACACACGCCTGGAGTCTCTGTTCACGGCCGACCCCCAAGCCAGATGAATTGGGCTCCAAGAGACCAATTCTCTGGAAGGGCCGCCATACAGAGAACAACAGGTCACCCGCTATCCATAGAGGTTGCAGACCTGCAGATCAGCAAGGGAGATTGACCTCGGGAGGAGCTGACTTGCCCTAGATGACTGCTATACGAGCTCTGAGGCTCTGAAAAGCCAGAGAGTTGACAGTGTCTCCCCTTGAAGCTTTACCCCAGTAGAACAAACCCAATAGGGAAACCGAAGGATGTTTTTTTTTCCTCCGGGTCCTCGGAGAGGTTGGTGTGACATCCACCAGCACCAGGCTCTCTACCATCCTTCCTCCCGATTGGCTAGGTCATCTCTGATAGAATAGAGCACCCCCCCCCCCAAGCCCTTGCTTCACACCTACAGGGCTGGGCCAGAGTCAGGCTAGGTGAGCTCTTGTGGGCTGCCTGTTTTTCCTCCCAGGGCTGTTGAAGTTGGTCCAATTTTTCAATCGTGGGCCAATTAGTTTCACAAATGGGGGCCCCTGTGGTGCCAGGGCACATTTGTTCCGGGCCTGCGCACTGACCAGGCCCCATTGTCCTGCTTCCCACCCCCTTGTGGGCCCATTGTCCGGGATCTCCAGCAAGCCCTGCTTACTGTTGATTTATATGGGCAGGCGTCCCGCGGGCTCCAGGCTTCCCTGCCACAGCTGGCTGAGGTGCTTAAGGCCTCAGACTCCCTGACCTTTGCCCTGTCCTGCTGTCATTTTGAAAGTTACAGACCAGAGGGCTGCATAACTCTCCGGATTTACTTTCCATCCCGACCCACCCCCCTTCACCCCCCCCCTTTCCATTTCCCTTCCAGCTCCCCCTGCTCTGACTGTAGAGGTTTTAAGTTCAGTTTGGAATGGCTGCAAGGGTCCAGCAAGCAGCTTCGGAAGCCAAGAGGATAGGGGCTGCTGGAGCAGGTGACTCTCCCGCGCAAGGCTGCCTAGGAGGCTGCTTCTATGGAAGGAAGTTCATGAGTTCTGAGACTTATGTGCAGTTGGGAGATTCGGAGTAACCCACGGGGAACCAGAATGTGTGATGTCATTTTCCCCTTGGCGTCTCTTGTCCCATCCCTACACCCTAGGAAAGGAGACCTGGTGTCTATGAAATGGGCTGTCCCTAGTGGCTGACAGCAGAGAGCTGGTCTGCTCCCATTGCCATCCATTTCTTCTCTCTTGTAAACCAACACCCCACTCCCTCACCCCACACACCTTTCCCCTATCTCCCTTCTTTGCTTTTCCACCCCTCCCACATTTTCTCCCCATCTTGGGCCGGTTTGTTGGAGTGATTGACAAAATTAGTAAATCCATTCATGTTACTTTTATTGTGCAGGTCTCAATAAATCCCGAGTGTCCGGGGCGCACCTTAATGAGCTAGTGAGCTGACAAATTTGTTTACTGTAGCTGGAGGTGCCGGGTAATGAAATGCGCTTGTGTCTGGGCTCACTGCTAAACAAATACACGGTTTCCGGGAGGGAGGCAGCAGGCTCTGCTAGCTGCCTCAGCCTGAGGAAGCAGCCACATTCCCCAAGAGGCTGAGACTGGGGTGTGTGCTTGTGTTTTGAAAAATGCAGCCACTCAGTTTTAAAACAAATTTCAATCAGCTGCCTGCTCCTCGTTTATGTTATCCATTGAGGAATTTCTATTCCTTTGACAAATACCAAACCCTGGTAAGATTCTTCCTTCCCATCACAGAAATGATGGAGGGTTAGAGAGATGTGTAGATACCTCCTAAGGCTCTAAAAAGATAAAAAGAAAAAGAGAAAGGGAATAAGGGCTGGAAGAGCTTGGAGATTCACAGGGTTGAAACAGACAGGAAGGCTAAGGTTTGGGGAGAGGTGCCCGGTAGGAAGTGACTGTCTGAGACAAACTCCTGTGCAGGAGCTTGACGCTAACTCAGTGGCAAGGCTTTGAGATGTTTTCCCAGACTCTGGGGTGAGAGGGACAGGCAGAGAGTGCTGAGTGGGACTGAGCTCTGCCTTGCTGGTTGCTGAAGTTACCAAAGGGTCAAGCGGGCTGAAATGTGCCTCAGCTGGGTGGATTGGATCCTTGTGCCAAGGGATCCTGCCACACAGCACCCAGAGAGAAATTAAAGATGTAAACGGGCAGCGTGTGGGCCTTCTTCCAGTGCATTTCTGAGTCTTCAGTGATGACTCAGGAGAAGACAAAGGGTAGTTCTGCAGATGTGAGGGTCTGAGCCTTCGCCTCTGCGCTGCTGCCCACTGCATGCATCCACACCCAGCCTCTTAAGATGCAGACAGAGCCTTCTGCCTTGACTGTGAGTCAGCTGTGCTGCCCATATCTGTCTCTGGCACAGTGGGAACTGCATCTCTGTACCCTCTTCCACAGCATCCTGGATGCACATATGTGGTAGAGAAAGCCGAGGGAGGAGGAGTAGAGGAATCTTAGGAAAGATGATCCCCAGGGGTCAGCAGCGGCAGGAGAGACAGACCTGCTTCAGGGTTAGAGGAAGGGAATGGAGGTAGAGGTGTTTCCAGTTGAAATTGAGGTGTTTTGCTTAGCCCCAACTTGATATTTGTTCCTATTGAGGAAACAGCTGCTTCTTCCTTGGTGAGTGTGATTGGACACCAGAAACCCATCTGTGTACACACACACACACACACACACACACACACACACACACACACACCACACACACACACACACACACACACACACACACACACACCATGCACACCCCACTCAGAGCAGTCCCAGCCTGCTTACCCAAAGAAGCGGAAGTATATTTAGCTTCCTCTGCTTTGATTAAGGAACTGCCTGTCGAGGGAGATAATAAGAGCCTTGCTCCAAGAAAGTGTACCACCTGAGCGCCTCCACCAGCTGCAGAAGTGCCCTTCCGATCATGCTCCTTCCCTTTCATTCAAGTGCTAATTGGCATGGAAATGGCACAGGTGTAAACATGAGGCTTTTGTGTCTTACACCCTCCGACCCTATCATCACCTGGACAAGATAAAGGCCCCGAGATCTGTGTCATCCCCTCCTGCCTCCTGTTCTACCCCGGCCTGGCTTTTTCCCAGTTTTTGCTAAAATTAAACTCGTTTTTAAATCAGAAACCTGTCGGCTGTACCTGCGTTCCACCCCAGACTGGCTGTGCCGCTCCGGTGTGACTCACTTTCTCCTGTGATAGTGACTTGGCACAGCTCCACGCCGCTGCCTGCAGCAGCATCTTCAGTTCTTCTCAGAGCCAAGAGTTTCAACCGTACTGCAGAAAAGAATTTCAGGATCAGTCCATGTGAAGCTGAGTTGGAGTTTCTTAAGGAAAGGTTTTAGTGTAGATTCAAGTGTGAGGGTTAACGGAAAGAGGAGTGCTTAGAGAAAGGGGCCTACCCACCCAAGTGGGCATGTGAGCACTGAACTAAGATGCTTCAATGATGTATTGGATTTTGGTGTCTTTTGAGGTTGTGCCTCAAAGGGTCCATAATGGTAGTGGCCCACAAATGAGATTGTAGGTTGACTTCTTAGGTGCACTGGGCAATATTTATAATCTGATCAGGTAAAACCATGGGTCACAGAGACTTCACAGGGGAGCCTGGATGTGTCTTTCCCTGAAAATGGAGTTTCTAACCTTGCTTGAGAGACGACTAGAGAATTGCTGATTTGCAGTTGGGAAAAGAAAAAGGCCGTGGCTGATCGTACACACGTAAGCATGGTTCTTATTTGAGACATATCATGTAATAGCATGTAGGGCAACATTTTCAGCAAATGGTGCTGCAATTCTTCCTCCTTAAAAGACATGTTTATGTGTCTGTTGGCATGTGTGTCAGTTTGTCACGTGTGTGCCTAGTGCCTGTGGAGGCTAGAGAAAGATGTCCAATCACCTGGAACTGGAGTTACTGACGGTTGTAAGCCAACATGGGTGCAGAGAACCAATCTGGATCCTCTGCAAATAGAACAAATGTCCTTAACCACTGAGCCATCTTTCCAGTCCCCTTGTGCTACAACTATTGACTCTCAGCCAGCAAGATGCTAACTAGATTCATGAGTTGAGATCTATGGGTAGAGACTTCTGTTTCTCTCCAACCCTCTTCCCCTTCTTTTCTGCTTCAGGAGGGTTTATGTGCAGAAGTCACAGGCATTTGCACCCATGTTTCCTCAACCCACCTTCTAAATTCATCCTTGCTGTCCCTAGGGCAAGTACTTGGGGAATCTAGACCAAGCCACATCTCCCCAACTCTCCAGAAATACGGGGATTGGGGGTGGTTAGGTCCTTTTCCTGATGATGTAGTTCTCTTTGGGCCAAGGCTGAGTTTTGTATGTGGTTCATAATGGAATTCCCAGATTGGAAGAAGACATTGATGTGTGGCTTTTATACACTGGGCAGTGTAGTCGGTCGCCTCGAGGCAACATGAGGAAGCGAGTGTTAGAAGCAGCGGGTTAGTTAGGAGTTCTGTGACTTCAGTACAGAGGCTCAGGTCAGGGATGGCGATGGTCAGCTTTCTGTTACTGTAACAAACAACTGAGAGAGTGAACCTGTGGATGGGAAAGGTTGGGTTTGCTTCACAGTCCACGGTCCCTTGTTGCCCCTAGGCCTGTGATGATGCGGCATTCCTGGCAAGGAGCTTGAGAAGGGCCAAAACCTCTCACCTCTCACCTGGCCAGGTAGTGAGAGAGACAACAGGGTGAAAACTCCACCACTCAGGGGCACCCTACAGTGATTTGAAGACTTCCTTCCTAGGGACTACCTTAAAGTTTCTGCCACTTCCCAACAAGAAGTTCGGCAGTAATTGGATGTCATAAGAGAACATTTCTGACCCAGTCTACAGCTACAGAAAGGACAGTAGTTGCCTGCCCAGGGATCACAAGGCCAAGAACAGCTACACTGGGCCATAATCGAAGGGTGTGTGTGTGTGTGTGGGGTGCACTGTTTTACCATATGGCATGGAGTGACTGGATCAGTGTAGTTAACTGAGTTCATGCTTCTAACCAGCACAGCTCAGACGATGGTGCAGTCAACAGACATGGTAGGAGTGTTACTATTGCTTTTATGAAACATCACAACCAAAGCTACTTGGGAGGACACGGTTTCTTTCCCTCATACTTCTGTCTAATAGTTCATGATCAAAAGCAGTGACTGCAGGGCAGGGGCTGGAGCAGGACAGGAACCTGGAAGTAGGAAGCTGATGCAAAGGTTGCAGAGGAGTGCTGCTTACTGGCTTGCCACCATGGCTCCAACAGCCTGTCTTCTTACAGAACGCAGGACCTCCAGATCAGGGGTGGCCCCATCCTCATCAATCACCAGTTCAGAAAATGCTCTACGGTCTTGCCCTCAGTCCTTTCGTATGGAGGCATTTTCTCAGTCAAGGTTCGCTCTTCTCTAATGACTCTTATCTTGTGTCAAGTGGACATAAAGCTATGCAGCACAGGAAGCCAGTGAGTTTGGCACATGTGTGTCACCTGGATTTAATGATTGCCATGGAGATAGGATTGTGTGGAGAGGCTCTTGGTAGTGGCCTTGCTTATAGACTTAGTTCTGAGCTCTCACCAGACCTAGCTCCGTACCATGACCTACTGACCACTGTCTGCCCTGTGTGCACACACTTTTGTTATCATCCCAGAGTCCCTCTGTATTGTCATCACAGCATACGCTTACCGAGGGCCTGCTTGCGTTCACCCCTGTGCGGTGTGCTGGTGGGGGGGAGGTAAGACAGCTCTTCTGGTTTCTGCTTTGGCAGCTTCGTCTCATAGGCAGAGCTGAAAGTTAAAAGTAAATGCAATAAAGGGTTTTATGTGTTTTAACAGTGAGTGCTCAGAAGATAGTGTCCTTGGCACCAAGTCCTGTGTAGTACAAGTCATCCAAGATGCCATTGCTAGCTAGGGTCAGCTTCCTGGAAGAGGCAACCCAGAGTCTATAAAGCAGCATATGCTTAGGCATTGCGCAGGGCTTCCAAGAGTCACCGTCTGGGTTGTTCAATGCACAAGGGCGTCCAGCTGAGGGAGAGGTGGAGGTTAAAATGTAGCCCTTTCACTAGCCAACAGTGAGGATCTGCTGTCTACTTAGAGGAAGGAAACAGGCTTTTCTAGTGTAGAGAAAGGCATCCTTTGGGCTGGCATACAGCTAACCGGCTAACTGCTTTGCAAAGATTTTTCAAGTGGGGAATCTCATTGGTTGTTCTTAGCAACCACAGAAATATGGAAAAGGATGGACACACTCCAATCCAGGGAAGCCAAATGGCTTACATGAGATGCCAAGGCATTTGAAATGGCAGAACTAGAATCTCCGCTCCTTTTTCCTCTCTCCATCTCACCGACCACCTCCTTCCTGATGGGAGGGACTAGGTCTGGTTCCCATGGCTGCCTCCTGGGTGGAGGATAGAACTGAGGCATTGCAGGGAGCAAAGCATGCTAGCGAAGCGGGTCCCTTGTCCCTCCACACATCTCACGGCAGCTAATGAATTGCTAATACAATTTTCTAGATAATTTTATTTCCATAGCCCCAGATTTTAATGTGTTTCCAAAAGCTAGCATTTATTTGCTTAATCTCCCAGTGTAATAGATTCGGGCCTGACTCATCATACATGCAAACAATCAGCTAGGCAGAAACGACAGCAAATTGTTTAATAACTCACATCTAGTCTTTAGATTTTTAACGCGAGTGCATCAGTAGTTTTTCTTGTGTCTCATTTCCTCCTCAACCCTTTCCTGATCTTCTTATTCTTACTCTTTTTCTTTTTCTTTTTCTTATTCTTTTCCTTTTTCTTTTTCTTTTTCTTTTTCTTTTTCTTTTTCTTTTTCTTTTTCTTTTTCTTTTCAAAGTCCTTTTCTTTCACAGTGATGTTGCTTTTCAAGCTAAAGAGTGGAGAAGGTAGATTCCAGAACCTTTAAACACTCTTCTCATCCCACAACCCCACCACTCGGAGTCTTGGTTGGTGAGTAAGTGGCCAAGGAAGGACCTTGTGTTTGTGTGAGATTCTAAGGAGGAGAGACTACGGAGTCATAAAATTTCTTTTTAACTGGTAATTGTAGAACCCTAACCCAGTCAGATGCAGAGCCGGCCATGTGGGGATTTTATTTTCCCTTTTCCCTACTAGAGCCCAGCTCGCCCGTGCACAAAACCTCTGGCCTCATCTTGCCTCCATCTTCCTCCTGTAGTAACACAAAAGCCAGGCAGGCTCTCCCTGCTTCCAGCCCCTTGAGAGCATCCACGCCTTGGATGTGTATGGAGCCCACTAGGCTGTTGGACACTTGGCACCTACCTGTCTTCAGTCAGTTTGAGTTGCTATAACATGGGACCATATCTAGAAATGAATGTCTCCCAGTCCTGAAGTGGGGGNGGGGGGGGGGNGGGGGGGGAGACAGTCTGAGATGGGGATTCCAGCATGGCTGGCTTCGTGGGATGCTCTTCTTCCTCGCTGTAGACTGCAGACTTCTGACTGTGTCCTGCATTCTGACCTTGAAAAAGGGATCTTTTCATCTTCTTAAGGAGGGCTCCACCCCTGTAATAAAAGGCTTTGTTAAGCCTTCACCTGCTGATACCATCCCCTTGGGGGCAGTGATTTTAACATACTCAGTTTTGCAGTGGGGAGGGGGACATTTACAGTACTCCAGCCCTGTGGCCCCACTTTGCCTGTGGGATGCTGTCTGTGCCGTCTGTCCTCTGTGGTCTGACCTCCCCAGTTTACCTGGCTTGCCTCCATCCTCTGTGCTACCTGCTCTGAAAGCCGTGTGCAGCTCACCCTTAGCCATTTTCTTTTACCCCTGGCTTCTCAGATGCACCCTGTTTCTCAGAGCTGAACTCAAAATCTCCTCTGAAGCGCCATTGGAGTCACCCTTTTTTATCTATGCTCCTGGTATTTCTTGACCAGGCTTGGTATCCAGCGTCTCTGCCCCATCTCCGCCTCTTCTCAGCCGGTAATGGAGTGAGACAGGTAAACGGACACAAAGCAAGCTCAGGCCATTCTGTGAGATGCAGGTTGGCCCATGAGAGCAGCTTCTAAGCACCTTGGGAACAGTAAGGGGGCAGAATGCCACTCAGTGTACTCTGCTAGGTGACACATTTCAGGGTGTCCTCCCGGAGTGACATTTATTCATTCTCCGAGTCCATACTGGGGATCTCAGAGTAAGAATAAGAAGTGTTGGCTGGTAGAGGCATGCATGTTCAGGAGACATGCTCCCCCGGCCTGAGTTAAGGCAGCTGTCTGAGCACCTGGCCTAGTTGGGGCTTTCTGTGGGATAGAGTTCAGGGTAAAACGGGCGCAGGTGCTGAAAACCCACAGCTTGAAGACACTGGACTGCGGTGCTGTGTCTTAGAACTTGTGGGTGGACTCTGCTCTTGCTTACCGGGCTGGACTGGACACTGTGGACTGGACACTGGACTCAGTGTCAGAGCTTGTAGTGGCTTCTGCCCAATGGACTATCTCTTTCAGTATGTCCTCCTGCATCGGCTGGGTCTCTCCCAGAGACCTTACTGGTTCCTTCCTGTGGGGCTTGGGTTTGGAATGCTTCAGTTACCTGTGCCTGAAGGTAACTGAATGACCTGCCTCTGACTGTTCTTCCCAGGCCATTTCTGGAGTAATCCCAGCATGCTTTGGTGCTTGCTCCTTACTGCCTAGGGGAAGCCCAGACAAACAGATGTGTCCAACATGAGGTTCAAAAGCTAGGAAGTGACTCAGTTGGGTACAGTAACTCAGATGGGCAAGCATGAGGTCTTGTGTTTGGATGCCCAGCACCCACATAACAGCCAGGCATGGTTTCCTGTGCCTGTAATTCCCCCTGCAGGTAACAGGGACAGGCCAATCCCAAGGCTCCCTGGCCAACTAATCTACCCAAAACTACAAGGTTCAGTGAAAGGTCCTGTCTTAAAATAGATGGAGAGTCATCCTGAGATTAATAACCTCTGGCCTCCCAACACCCCATCATACATGTACACCCTATAAAGGTACATGACACACAGACTAAAAACTAAAAAAATAAGTGGGATTCAGTTGGTGATTTCTAGAATCAAATGGAACCAAGGCGTTTTCTAGATTCCAGCTCTGCCTCTTTCTCACTGTGTGACCTTAGGCAAGTTATTTAATCTCTATTTTCCTCTTTGGAAGAGGGTGGCAAGAATGCCTGCCCATTAGGGATGCTTGTTTTAAATGAGATGACAGCACAGATAAAGCACCTAGTGGAAATGGTGGTCTTTAGTGTCCTCTCTCTTCTGCTCTCAGACCTTTGGAGGACATCAGGGGTTCTTCTTCCACGCAGCCCTCCCAGCTGTTGGTAGATGAAACATGACTGCAGTGTCTGTAGAGAGAGGAGCCAATGGGTAATTGTGTGGTGGTGCAGGGATGTCCTTGCCTTTTTTTCCAGACCAAGCTACATGTGGTCCTGAGGAGGCAAGACCCAGCCCTCCCATTTGCTGTTGCCATTGCTAGTCAGGGGGGCAGCCAAGCTCTTCTGTCCCTAGTGTTGGGAGCTGATGTTCTTAGACACATGGAATCCAAAATGTCAGGCAAGGAGCTGTGAGCTGAGTCGCAGCTGGAAGGCTGTGTCAGGAAGGTGTTGAGGAATGGAAAATAGCAGCCTGCCTTTGTGGGCTTCAGTAGGGCAGCTAGGCTACTGGGCCAGCCGAGCAAGTGAGCAGGTAGAACTGAGTGAATATTTCATGTGACTCACTAGTTGGAAATCCTTTGACAACTTCTCCTTGGTCTGAGGATGAACCCCTGGGCTTTGAGGTATGGCTGGTCAGGACCCACGTGATCTGGCTCCTGGCTCTTCTTTTCACGTTCTCCCTGCTTCTAACGTTAGGACTGGTCATCGTGCTCAACCTGCCATGGCTCTCCCTGAGTGTTCACAGACTCGGTTCTTATCTCGACGCACTGAGATCGGAGCAGGGACTGGTAGACTACTCGTCCAGTCTTTCATCCCCAGAACCCCAGAGAGTCTTCCTTCTAGGAAGTATCACAGTACTATTTATAGAATGAAATGGCTCTCACCGATGCCTGGTATTTTTTTTTTTTTAAGATGGGAAAGTGGTTATAAGAATGTGGTCACCGGTGTTGGTGGTGGCAGTGGTGGTAGTGGTAGCAGTGGTGGCGGTGGTGGCTCACACCTTTAATAGCAGCTCTCAGGATGCAGAAGCAGGCAGATCTTGGAGTTCAAGGCCAGCCCTGGTCTACAGATAGAGTTCTAAGGACAGCCAGGACTACACAGAGAAATCTTGTTTAGGGGGTTAGGGGGGGTGGGGCACTGATCTACAGCTAACCCTAGGGAATAAATGAATGAATCCCTTTGCTGCTCCCAGCTGGGAACCCAATGGAAATCGGGGTGGGTTAATCTCCCTATGTTTCTTTCACCTTACATGGGGTGTGTGGTCTTAAGTGAGTTATGTCACAACAGTGGCCAGCTCGTGTGATCCAGGTTATTGTTGGCTCACACGGAGTCTCCCCTGTCTCCCCACTGCTGCCTCAGACTCTGTAGAGTCCCCGTGATCACGCCCTTAGTCACCTGCCTTCTGCATTGCACTCAAACCCCTTGCAGCGCATCTACGTTACCATCCACATAGTTTTGTATCTTTCTCCCCAAACCTTTAGGTCTCGTGGAGGCCAGGCACCTGTTGGATGCTCAGTCAGCATCGCATGGCCTGGGCTACCCAAGGGGGTTGACTTAGGCTGTGGGCTTTAGGATCTCTAGGGGCAGCGCTGGGTCTTCAGGGGTAAAAATCTGGCCTTGGGTCTCTCCGTTGCTGAGGCTCTCCCACTGCTGTCTCCCACAGGCACGGACATGGCTGTCTTCTGTCTGCTGTGTGGGAAGCGTTTTCAGGCACAAAGCGCACTCCAGCAGCACATGGAGGTCCACGCAGGCGTGCGCAGCTATATCTGCAGTGAGTGCAACCGCACCTTCCCCAGCCACACGGCTCTCAAGCGCCACCTTCGCTCACATACAGGTAGGCTGGTCCAGGGGATGTGGGTGGGGAGCATCTCTGGACCTTATCTCTGGGCTTCACCTCCAAAAAATACATGATGTGTATGCGTGCGCGGGAGGGTGTTTCAGGTTGCGGCATTCTCTGCTTGAAGTTAGATGCAGAAGGGCTTCCATAGAACATTTAAATGCTGACAGCTCTTCCAATCCACCACCCACCCCTCCACCTGTAGACAGTCTGTTCCCAATCTTTCCACACATGGCACAGAAAATAATTCATTAAAAGAAAATCAGACTCTTGAGGTCTGTCCTGGTTCAGGGTGGGCTCTAGATCTCAACACCACTAACGAATATTCCCAAGGGATTCTGATGCTGGAGGTGGGGGGTTGCAAATTGCATTTTGAGAAAAAAACTGGGAAAAATCCCACTTTTTCCCCCCAATCCATCGTAAGTCAGCTCAGGGCTCCAGAGGGTGCTTGGAGGAACTCGCCCTACCTTTATAACAGACACGGGAGGCCTCTGCTGTGGCCCGAATGTTGTCTAGGGAAGACAATGGGAGTCTCTGAGCAAGAGCCATGAGATAGCCCTGCTCAGCCAGTTCACGCGATGGATGGAGTGAGAGACAGGGTATGTGTGAGTCGAGTAGGCAGGGCTAGTTGCCCGGTCCTAGCCTAGTCTTGCTACCACCCTCTTGCTTTAGGGGATAGGATACCCAGTTCAGAGGGCTTTGAAGGAGCTGTTGGTCTTTTCCTAACTGAGGAATAGGTGACTTAGCTCCTTTCTTTGCTCTAAAACAAAAATGAGATCATCTCTTACTGTCCGTGAGTGGAAGAATGCCCATTTCTGAATTGTCTGTCTGTCTGTCTGTCTCTCCCTCCCCTCCCCTCTGTGTGTGTGTGTGTGTGTGTGTGTGTGTGTGTATCTGTTTGTGTGAGAGAGCTGGGATCAAGTCTCTCTGTAAGGATGTAGTGGAGTACATATACAGCATAAATGTCCTTCACGCTTCAGGGAGGGCTGAAAGAACTTCTCATTCTCCTAGCCTTTTCCTAGCTGAGGGATGGAGTCTGTGGCTGGCCCTTAAATGGTGACAGGCTCTGAGGAATAAAGAAGGGGCTTTACTTTCAGGAGCTGAGCAGTAAGGTCCAGCCAGTGGTCAGCATTCTCACCAAGGAGCCTGCCTGGGCTCTGGGTTCTGGATGCCATCCTAGGCAGAGGAGCACAATGCCGTATCATTTTCAAAGGTGAAAGGCTCGCCAGCTGCTTAGAACTACCTAGGGCTGCTCGGTAGGAAGGAGGTCTTAGCAGGTAAGGTCCAGCAAGGGGGACCAAAGAGAGAGGCATATACTCAACAACTTTCTCTATAGTGTCCGCATAAGAACCTCCCTGTAAGATATATACATCATCCCATCAGTGATTCCCTCGTAGACCCCTAAGTTCAGTCTTAGGGAAGATGGCCAGCTTCCGTTAGCCACCTCCAGGTATGGCATTGGATCAAGTCACTTGACGTCACATGGCACGAGTGACTCAAGCCCTAGGAAGTCCACCCAGAATGCAGCTTACTTTGCCCATGCCCCTGTCTCAGAGTTCATTTAGCCACGTGTCAGTCCAACTCTACTCAGGGTAAGCCAAGCTTCAGCAAGGACAGAGTTTGGATGAAACCCTTGCTCATTCTAGAAACACAGACATGTGTGCCCCTTGTGCACACACATTCAAGCACTCATTGATTTTCACACCAGCCCAGCACAGGCTCTGCCCACCCCTGACACAATGCCTTATTAATATTCCGTTGCTCTTGGCCCGTTTGCTGCTGGGGCCGGTGTTTAGCATCAGCAGCTGTGTTTGATGCGTTAGTCCAGCCGTGCTGTTGGCATTGATGGATCCTCGATTCACATAGCTCATCATATAATAAACTCTCAGCTGCACGGAAGGGAGGGGTGGAGAGGATGGGATCTGAGGAGCCCGGGGGGGGGGGGAAGCCACACAGTAATGACAAACCGGGGGAAAACGAGGGTCACAGGTGCCCTGGGCAGGCTAGAGGGGCTCTAATTAGTCTCGTTTGTCCTGCACTTAATGTCAAGCTCATTAACGGGCCTACAGAGTTAATCAACATACCACAAATTGGATTTTGACTTTTGTCGCCAGCTTTATGTACATTGCGGCCAGCCTGACACGCTCAGCTCTCAGGGAGAGGGTTGTAGGTCTGGTAGCCACTGAGCTGTAAATCCTGGGTGGGGTGAGAGTGGGTGTGTGTCATGGTGACTTGTCATTTTTTGCTTCTTTTTTTTTTTTTTTTTTTTTTTTTTTTTTTTTTCACTCTTTCCCTGGGCAGACTCCAGAGAGTNTAAATCCTGGGTGGGGTGAGAGTGGGTGTGTGTCTGATAGACTTGTCATTTTTTGTTTTTTTTTTTTTTTTTTTTTATTCTCTGAATGCTTTTCACTCTTTCCCTGGGCAGACTCCAGAGAGTTCCTATTTAAACTCATTTAACATGTGATCCACTTTGTAATTAAATTCATAAAAATCTGATCAAACAAACCCCTCGGTTGTTTGTTAAACTCTTAGGGCCCCCCTCTGGAAGCCGGGAGCACACACAGGCAGCCAGCCCTCCCTCACTGCCACCCCCTCTTCCCAGAGGGGGGCTGGGTGACTGCCGATGTACGTTTTAATTACCGGCTTCGGCTGAAGTCTCACGTGGCCCTTGCTTTATTTATTTATTTATATCTTAATGAGGATACTGAATCTTTGATTAAAGTCGTAATCGTTGCTGATTCAGGAAGGAGGGGGAGCTGGGTGTCAGACCAGATGGGGCCATGTGTGCAGACAGACAGACAGACAGAGAGAGGTGGGGAGGGAGGGCAGGTGGGCAGACAGCAGAGAGACAGACAGAGAGACAAGAGACAAACAGGCAGGCAGGGAGGGAGAGAGGGAGGAAGGGGGAAAGAGAGCAGCAGGCAGGCAGGCAAGACAGCAGACAGACAGACTGACAGGCAGACAAACAGACAGACAGCAGAGAGGCAGAGAGACAGGCAGGCACACAGACAGCAGAGAGATAGACAGAGAGACAGGCAGACAGAGAAGGGGAGGGAGGGCAGGTGGGCAGACAGCAGAGAGATAGAGAGACAGAGACAGGCAGGCAGGGAGAGAGGGAGGAAGGGAGGAGAGAGAAAGCAGCAGACAGGCAGGCAGACAGCAGAGACAGGCAGGCAGACAGACAGCAGAGAGGCAGAGAGACAGGCAGACAGGCAGCAGAGAGAGAGACAGAGACAGAGAGACAGAGAGACAGGCAGGCAGGCATATGGACAGCAGAGAGGCAGATAGACAGAGTCTCATGCCAGGCTCCCCCTCACTATGGTAGTCCTACAGTCAATTAGTACCTGTGTCAGTGAGGGCTAGCCTCTTGGCTTGGATGGGGATGGGAACAGATCCTTGGTATAGCTCTAGTAGTGAGAGAGACAAGGGTTGGTTTGGCCAGGCCCATGAACTAGGACAGCTCCCCTTAGATGGTGAAGACTGGCGAAGGATGGGACCTCTCTGTGTTTCTGTCATGAAGTCCCCTCCTCCCACCCATGTCCCATGTTCTTTCTGTATATCTTTCACCCCACGAGAGAGAGCGCCAGTGAACAGATCCCAACAACCACTCCCCACACAACCTCAGAGAAAGGTTCTGAGCCACCAGAGGAGGTGAGAATTTATGTGGGTGCGGGGGCCTGCAATTCAGAAAGAGGGACTTTTGGTTAGTGGCCCACAGAGGGGAGACGGCAGAGAGAGTAAAATATCATTTTAAAGAGGAAGTGAAGGCACGGACATGCGAGTCTATAAGGAGAAGGACAATTTATGCCCAGGCACGAGCTCAGTTTGACATGGGGATAATGAAAAAACGTAGGTCATTGTGGATGACTTAAGCCTTCAGCAGCTGAAGAGAATGTATGAAATGCAGGGGACATTACACGGTTGGCAGCCTCGCACATCTGCAGAGGGACAAGTGAAATACAGTGGGCCATTCTTTACCATAAACTGTGGTTGTTGGAGATGCAGCCCAGAGAAATTGTAATTACAGTGACAGAGGAATCAGCGATATTTAAATATTCATGAACAAAGTCTGGGGTGATCAATCTATCTTTATTGTCTGCGCCTTCGCTCCTGTAATAAATAAGTAGCTCCGCACCTCACCTTTCATCCCCCCCCCCCCGAGCTCAACACCTCGGTTACAAAAGTGCAAGGTGGTTAATCCCACTCCTACCCCTTCAGCCCACAGGGATTGAAATGTGGAGTGTCCCAAGAGAACGGTCAGCTGATGGACATGAGGCTAGACCAAGGAAGGGCTGTTCTTCCCAGCCCAATACCCAGAATTCTCCGAGAGTTGATTTTGAGTCTTTCCTGGGCAAGCACTGGGGGCCTAAGGGTGGGAAAGGCACCATTCTAACTCCGGAAGTGTTTTTTGTGGCCCTGTCAGTCAGTACAACACAGCGGTATCATTTAGCCCTGTGGTAAGTGCCCAGTGTTCAGATCCTAGGACCAGACCATAGGGAAGTCCCAACCTAGCTACTTCCAGCTGGGTGACCATGGGATAGTGGTTAAGGATCTCTATAAGCAACTCATTTTTCCCCTCATTTGTAAGATAAGCATATCTCTCATCAGATGGTTTCCATTGCCATGTGACATGGTCTCCGTGATGTTCTCAGATAGCAGTAAAAATACAGCACACATGGACCATATAAATGGCCCATGTTTGGGGGGGTTTTGGTTTGTTTGTTTGTTTGTTTGTTTTAAGTCGTGTTTCTGTAAATAAAAGACCAAAAGTGTTAAGTATTCTTCTCTTTGGGGATAGAGAAGAAAATACAGCTCTGTCTGCCTGGGGAGCTAAAAGGGGAGCGTCCACATAGGGGGGTGGTGATGGGTGAGCAGGGCTTTGAGGGATCCTTAGGGTTCACCAGGGAAAGGAGTAGAAAAGAAGCAGGAAATACAGTTAGGTGGTCGAGTAGGTGAGAGGATGGTGGGTAACATTGGGGGATCAAAGAGAAGTTCTCCGAGCTGGAGGGATTTTTTTAAAGGGTGGGGAAGCTAAGCTAGAGTGGTCCTTGGCCCGGAACCAGAGGAAATAGAGAAGCTTTAGTGAAGTTCCCGGCTCTGCTCCACCTTCGCAGGGACCTGCTTCCTCAGGGCTGTTACTCTTTGTTGGGCCAAGCAGGCTTTCTTTTCCTGGGACTGACCCTTACCCAGGGATGACTGCAGGGCCACAGTAAGTCTGGATGTATGAACACAGGGACTGGCTATTCACGTTGTGGGAGCAGTCAGGTGGTGAATCTAGGCAAACAAACACAGGACACCACGAATGTACCCTGCTGTCCCCCCGGAAACAGAGGCAGGAGGAAGCAAGGGTCTTATAGCCAGTCCATTGTTCTCACAGGTGACCACCCATATGAGTGTGAGTTTTGCGGCAGCTGCTTCCGGGATGAGAGCACACTCAAGAGCCACAAGCGCATCCACACAGGGGAGAAGCCCTATGAGTGTAACGGCTGTGGCAAGAAATTCAGCCTCAAGCACCAGTTGGAGACGCACTACAGGGTTCACACAGGTACTTGAGGGCTGGGCTGGCTCTGGGGCCTGTACGGTGACTGGGGGTAGATGGTAACTTGGAGAAGCCCACGCAACCATGGTTCAAGGATCAACCAGAGAGAAAGGGGGTTAAGAGATTTTACGGGGACTAGCGAGATGAGATGGCTTGGTGAGGCTTGGTGGAAAGAGTGCTTCCTGTTTGCACCGCAGTTTGGTTCCCAGCACCCACATTGGATGGCCCATAATCGTCTATAACTACAGCTCCAGGGGAGCTGACGCCCTCTTCTGGCCTCAGAGGGCACCACATTCATGCACACACATACACAAATAAAAATAATTTTTATTTTTTCTTAATTTATATTTTTGATTTTTCAAGGCAGGGTCTGTGTAACCCTTGGCTGTCCTGGAGCTCACTCTGTAGAGCAGGCTGGCCTCAAACTCACAGAGATCCACTTGCCTCTGCCTCCTACATGCTGGGATTAAAGGCGTGCACCACCACCATCCGACTTTTTAAGAAGTATTCTTTTAAAGGGATAATATGGTGGTCTGAGTACCATCATCCTCCTCTGAAGGCCAAGGCAGACATTACTAATCAATTGTGGCAGATAATAGTAATCAATCGCAGTAGTGTGTCAGGGACCCAGTCAGTCCCCCTAAGCAATCACTATAAACCATCAAGGAGTATCAGGCAATATGATGCTTCTTACAAGTCCCAAATTACAGTTAAGTTGGCCAGAGTAGGGAGAAGTGAAATTTGAGTGATTTTTTTTTTTTTTATGTTGCTCCATTCACGGTTGGAGGCATAATCAGAGGGCATTAAGTTATGATAAGGGTCAGGAAGTTGTGACATTAATTCCGGTGTTCTGAAATGAAAGGACCCACTGTATTTAATAGTAGAATGTTCCACCATGACAGAGTGCTTCCACATTCCTTTTTACTTAGAAAAATCATGATTCTCTGTCTTTTACTGGGGTCTGAGGACAGACAGAAGGACAGGGTTTGGAGTTGGAGAGAGTGGAGCCTAGGACCAGCCTCTACTTAATTGGAAAGCCTATTTCTTCCCCATTTTAAGTTCAGTTGCTTAAAATGTGCCCCAGTGGGAGTATTGACCAGCTAGCATCTGAGCATGTGTCTTTGGAGAGCTGGTTGTTAAATACCCACCCCCTGTAGTCTGCCAGCTGCAGGGAAGGTAGCATTTTCTGTGAGGCTAAGAGTGAAATAGAGCAAAGGAAGATGCCCTCTCTGATTAGTGGGGACAGCACCCAGTCCAGACAAGGGTATGGTGACCTCAGCTGGCTTAAGAAAGAGAAGAACCCAGGGAGGGGCAGGCAACCAGCAGGTGTAGGAGGTGGAGCTGTTCTCAGAGCTCCTTCTCCTTGCCTGAGCTCTGTTTTTCTTGCCTCTGGCTTAAAGCCACAGCAGAGGACAGGGTGCTCATGGCTGACACATGAGTGGCCCAAGGGATATCCCAGAGTCCCGGGGTTTCCTCAGTCCCTTGTTGTGGGATGTGACCTAGTGGGCAGATCATTAAATGCATCGGCGGTGACTATTGTAAATAGCTGGTCGATAGTTAGATCACTTTGGCTGTTCATTACTTCATTATTTGCTGGGGCCTCGGCACGGAGGAGTATCGATAGCGAGATGGCTGACCAGTTAATTACTGTATTGAAACAAGGTTCCCTTACATCTCTGCTCAGCTCCAGGGGACTCTAGTGGAAGGGAGGTCTGGAGAGCCGGCTAGGGTGACACTATCGTGCACTCCTAGGTTCTCTGCACTGCCCCTCCGCACTGTCCTAGACTGGGAGGCAAAGTCCAAGAGAGGTCCTTGGAGCATGAGTGGGTAGACAGCCCTAGATAGAGTGTATTTGAAGGATTGGTTTCTTGTATTCCCCCTACCGCTCCTCCTTCCTGACTGTAGCTCTAAGAAGACTGTATCCGTTCTCCTGTTCCCTGTGGGTGAGCTTTGTTATGCAGAAGCATCCAGAAGGGCTTCAGGACTTGCTATCCCTTTCCACAGCACACACATTTCCTTAATTAGTAGGGAAGCACCCTGCCTTAAGATAGTTAGAGGAGAGCCCAGAACTTCATGGACAGTCCTCCCGTTACCAGCCACTAGCCTATTTACAGTAGTCAGGAAATAAAGTAGGAGTGAAGTGCCCCAGTTACCAGACCACTAGGCCTGTGTGGATAACGGCTGCCTTGTTGAATGGTCCAGCCCTCGGTCTTGGGAAGTTCTGTTGGTGACGGCAGGGCTACAAGGATGGACATTCTCCAACGAGCCCAAGGATGGCTCAAGGCCCTTCTGGTCTTCACATCCCCCATGTCCTGTCTTGTCTCTTCCACAGGTGAGAAGCCCTTTGAGTGCAAACTCTGCCACCAGCGCTCCCGGGACTACTCGGCCATGATCAAGCACCTGAGAACACACAACGGTGCCTCGCCATACCAGTGTACCATCTGCACGGAATACTGCCCCAGCCTCTCCTCCATGCAGAAACACATGAAGAGCCACAAGCCGGAGGAGATCCCACCTGACTGGAGGATAGAGAAGACGTACCTCTACCTGTGTTATGTGTGAATGGGGGGGGGGCATCCCCCCCCAACACATGGTAGAGCAGCGGCAGGAGCCAGCAAAGGCAAGCTAGAACCAGACAAAGTGGAAAGACTACGGAGAAAAGAATAACAGAAAAGAAAAGGGGGGGATAGAAGAGAGAGAGGAGGAGAAGGAAGCCTGGTAGTTACTTGGCCTTTGATTATTTCCTGGGGCTCCAGGCGATCTGGCTATCAAGCCACTGCCCCTTCCCTGGGGTCGCTGCCCTCCTTGGTCCTCTTGGGTGGGTGGGTGGGTTTGCTCATTCACACAGGGGCATATTTCTCTCCTCCCCACAACCTATAACTTCCTTTTGTGTCTAGAAATGGAAACCAGGAAGCAGAGGTGAGGGTCTCTCTGGTCAGAGCTATGACCTCTTAGACCTCCTTTCCCCTCCTCTGAAGAGGATGGGAGGGGAGCAGAGAGGGAGAGGCAGAGATGGGGGGGGGTGTCTCCCCGGCTGATGCTCAGAGTGGCAGCTCTGGCGTCATGGCGGGAGAGTGGGGAGGGAAAGGCTTTCCGCTCTGCCCAACTCCAGCTGGTGCCCCTCACAGTCCAGTGGCTCTCCTCACCCTTCAGCTTCTTGCACCTGCTTTTGATGGCTGTTCTCTGGTCACAAGGGACTTACACCCTCTGTGAATCTGAACTGTATCTTCCTTAGGTTCCTCCTAGGGAAAGCTGTGTCAGATTCCAAAACCCCTCCTTCCTTCCTTCCTTCCTTCCTTCCTTCCTTCCTTCCTTCCTTCCTTCCTTCCTTCCTTCCTTCCTTCTTTCCTTCCTTCCTTCCCTTAGCTTTCAGAGAACACAGAACAAAATAAAGCAGAAAAAATTGTACCCCAGCCAAACTCCCTCATGAGCAGGGTCCTGCTGAGCTGCTCTCTGCTTGCAAATGGAAACAACATCAAACAAAAACCAACTAAATATATTCCATCCCACCCTCCAAACAAGTACACATCCCTGCAACCCCAGCTCAGCCCCTAGGGGAAGGAATCCCATCATCCTATTGAAAGGTCCCATTGCCCTAGAGGAGGAGTGGATGCCCTCTCGCAGGGTAAGCTTTACGTGGAGGTGGGAGTGGATGCCCTGCCTGATCAGGGCGGGAGGACTGGCCACTGGAGGACATTGCTGTCACTGAGGATCCTCTAAGCACAGGGAGAACCCTAGATCTGGAGATTAGCACCGAATTCCTGGCTGGGAGTGGAGGTGGTAGGGCTGCCCCAGGGAGCAGAGGGGAGGAGCTGACTGCGCTTCTGGCCTCTTGTCCTGTTTGCTTTTAGCACATTGTACTTGAATTACCTCAGTTTCTTTTTTTTTTTTTTTTTTTTTTTGGTAACCTCATAAGCTTTTGAATCCCCTATCTCCTTTCCCACCCACCCCTTTGGTTGTAGGAGATATTTAGAGGGACTGGGAGGGTGTCATTTTCTGTTCTAGTGGAAGTTAATAGTTGGCTTTGAACCTGACCTGGTAGAGGCCCCCCCTTCTCTGCCTGGAAGCTGTAGGAAAAAGTGGACCACTCAGGATCTGAATGGAGTCCAGGAGAGCTGAGAAGGTGGTGGGAGTGGAGGGAAGGACGATTGGGTTGTCACTATGTCTCCCCATACTGTCACTAGTCACTGTCCGCACCACCCAGGGCTCAGACCACCAGTGCCTGGCTTTAGTAGCCCGAAACACCCTGGAGAAAGGTGCCAGTGGGCTGTTTAGGTTCTAGAGGGCCTGTTACTAAGATCTATACAGCCACGTGGTCTCCTGCCGTTAACACTGCCAGAGTTGGTATATTTTCATGGCTGGTGTGTACACGAGGGGCAGACGAGCCAGGTTTTGGTGTGATGGGTAGGGTATTATTGTTTTTCTAACAGCTACCTCTTCTGTTTGTCCAGTCTGTGGCTCCTTCTGCAGCTCTGCCTCCTCCAGCTTCCCTGCCCTGAATTTTGGGAAGCACATTTGCAATAATCCCTCCCCTTGGCTTTGGGACGGACCCTCACCCACTTCATTTCGCGCTTTATGTGTAAGAGACCTGTTGTCCTTTCCGCTCCTCCTCTTCTTTCTCCGAGAGAGTCATGGCTGTGTTTTTTGATCTCAGATTTTAAAAAGTGGTTTTAGGAAAGCCGTTGGCAGGGGCGAAGGGCCGTGAAAAGGAAAGTTGAGGGGGTGGGCAATGCCTTAGCCACGCCCCCTATTTCTCGGCCACACCCCCATTCCGCCCATATTTTTTTTTTCCCTACAATTTCATCCTATCTGAAGGCCTTAAGAAAACAACGTGTGTTGAGAGGATATGGGTTAGGGACGCTTGACTCTCTGGTGTGAGGTAGGGATGGTAAAGTGCAGAGGGGACTATTTTGGACTTAGTGCATTGGGAAGGGGAAGAAAAAAACAACAATTTTAAGCTTGAAATACATGGCCAGAACAGCTGTCGTGCTTATAATGTGAAAAGAGAATCTTCTAGAAAAGAATGGTCTTTAAAGTCATTACGCACTATGGCTTATTCTCCCGACCCCGTGGGGGGGGGGGGTCCAGTGTGAGCTGCTCACTTTCAGGGATCTGTAAATCCCAGAAAACAGTATTTTCAACAGTAAGATGTCATTCAAGATTGGTGACAAAGGGAAAACCTTTCAACTACTCCATAGAACTGGCTGGTCCCTTGCTTCCCAACCCTTCCCACTCAGCCTGCCCCAGACCCCCGCCCAACCATAAAAGCTTGAGAGGGCTGAGCTGATCTTTTGCAAACTGTAATATTTTTGTAGTGTTTGTTCTTTCTTCCGTTCTACAGGACCTTGCTCTTTCCTTTTGTAATGTGAACGGGGGTGGGGTGGGGGCTAAAAAAAAAAAAGTAAAAAAAAAAAGTTCATGGCCATCAACCGCAAAATCTGTGTGTGTGTGTGTGTGTGTGTGTGTGTGTGTGTGTGTGTGTGTAGGTGAAGTCACGAGGTATTGTCTGTGCTGCTGTCTCAGTGTTGGTTGGTACTTGCTCAGCCTGCCCTGTCTGTCCCTGAGGGCTCTGGGATCCTAGTGGAGACAGGGACAGCTTAGAAGGGACCCCTTCCTTCTGTTTCCCTTGGAGCCAAGACACCTGCCCCTATGTTCCACCAGGTCTTTCCCCCAGCTTCCCATTCAGAAAGAGGAAATGGTTTTGAAGTCGCCAGGGCCTTCTCTGCTGGGCTTGATGGCCAGTGGGCAGGTTAGGAGGCTGTAGCCGCTGGAGCACGAAGCTGAGGAGGCTGGAAGGGTGGAGACCCTTTCTTTCCCAGGGTAAACCGTGTTTCCGCCCGACATCTGGATCATACGCCTCTGCCTTTGGCCATGTTGTTAACAGAACCCTGGAACCCCCGACTGGCTGCTGCCTTATCCAGCTCGGTGACCTTCTCCCCACCTAGCAAATCCAAGCTGCTCACTGGCCCCTCCTCAGTTTCTACGAATGAATCCCTTCATGCCTCTGACCACACTGACCCCCCCCCCAGTGCTTCTCCCCTGCCTACTCCTTTGCTCATCTAAAGCATTAAAATCCTATATGTATATAGGATAGACAAATATATATATATATTATATATATAGAAAGAGATATAGCAAGAGAGATATAAGATAGAGAAATGTCATTGCTGCTTGGTTGCTTTATGTGAAGAGGAAGGCAGGTCTGGGGGACAAGGGGTGGGTTGGGAGGCTGGGGGAGCCCAGTGATTCAGTACAATCCAGGGACGCCACACGGGCTTGTTTAAATCTTCGTGCCTGAACCGTTTTTCCATGTTGAGGAAAAAAAAAAAAAAGAAAGAAAAGAAAGAAAACTGCTGCAGATTTTTAGGGGTATATGGTATTGCTGCCAGGTACCGTGGGGGTAGCCGGGACAGGAGGACCAGGGTCCCTTAGAGAAGAGGGGACAGGAAGCACTTTGGGTCTTGGGCCATGGTGGGGGAAGTGGAGCGGGTAAGACTTTTTGGCCAATCCCCTAGCCAGCCAGACTAAGGTGGACACTGGGGACACTGACGACGACGTGAGACAGATGCATAAAGAGCTGGGGGCTGGGGTTCTGTTGATTTATCCTCCCTGTGACCCCCCCCCCGCTTGCTATCTCACCCCCTTCCATCCAGCCTTGTCCTCTCCTGTCCTGAATCTTCTGACCCGGTACGGTGGCCACACTTACCTGGAGGTTCCTGGAGGAGGGCAAACAGCAGAACAACTAACAACCGGGTGGAGGAGGACAAAAGAGAGAAGCCCAGGAGAAGGATTGGGGACGAACAGAATAGATGGAGTCAGGGGAAAGAATGAGGATAAGAGGGAAGCAGCCCCAGCAAGCCTGCCCGCCAGCAGCTCTGAGTCCTCGGCTCCTGGGTGGCCCACTTTGCAGACAGGGTCCCTCCTCCCCGAGTGTATCATAGTACTTGTTCACATAGTGTTATGCATGAATCCTCGTAAGGTGAAGAACCGTCATGATGCACCATGCCATCGCCCTATATATAAAGATAAATATATATAAATATATGTATGTATGTACGTAAGTTATAGCACTGAGGGCCCTCTGGCCCTGCTGGACCAAGCATAACTAAGCCTTTTGGTTTGGGTTGTCATGTTACTTTGTTTTTGTTTTTTTTGTTTTGTTTTGTTTTCTTGGTTTTTTTTTTTCTTTTTCTTGTTTTTTCTTCTTTTTTTGCTTGTCTGCTGCGAGAGCACAGGTGCCAGTCCAATTGCTTCGTTATCACAGAATAGTGTTTTTAATTCATCAATGTTCTAGTTAATGTCTACCTCAGCACCTCCTCTTAGCCTAATTCTAGGAGGTTGCCCAATTTTGTTTCTTCAATTTTATTGGTTCTTTTGGTTGTTGTATAAATCACTCTCCCCGCCCTTGGCTCCTCCCTCTCCCCGCCCTTGGCTCCTCCTCCTTTCTCCTCTCCTGTCTCTCCCCCCACCCACCCACCCTCTCCTTCCCTCAGGTCCCACACCCTCCTTCCCGTTAGCCCCTTCTTACCCCTGTCCTTGCCTTCATTTTCCTCCAGTCCTAATAGCTTTCTGTCCACTTGGAAGTGCGCTCCCCGTTGCCGCCGCTTACCTACCCACACCTGCCTTCGTTCGGTGTAGACTGATGCGTTTCTTTGTTAACTTCAGTGTTTCTGACAAGACTTTAAAAAAAAAAAAGGAAAAAAAAATGAATTTACTGCTGCAGGTTTTTTTCTCCATGTGTCACCAAGTGAAGTTTGTGCCTTCTATAGCAAAGAGAATATTTTTTACATCCTACTAACAGTAGATTTTTTTGTAGTGAACATTTTTTGTATTTTTATTTATAAGTCTCATAAGAAAAATAGCGATGTTCAGTTGTATACCTTGAATCTGCAGTTAGAAGAGAATAAAGTTAATTCAGTTGTCTCTGGCTCCAAGTGTCCTTTTTAAAAAAAAAACAAAAACGTGCCTTGACCCCTTTCTTTCCTGTCTTGGGTGGGAACACACTGGAGGAACTGGGATTTCTGCCTGGAGATGAAAGCAGAGAAACGTTAATGTGTTGGTATAAGCCCTGATTTCTTTTGCATTCTTAGTGATTTGGTGACCTGTGTGTGTACACAGACGCACAGGTACACGGACATCTGCCACTGTGCACGTACGGTGGGGGTGGGGGTTGGGGATGGGTCAGAGTACAACTTCAAGAAGTCAGTCCTCTCCTTCCACTGTGTGGATTCTGGGGATCATAGTCCAACACTCCGTGGCACGTTCCTTTGCCACTGAGCCATCTCGGCCCCACATTCAGCCTTTTTGCCTGCTGCCTGCCCTCTGAGGTGAGAACAGGTCTACAGATGCTCTGGAACCAGGGTTGGAAATGGTTGTAAGCCATCAGGCAGCTGCTGGGAATCCAACCTGGGACCTCAGCAAGAGCAAGAAGTGCTCTTAACTACTGAGCCATCTCTCCATCCCATAATACAAAGGGAGTCCGTTCTCTGTTCACCTTTGAGTCCTGGGAACCCAAGTCTGGCCATCAGGTTTGGCACCAGGTACCATTTCTCACTGATCCATCTCATCAACCCAACGCCCTTGCTTTTGGGGGTGTGGGTTGAGAAGCCGTGTTAAATGTCTGAATGTCGTTTAACCTTGGAACAATGTACTAAGTGACATTTTCATTCAGTAAAACTCTGGAATGAGTGATAGTTTCTGCACTGGGGATTCGGGAAACAGCACTCCCGGAGCTGGAGCTGCCACGTGTTTTTCAAAGCATGTGGTAACCACTCAGTCTCATGCAGTTAGTGTCCAGATCAGAAGCCAAAGCTTTTCCCAGGCTTGAGGTAAGATCGCCTGTCTTCTTCACAGGGAGGCAAGCTTCGGAGTTGTCGCAACACAGAGCTTCCACCAGAAGATTCTGTGGCAGCCGTGACCTGTTGCATAGCTAGAGGCTTTGGGTATATAGCACCTGCCTGACCTACAACGCCTGGGGCTCCATCTGGTCCCCGGCTGCAGGTGAGAGCGCCACCTGGCTCATCATCAGCTCTGCCTGCAGTTCTGCTCAGGTCCTGGATGCACAGCCTGATGACATCTCTGCCTTTCTTCTCCAGCGTCATCTGTCTCCCCACTAGACCCAACTCACGGCCTCCACAGTGGGTCACTAACAGAAACAGTGTAGCCTGAGTCCCTGCACTTCCACTGCCGTGTGTGTGTGTGTGTGTGTGTGTGTGTGTGTGTGTGTGTGTGTGTGTGTGTGTGTGTTTCCAGTTTTCATTCTCCCAGGTCCTGGGTCTGTTGGCCTTAGGGTTGTTGAGCTGAGAGCCACTGTCACACTAACCCTAACAACCCTCCCAGGAAGAGGTCCAGCCCAGGGCAGGCAGCCTCCCATTCTTCAGAGCCCTAGGTCCTCTGTTGGTCCTTCTTTCCCTTCTCTTTCTCCTCATCGTCCACCCCAGGTTTGCATCTCTCTTTGTCACTCCTCCGTTTTCCCCCCCATTACTCACTCTCATTTCTGGGAGATTTTTTTGCCCCGTACCTCACTCCCACATCATGTTTCCCTGCTTCTAAAAAAACAAAAACAAAAAAACAGTCCTTGGCCAAAGATGTATATGTTTTGATTGGGATCTGCTCCCCTCAACCCTTGCCCCTCTCGGCCAGCCCCCGCCCCTCCCTCTCTGTACCTCGTCCCTCCCCCTCTGCACCCCACCCCTCCCTCAGGCCCCGGCTTTCTCTTGACAGATGGGAGGGCAGTGGGCACTCCCTCTTTAAAACAACATTTAATCGCCGTTTTCTGTTCTTGGACATCAAAGCTGGGGCTTAGGCACTGCACTGGGGTCCCGGCGGCGCGGGCTCTTGGGGAGAGGAGGTAAGTGAATAGGAGCTGGCTGAATGGGCTTTGTGTGACCGCCGGGGTCTGCCTGCTTTACATGCTCTTTGACCCAGATATGATCTCATGGAGAGAAAGGGGCCCGGCCAGGCCAGCCTGAGAACGCTCCTCCGAGGCCTGCCGCAGCCCCTCCTCCCTCCCTGGGCAGCGGGCCGCAGCTGCCCTCTGCCCCAGCCCGCAGCATGGGGAACTGCCTCCAGGGCAGGCCCCCGCCAGGGGTGGGGGTGGGGCGGGGCACGAGGCTGAGGTCAGAAGAGGGGACAGGCAGCTGGACTGGAAGGATAGAGTCCCAGGTTGGGTGGATGGGGATCATCCCACTTGCGTTCTTGGCTCGGTTGGCTGGGAGCCTCCTCCACACATGTACTCACGACTCCCCTGCGGTCCCTTCCTGTCCAGTGCTCTCTGTCACTACTGCAGAGGTTCTGGTACACCCTTGATGGCCTCTCCTTTTAGTGGCTCTGGATGTCACTCAGGCAGCAGAGCTGAAGCCCAGAGTTAACAGAAGTCTGCCCAAGACCCACAAGAGTGTGGCTGATCGAACAAAGAAGAGCGAATCTAAGGACTTCTCCATCCCGCCAGCCAGCGCCTCCTCTCCCTCCACCCACAGTGCCTTCCACCTGACTACCAGTAGAGTCCCTCTCGCCCCAGTTATCAATCCTTCCCTCTTCCATCCTGCAGTGACTATATCCCCCCCATCCCGCCCCCTCTACAAACAACTTATCATGTTTTTGAAAACTCCCTGATGGTTCTTCACCACACCTAGGATATGCAATGGGACCTCAATGGCAGTCCCTGCTTGACACCCCAATCTGTCCTTTACATCCAGCCCTACCTTGCTATAGTCAATTTGATCCCCAGTGTGGTTTTAGGGACTCGGGGTCCTGTGCTCTGCAGCCTCTGTCACCCTGTTTCACCAGCTGAACAGAGCACAGTGCAAGCATCCTGGTCCTCCCAGCGTCCCTCGGGTCTTGCTTCATCTCAAACGCCACCTTTCTCAGGAGACCTTCCCTAGATGCCCCAGACGGCATCAGGTGCCCTGCTATGCAGACCCTGCAACCCACCATTTGTCACGGTGCATTACTGTCATCTAAGCTCTCCCGTGTTCCCTTCTCCAGACATCAAGTTCCTTGAGGTTAGGAACCGTGTGTTCTATATCTTGGTGCTCCTAGAGCCTAACATTGCACTTGGCAGGTGCCCAATAAATCTTTGCTGAATACACGGAAGGAAAAATAGAGGGAAGAAGAGAGGCAATTAGCGCTCTCAAACCGAGGATGCGGTCGCCGAGGGTGAGGAAATCGAGCTAAGTAGGAAGATGCCCCTCACATGCCCACCTAGGCATCTCCCCATGACATCAAGAACTGGTATCTATGTTGCGGGTGGGGTAGCTCAGTGTGGGCTCCTGTGCTGGGATTTGTTCCTAAGGTCACCCTAAAGGAAGAAGGCGTGGCAGGCTCAGGACAGTGGCATTTTATAGCTGGGGACTACGACCTGGCTTGGTCCAATCTAGGCTTTGCCCCACCGGGAGGCCCCAGCTCTCTCCATGCTCCCAGACCCAGAGCTACAGCTCACCCAGAGTGGCCGACTGACTCCCCTAGGCTGCTTTCTTTGCACCCCAGGGGTGCCTCAGTGAAAGTGAACTCTCTCATTTAAACCTGACTCTGCAGCCCTGCGGCCCCCTGCAGAGCTAATTACCCTGTAGTTCCAAACTGATTGCTGTACACTCAGCTTAAGCCCTCCTTTATTTATTTACTGACTACATTAATAGCAAAGCCCAGTGGCTTTCAGCTGCTCCTCGCTACACACCTCTGGCTGTTCCCTGTTGCCCAGATTCTCTCAGTCTGACACAGAGCCCCAGACCTTACCACCCTAACTGAATTCCCCAGGCCAGATAATAGCGAGAGAACACGGTTTTGTCCACACCGGTATTCCTGCCATGCTGAGCCCCTTCTGTTCCGACTCTTGGGCAGTGGGAGAGACAACAGCCAGAGCTCACCAGCTGGAGGGGGTGAGTGGAGCAGGGGGTGGGACACCTTTCATCTGCAGGACGTGTAATAAATCTGCTTCCGTTCAGCACCACAGTTCTTGTGGAGAGAAGTATTGGCCATTGGCTTCTCTTTACAGGGGAGTAAGCAGAGGCCGTGACGCATGTGCATGCACACACAAACACACACAGTCCTGCTAAGGGCAGAGCCTCCTCTCCATCCTGTTATCCAGGGTTTTTACTCTGTCACCTGTTCTCACAGCACCCACCCCTTGTCACCAGGAAGGAATCCCTCCATGTTCTGAGTCAAAACCCACACTCCCTCCGTGTTGGCTGCCCTACTCATGTACTTGGCCAGAATTTGCTGGAAACCAGGGAACATTCCAGGGGTACATTCCAGGTTGGGCCTGGGTCGGGTCTTATTACCCTGGTGACTCACCCACCTGAGGAAGTCCTGCAAGGACACTCAGCTACCTATAACAAGGTACCTTGCGTCCTTCCCATTCCATGGTTCAGGAGGTTCATGGCTGCCACAGTCACCGGCAGTTTCTCTGTGCCCCCGAGTCCTTGAGGGAATACTGGGTTCTAGCCATGAGATTCGGCAGCATTCTGAAGACCGGAAGGACCTCGAAAGGATCTCTGGACTCAAGCATCCGGCCTCCACTTTGATTCAGACTACTTCAGTGGCTGTCACTTTGGGCAGCTCTGAGGGAAAGGGACAGCTGGGACTTAGCAAGAAGAACCTCGGATTCATAGTCAAAAGGACGCTGTGTTTTGGGCCACCTCTGCCATACTCTGTTTGGCTTTGATTCTGTATTAAAGTTCTCCAAGGTCCTCTCTTCTCAACTGTGAGATGGAACAGCAGTTTTTAGCCCATCTACCCTCAGGCACTTGTTAGGTCAGCTAAGACCCTTAGATCAACTTTGTAAAGACACCTGTGACAATGCAAGCTATAAGGGGATGTGGCAGGCACGGGATGGCCTGGAAGGGGGGCTGGAGACCTAGGTGTCTGTCTCTTCCTAGTCCAGAAGCCCCCTTGCGTGGCCTGAAATGAGCAAAATGCCTACTTGAAAGCATAAGTAAGACTCTGTCTCCACCTAGTGGCTAGTGCTTGAAGGTGCGTATACCGCTCAGGCATCTGGAAGGTGATGGGTATTACTACTGTCTTGGTTGAGTGAGGATGAGCGGAGACTATGAGTCACATGATACCAGGGGAGAAACATAACCTGCTAAGGGGAGGTCCAAAGGATCTTTCCGGAAGTCTTCCTGAGCCACTACATCTTCACTCTTGACTTTCCCTCCCGTTGCACGCTTGGTGATTTAGATCCCCATCCTCCCAACCCTCAACCACAAATTCATATTTAACCCTCACCTCATCCGGAGGGATGACCAGACCCAGATGGACTTCAGATCCTTAAATCTTCTCTACCAAGAACAGCCTAGGCAGGTCAATGGAACTGAATACCACCTCCAGGTTGGTTTTAAGAAACGACAGGAGACTGTGTATGGGGACAGTGGGGCAACCTATGTCCCTGTGTTCCCGAAGCTTCAGAAAACATAGAAATGACATGATGTGGCTGCTGCCTTGATGTAGAACTGTCCCTCCAGGGCAACTCGAAAGCCTAACACTGTATGTCCCTCCTTCTCTCTCCCATCTCTTGCTGGATTGGCCTCGATTCTTGAGACTGTGGCTCTCCCTCACTCAGATACCTGAGTCCTCAGCCCATGGGCCATCGTGTCTCTTTCTCCTTGTCCCTTGGTACCTCTGGCCACCTCAGACAGGTGCATTAGAATGGGTTAGAAGATGTCTCTCAACATATTTCTAGCTATGACTCTGGTTAGCTTTACATAGCCTCAGAGAAAATCCCTGGCTCCACACCACCTGTTGGTTCTTCTCCCACCTCCTTCTTTTTAAAGCAGCGTTTGGTTTTTTAACTTGGTACCTATTGGGGTGGAGGTGGGAGGTCTTCAGGATAGAGTGAGCTTCTAGTGACCCCAGGTGGACAGAAGAAGGAAGTGCACACGTGGCGTCAGACGGATGAGAAGTCCAAGGAGTCACAGTGACAGAGAGAGGGCACAGGGACCTCCCATGCCTGACCTGAGAGACACCAACCTGGCTCCCAGAAATCTCCTAACTAACCTCCCCTCTCTGCCCCACCAGAGCTTGATCTTCCCGTTAATTCTCCTCAAAGCAGCTGAGATCAGGCTGAGCCATCTAAATTAGATTTCTCTGATCTAAAAGAAAATGAAAAAAAAAAAAAAAAAACCAAGAATCACATGGACAGCATTGCATGAAGCCCCAGAGGGTCTCACGGCGCCTCTCCCCACAGGCTCCCTGTCTGCCTTCGGAGTCTAGGGACTGCCACTAATTCCCAACACAGATGAACTCTATGAGGGAAGCCCCCAGTGCTGTGGGCTTCTGGGATCCGGAGTGTATGAGGTAGGGTATCTATGCCCTGTCAAAGGTCAACCCTTCCTCTTGTGCTCCTTATCCCACAGTCTTCTTAAGCTCTTGGCTCATGCATTTCTCTCTGGGGCCCCACTTCTCCCTGACCTGCTCATTCCCAGAATTACGGAAACCAGTCTTTCTGCAGTTTAGGATGGAGGATCTGTTAGTTCTTTTATAGCTAAGAAAACCCAAACATCTGGATTTTCTTGGAAAGTTGTTAGATTCTGAGAATTCATTCATCAATGGCAATATCTACTCACATATATTAATCCTGAGTTTCCACACATTACCCTGGACTCCTGTGGGCTAAGGTCACATATACTAATCCTGGGTTTCCACACATTACCCTGGACTCCTGTAGGCTAGGGTCTATACTGGGCGTGGCCTGAGTTTCTTGTTATCCCATGTGTGAGTTATGCTGAATGTTTTAGCCTCTGCCTACCACAGGACTGTGTCTCTCTCTCCTGAGGCTTGAAAGCAGTTTGAACTTGGAATGTCCCTCCCAGGCTCATGTGTTTGAACACTGGGCAGCCAGCAGGTGGCGCAATTTTAGAAACTTGTGGAACCTTTAGGAGGTGGAACTTTGCTGGAGGAAGTAAGTCACTAAGAGAGGCTTCAAGGTTTCATATTCCAGCCACACTGCTGGTCCACTCTCTACTTCTTCCCTGCAGCCTTAAACTGCTGCTTTCATAGAGACGTCTTCCTTATTGTGACAGATTACAGCCTCTCTTAAGCTCTGCACTGGATTCTAGGAAAGGTCCTAAGCTGTGTGGCCCCACTCTTCCTCTCTGATCCATCTCCTTCCATCATCCTCTTACCCTGGGGCCCAGCTCCCCTGCCTTCCACCGGTTTCAAGCACAGGGCAAGCTTTTACATGAAGCCCCACTGCGCTTTGCCAAGATGTCCTTGGCCCCATAGATCTATGTATGGCTGCCTCCTTCACATGTAATTCAGGTCTCGGCTCACCTATGCCTGATCCCAAACTTGCTTTTCATAGCATGCATCACTATCTGACCCAATCCTTTTGTGTGTGTTTACGGCCCTGCTGGCCTTGTTTGTACCACACGCTTGCTTACAAAATACGCTTGCCACACAACTGTTAGTACAACCAATACTAGTATTTATTTAATACCCTCATTTTTGTCAACCATTGTCTTAGGTCTCTACATTTTTCTCCTTGGAATATTTTATATTAGTTGTTGATTATGGCTCCTTGGGTAAAGGTACCCGCTGCCAAGGCTGATGACCTGAGTTTGGATCTTTGGACCCCACCACGGTGAGATAAGAGAACCGACTCCCACAAGATGTCTTTTGACTCTACCTCCCACACTAAGTATACAAATAAATAAACGTTAACATGTGCACATAATTGTACGGAAGAATGGCTTTTACTATGACAGTTTTACATGTACATATTATAGTTTGTGCTGGTATTTTTCCTTGCCATATCAACACACTCAACATGAGCAACTCAAAAAGAAGGAAGGTTTTATTTTGGCTCATGGTTTCAGGGTGTAGTCCATCATGATGAAGAAGTTACGGTGATGAGTGTAAGACCGGTGACCACATGGCATCAGGGTCTGGAAGCAGAGGCAGGTCAATGCGTGCAGCTAGTTTTCTTCCTTGTATTCAGTCTGGACTCCCAGCCCATGAGACAGTGCTGCCTATGTTCAGTTGGATCTTCCCTGCTCAGCCAAGCCTTTGTGTAAATATCCCATAGACTAGTATCAGGAGGTGTGTTTCCATGGTGATCCTAAGGTCCATTAAGCTGACAATGAAGACTTAACCATCATAGCCTTTGATCATAGCTCCCCCATCCCATTACCCTCTCTTGTCTTAAGCCTTTATTGGAAGCACTTTAAAATGAAAACTTTCAAAGACACTCAGAAGCTGAGAGAATAAAATAATGAACACGTCGTGAAGCCCATCATATAGATTCAAGATCACAAAGACTTTGTCAACCCCACTCCATCTTTCTCTGTGTCATGACTCTTGGTTTCTAAGTATAAAAATATTTAATATCCCAGCCACCATGTTGTTTTTCTTCTACCTACCTCCACATATTAATATTTTAGAATGAGTTTTCACCTGGACATGGTGACACAGACCCTTAATCCCCAGAACTGGGGAAGTAGAGGCAAATAGATTGCTGTGAGTTCAAGGCCAGCCTGGTCCTCTTGGAATCTCTTACAGCCAAGGCTACATTGTGAGACTGCCTGAAAGAAATAAAAAGAAATTAAAGCTTTCTTCTATAATGGCTGTGTTGTTCAGACACTTTTAAAGATTAAGAAAGAGGGCTGAAGAGATCCCAAGGAATGCAGTCATCTGGTTGACCCAGCTTTGGGACAGCAGAATGGGGACAACTAATCTCTGGGAGACTCAGAAGCTTTGAACTAACCGACAGACTCACTCCCTTTCACAGGGTCACTGTGGTGATAACTGAGAACAACCTTACAGAACAGCTAATTGCTCCTCTCGTCTCTGTCCTTTGGCTAGCTTCTCCCAGATGTCCGGAACATCTGTATAATCCCCCCACTTGTTTATAAATTTGCCTCTTTGTCTTGCATCTCCTGGAGCTTGTGGGAGAGGGTCAATCTCCCTGAGCCACTTACTGTGTCTCCCAGACCAGCTGCTCTCAACAAAGCTCATGTGTTTTGCTCTACTGGTTCAAAACACACCAGAACACACTTTTATGTGTCTGTATTAGCGACTTTTCTCATGGCTGTTACAAAATACCTACAAAAGCTATTCAAGGAAGGAGGGAGTGTAGCTTGGTTTAGAGTTTCAGGGGCCATGATTCACTATGGTGGGGAAGTTATGGCGGCAGAGGTCTGCCATCAGGAAGCAGACAGTGATGAAGGAGGTCTGGGACCCCAGTCCACAGGACAGTGCTGCCCACATTTGGGATGGACCTTCCTTTCTCAGCTAAGCATTTCTGGAAGCATCCTCACAGATGTGCCCGGAGGTACGTTTACCTGGTGGTTCTGAATCCATCTGAGTTGACAGAGAAGATCAACCATCATAGATGCACTGGATTCGTATTCTGTGACCTGCCCTGAACCTGTTCTAAATTAACTATTGAGAAGGCAAGCAAGTAACTTCGGCAGGCCACGTTGCACCAGGGCCATATTTTCTGTGCGTCCTGTGCTATCTTAGAACTCTTGGGCTTGGGACATAAAAATTCCCTAGTGGGTGCATTAAATCGGCATGGAGAGAAGAGAAGATCAAGGGTCTGGAGGGCACGGGCGTGAGCTCCAGGTGAGGAAGGCTGGCCTGCACTGGGTAGAGTCTCCCTGAGCTTCCTTTCCTCCTGTAGATCTGAGCTCCCGCCTGCCTTTTCTCACTTCTTGTCACAAAGGTTTACCTAACATGTGAACTCAGCTTTTATTTACCTGAAAAAGTATTATCTCTCAACTTTGAAGGGTGTTTTTTGTTTGTTTTTTTTTGTTGTTGTTTGTTTGTTTGTTTGTTTTTTGACAGGCTTTCTCTGTATAGCCCTGGCTGTCCTGGAACTCACTCTATAGACCAGGCTGGCCTCGAACTCAGAAATCCACCTGCCTCTGCCTCCCAAGTGTTGGGATTAAAGGCATGTGCCACCACGCCTGGCTTGGAGGGTGTTCTTATTGGATATCGACTTCTGAACTGATAGGTTTTCTAGATTTGTTTTATTTTGTCTAGGGTGTCTGCCTTTATCTCCCAAACCCCGTGTGTCTGGTGGGAACTCAGCCTCCATTCCTGTTACTCTTCTCCTCCACAGAGCCACGCCCTTTCTCTCTGGTTGGATTCACATTTTTCAAAAGTTTAAGTCTGATGTGTTCAGGTGTGAGCTTCCTTGGCTGGAGTCTGGCTGAGCTGCCCGGGTCCCGGGTTCTTTGTGTGTCGACCAAATCTTAGGAGCTTCCAATGCTTTTGTCTGCTTCCTCCCAGTTTACTACAGGAACTTCAGCCCTAAGTACACTACACACTTGTATATTTTCCCACAAGTTACGAACACTCTGTTTATTACATTATGGTGTGATTTTTCTCTTTCCTCTGTTTGCATAATTTCTCTTTTTATTGATTTTTTTTTTAGCACACCGCATTATATTTCATATAATGTGTGATCATCACACTTCGCTCATGGCCTTTGCCCCTACTTTTCTTTTACCCTTTCCTCTCCCCTCCACTGCTGATTCTCCCTCTGCTTTTATGTCACCTATATCCATACATATTTAATATTTCTGAGCATGCATATTTAAATCTAGATTTCATTTGAGTGAAAGACGTAATACTTGTCTCTTTCCCATCACCCTCTCTTGCTCCATCTTCCTCCCTATAGTTACTTCCTCCACATCCCCCTTTTTACTCCAGTATCATGTGTGTGCTTTTTAAAGTCTAGATTCCTTATATGAGAGGAAACAGGGTATTCGTCTTTTTGAGTCTGGCTCATGGCTAAATATGATGATCTCTATTCACCTTCTTTCTCAGCAAATGGCACTGTGTCTGTCTTCAGTATGTCTGAGTAAATTTATCCTTCTGACTGGATAATCTCTATATTACTCTACCCCAGTGTATGGATTCTTATTTTGACACCTTCAGCCTGCTGTTAGTGTCATATTGCAAACTCTTCATCTCAGACATTAGATTTTCATTCTACTTCTTTAAAATAAGATAAAAAAAACATTTTCTGTCAAAATTTTCTTTTCGTGGCTCATTAAAATCACCTTTTCTCTAACTCCTTAAACACATTCATAATGGCTTTAAAGTCCTGGTCCATTAATTTTAGCATCTGAAAGTCTATTTCCACCGAGACCTTGTCATTTTACGAATAACACTGTCCTGTTTCTTGACATATTTAGTGCTTTTTCCTGGAGGCTGGGAATTGCCAGTGCTGTGGTATACAAAGTCTGGATTGTGCTGTTAGCTCGTCAGAAGCAATAACGTCTTTTCTTCCCCAAGCTGGTTTGGGTTAGTATTTTCATCAAAGGAACAGAAAGTAAACTAAATCAGAGAGGGTCTGGGGAGATGGCTCAGCAGGTGGAAGCAGTCAGTGTGTGTTCTAGTTTGGTTTCTGTTGCTGGGCTCAAACACCAGGACCAATAGCAAGTTGGGGGAATAAAGGATGTATTTGGGTTACAAGTCGTAGTCCATGGAGGGAGGCTAAGGCAGGGGCTCAGTGCAGGATCTGAAATGGAGACCGTGGAGGAATGCTTACTGGCTTGCACTCTGTGACTCAGTCAGCGTGCTTTCTTACCCCAGGGGTGGCACTGCTCGAAAGGTGACAGGTCCTCCCACATCCATCTTTAATCAAGCCCACAGGCCAGTCTCATGGAGTTGATTCCCTACAGTTCCTTCTTCCCAGGCGACCTTAATTTGTGTTTGGTTGACAAACACTAACCACACAATGCACAAATATAAAGTCCTGATTCAGATTTCCTGAATCAGATAAAAACAACAGGCATAGCTACTGCGACTCCCGTACTGTTGGGAGCAGAAGAGACACAAAGGTTTCTGGGAACCTAACTGTAACACATCACAGCCAGCTCAGATTCAGGGGGAGAGCCTGTCTCATAGGAATAAAGCTGAGACCAAGAAAAGAAGAGACCCAACATTCTCTTCTGGCCTCCATGGGAGTTTACGGGTGTACATATATGTCCACATGCCACACACATGTATGTACTGCATACATGTACAGACAGACAGACAGACACACACACACACACACACACACACACACATGTGCACGTGCACTGGCAAAACCACCAAAACATCATGAGGAAGCCTCTTGCTTCCTTCTAAAATGATTTGGTACGTCCTAACCTCCTACTTCAGAATGTGACCTTTACAGGGGCAATTAAGTTAGAACAAGGGCATTAGGGTGGGTCCAACCCTGTTTGACTGATTTCCTGGTAGATGCAAGAGATTGAAACACAGAGACACATACAAGGAGAATGGCACATGAGGATGTGCTGTTGCATCCACAGGAAATATCCAAGACATCCAGAGAGCACAGAATCTGGGACACATTCTACAGCACATACAGTGACACGAGGCACATGCTATACAGATAGTTACTGCTTAGGACGTACTGACACGGAGAAAGGTCTGCACATGTTCAGTCCAACACCTTCCGCTCCAAATGTTTCTAACATCTCCAGGTCTAGATGCAGAGGGCTGAGCTGTATCTCCTTGCCCCTCCCTTGCCACGGGGTTCTCAGCTCACATCTTAAACACCTGCCCCTTCTCATCCCCACTTTCAGGAAAAACACCATTTCCGACTGTGAATGCCGGCTTCCTGCGTCTCCTCATACATTTGACTTGTTTTGGCACCCGTCCTTGCGTTTCCCTCTCCTGTCAAAATATTTAGTGTTTCTCTGTCAAAACCTCATCCACTTTTAGCTCCCACCCTGTGTCTTTCACAGCCAGGCCTGTGTTTTTCTGATCTTGTTTTTGCTCCCTGTCTACGCCCCCTCTCACCTCAGCTCACTCCCATACCGTAATCTGCCTTCTGTTCTCTGGCTTTACCGGTGTACATCTGTCGCCTTTGATCTTGATTAATTCTGTCCCTGTGCTTTCCTTAAGTCTATTTCCTATTTTAGTAGCATCTTCATTTGGATGCTTAACTCATCTGTTAACGTCTTTTCCTGTTTACTGAGTATTTAAGGTTGCAAATTTCCCTCTCTTTGATTTGTGCTGGACGCCCCCACCCCNCCCCCCCCCCCCCGCCTCTGCAGTTATTTCCTGTTTGTTTGGTTTTGTTTCCTCTTCGATCTGCGTGTTCAGGTGAAAATTATCACGATTTTAGGTACCAGAGTCCCTTGTTTTCTGGTTTTGACATCAATACTATTCTGTAGCACCCTGGTCTGAGGAAATACTGGATTGTTGTTAATTTGAGGGATTTTTTGGAATTTGTGATTTTCTGTGTAGTCTAGTGTAATGGGTGCTCCATTGCTAGCTTGAAGAGAAGGGATATTTTCTGCCTCTAGATTATAAAGATCTCTGTGTTAATTCGCTAAATTTGTATTAACTACATGTTTTTTAGTGTGTGTGCATGTGTGTGTGTGTGTGTGTGTGAGAGAGAGAGGGGGGGGGGAGAGGGAGAGGGAGAGGGAAGGAGTGTGCAGGTGCAAGAATCCATGCATGCCCATGTAGAGATCAGCCCAGGGCCCCGAGAATCTTCCTCTACTCCTGTCTACTTTACTGCCTTGAGATCGCCTCCTCATCTAAGCTGTAGCTTGCCTTTTTGCTCAGGTTGGCTAGCCAGTGAGTTCTCAAAATCTGCAGGTCCTAGTCTGCTATGCTGGAGGTCCAGGCATGAGTAGGAGCGCCTGGATTTTGCGTGAGCGTTGGATGAGCTCAGGTCCTCCTGCTTACAGAACCTGGGCTCTTAACCTACTGAGACACCTTCCACGCACGTTTTTGTTTCCTGTATCCCCAGGAATTTAGGGAAGCAGGGGCAGAGGAAACTTCTACTCTTCCTCCGGATTGACTCTAGGTAGAGCCAGAGCAGAAGAGCTATTTTTGTGATTGTTCACTTGCCCAGCGCCCCACGAAGAGGGGATGGAGAACCCCCACCCCTCTTGCTCTGAGTAAGCCAGTCTGGTGCTGACTTGGCACTCGGGCACCCTTGCCAAGAACATTTTGTTTTCTCGCAGTCTTGAGGCTGCAAGTCCAAGATGAGCGTCTTGGTTGCTTGGGTTTCTCCCGTGCCAGCTCTCCTTGATGTGCGAGTAGCTGCCACGTGACTGTGTCCTCTCATCTCTCTGTCCCTGTCCTTCTTCTTTTCCCCCCTACTCTCTGTGTGTATATTTACCTCAGGTCTGTGTGTGTGTGTGTGTGTGTGTGTGTGTGTGTGTGTCTTAATGATGCTGGTCCTAATAGATTAGGGTCCTATCCTTAGTACAAAAGGCTTTATCTCTAAATACCCACATACGCGGTTTGATCTGTTTCCAGCCCAGAGTTCTCTGTCTGTGAGTCCTAGACCTGAGTCAGATTTCTATTAGGGTCCTTCAGCCTCAAGCTGAGCATGCTCAGAGCCAACCTCATCACTTCTCACCCTCTCAGCCCCCCCCCCCCCGAAGGACACCTATCCTGCCTGTGTTCCCAGTACTATCAGCATCTGTCGCTGGTCTGGGACAGAAACCAACGGGTTGTGTGGGGAGGTGTGGTTCAGTAAGCACTGAATTTTAATACCTAACTTGGGACTCAGTAGAGTGCTTGCTTAGCAAGTACAAGGCCTGGGTTCAGCCTCCAGGATCGCAGAGACGCCGTGTGGTGGCAGACATCTGTACTCGCAGTTTGGGGCCATCCTGAGCTACAAAGCAGTTTGAAGCCAGTCTAAGATACACGAGACCTCATCTCAAAAGTAAGAACAAAAACCCAATCAAGGCGTCTTCCTCCTCTCATTAGCTCCCATGGGTGTTCACAGGAGATTTGTTGGATGTGGGGTGGTGGGCTGTGCACAAACAGCCTGGTCCCTGGTAGAGCAAAGGTCTGGAACCCTGGAGCCCCCGATTTCCACCTGCACAGAACAGAAGGAATTCAGCCACGCCTCCTGGGCACTTGGCTCCTATCACAGCATCTCACAGCCCCCCTGCAGAGAGGTATGCGTCAATCACACAGTAGCTGCACCAAGCCCTCCCACATGCAAATAAGGTTTCCCCAAGCTCTCAGTCCAAGCCAATGAGAAGTACCTGCTGTCAAACCATGAATCATCCCTCAAAACTGTATATAAACCCTATCCAGGGAATAAAAGGAGTGAGAGAACTACTCCGTCATCTGAGCCTTCTGTTCAAAGAGCTGTAACACTTGGGTAGAGGTCTGCTTTCCTGATATTATGCTGCCTGAAGCTCCGCCACACTCCTCACTGGCTAGTCAGTTTCTTGGTGACCCAGACCGGCCCAACTCAGGGTGGAAGTAACCTGGAGGCAGAGATGGAGGTGGAGCCAACCGCAAGAGCCTCCCCTCCCTACCCTCACTCGCTTCCCTTCACCTGAACTCTCACACCAGGCTGGGCCAGAGATCTCCATGGAAAGCCTCTGGTACACAGGCCCACAATTGGAGACCAGGCAAGCTACTTAAATGATTCGAAGGCTTTCTATAGAAGAACAATAAGGGGAGAGGAGGAGACTGGGGCTCTGACCGAAAAGCCTGGGGGTGAAGGAGGAAAAGTACAGTGATCTATTGGAGGTGACAGAGACACGCAGCTACAGAGTGGAGGGCTCAGGAAAATCCCTTCACTGGCTGCTTTGTCCTTCACTCAAGTATTTAGGGGTGGGACTTGGGGTGTGCCTGGATTCCTGAGAGTGTTTGATCAGGAAGGCTCTGTCCTTCTATGAGCTCCACTGCTGTCCATGGCTCTCAGCAAAGCCATAGCATCTAGTGGCTCACACAGCATCTGATATCCTGCAGGCAAGTTTTGAATTCACAATAGATATCTACCTGGATTCTATGCTTGGCCAGAATCCCCTGGGAGGCAGATTCCTTCATTTCTTCCTGAAATACTGCTTGTTAGGAGAAGTGTGGGTCTCTTATAGCCCAGGTGAGGTTTGGGAGCTAGTAGAGGACCATGCCATTTTTAAAATCAGATCTGGATTCCCTTCAACCAGCACAGACTGGAGTGTGAGGCTGGGAAGCTGTGGTTTTGGTTTTAATTGTCAAATCAACACAATGTAGAATCACCTGAGAGAAAGACCTCTGAAAGCATCCATGAAGAATAGACTTAGTTATGTCATTGCTATGGGAAGACCAGTCCACTATGTGGCACCGTTCTATGGGCTGGGGATGCTGGAGTGTGTTGGAAAAACCAAGCTGAGATCTAGTGTGCATGCATTCAATTCATTGATACCTGGTCTTGACTATGACATGACTAGCTGCTTCAGGTTCCTGCCACCTTGACTCCCCTGCAGGGATGGATTGGAACATGGAGCTGTCAACTAAAATGAATCCTGTCCCCCCTTAAGTTGTTTTTGTTGGGCATTTTATTATAGTAACAGGAAATGACACTAAGACATTACTGGCAGGAACTGGTTTTCAGAGTGTAGATCCTCCCTGAAGGAAGATAGTTGCTGCGCCTGACATATGTGGTGGGAGAGCCTGAACACCTCTGAGTTTCTAAAGTAAGTGGTCCTGAGTGGGCTTATCTGCTCTTCATCCCCAGCAGGGGAAGCTACAGGGCATGGGGACGTGTAGGGAGCCTCCTTCCAAACAGTGTGACCTCTATAGTCTTTACAGTTCTGCCTGGTTGTTCCTGTGACTAGTGAGAGTGTCGTGGTGAGTGGCTTTCCCATTTGTCCCTAGAGGAGGAATGGATAGAGCATAAAATCAAGTAATGGACATTGTCCTAGTCAACTTAAATTGTCAACTTGGCTGGGGAGTTGCTGATGCACCTGTGGGCATATCTGTGGGAGACTTTTGATTGTTAGTTGATGTAGGAGGGCCTCATTCACAGTGAGAAAGCACCATCCCTAAGCATGTGGCCCTGGGCTATGCAAGGAAGGTGGCTAATCATGAGCAAGTCAGTCATCTGTGGTTCCTGCCTTGTCCTCCTGTGGTGATGGACTGTGACCTGGGAGTGTAAGCTAAAGTAAATTCCTTCCTCCCCTAAATTGCTTTTGGCTGGAGTGTTTTATCACAGCAACAGAGTGGAAGTGACAGGTGTCTTTCCACAATTCCCAGAAGAAGAAGAAAATCCATCTCCAATTAAAATTTTCCTGCAATCAGATTTTCTAATATCTTTGATGCCTGCATCAATTTGTTACTATAATACCTCCCCGCCCCGCCCCCCCCCGCCCCGATAGAACAAATGAACAGGGTGCAAATAGCAACTAGTGGCACGCCAAGTTCAAGAGCCTGCTCTCCTCCCTGGGTCTGTGGGCATGCGGCTCTGATTCTGATATACACACACATCCGAGCAGCGCGGAGTCATGCTTCCTGCTTGCAAAACTCTTCATAATTTGCTTATTAGAACTACAGAGACAAATAGTTCCTGGTGTGTTCCAAAAAGGACCAAGACTTCCAGGTGCTCTGCCATCTGAAGATGTTTAAGAAGCAGTTAATTGCTCCGGCATCAGATGGCAAAAGCCTGCAGGTAGGCAGATGGGTTCGGGCAAGAGAATCGCTGCCCCACTGAACAATAGGTTAGAGGCTGGGCCAGAGGCAGGATTATAACAAGACCCCTGGGTCCAGGCAGTCTTCTCTCCTCATGCCCTTTTTAATCTTGCAAATCTCTTACTGGGGTCCAAATGCTACGGCAATTTTATGTCAATTCTGATTGCTGACAGTGCTGTTTGAGCAGGCCCCACATTTTCCATCTGGGCTCCACTCTATCAAGGAAGGTTCTGGAAATAGAGCTGGTATTCAATGTGTTTTTATTGATTGGCTTTTGGAGCATTAGAAGATCTCGAAGGGACCTCTTGGCAGTGAAGAATGAAGAGGGTAGGGAGCCAGTGACCTCATGAGAGCAAGCCTGCTCTTTCTTCCCAGGTACCCATTTCCACACACTTTGCCTGCCCTCAGCATCCACAGAGTCCTGAGCAGTGCCTATGGCTCTGAGTCCAGATGAAATCCCTCATTCCAGAGTTTATATTTCCAAGTTGTTCACTCTGCTGCCAACTCCAGCCAATCTCAAGCGGGGTTAGATGGTGTCTTAGTTAGGGTTTTACTGCTGTGAACAGACACCATGACCAAGACAGCTCTTATAAGGACAACATTTCATTGGGGCTGGCTTAGAGGTTCAGAGGTCCAGTCCATTATCATCAAGGCAGGAGTATGGCAGCATCCAGGCAGGCATGGTGCAAGAGGAGCTGAGTGTTCTACATCTTGTTCTGAAGGCTGCTAGAAGACTAACTTCCAGGTAGCTAGGACAAGGGTCCTAAAGCCACAGTGACACACTTCCTCCAACAAGACGACACCTCCTAATAGTGCCACTTCCTGGGCTAAGCATATTCAAACCACCACATTCCACTCCCTGGCCCCCAAAGGCTTGTTCAAACACATGAGTCTATGGGGGCCATACCTAGCCATAGCATAAATGAAAAATATATTTAATCCAACTTCAAAAGTTCCATAGACTATAACAGCCTCAACAATGTTAAAAGTCCAAAGTTCAAGGATCTCTTCTGAGATCCATCCAATCATTTAACTGTAACCCCTCAATCAAGACAGGACACCAGCTGGGCAAACTCCAAACTCTGCATCTCCATGGCTGATGTCAAAGCGGTCTTCAGATCTCCAACTCCCTTTTCATCTTTGTTGACTACAACAAACTTCTTTCTCCTGAGCTGGTTCCACTCCTTGTTAGCAGCTTTCCTCAGCAGGTAATCCAAAGCTGTGGCATCTTTAACGTCTTGGGGGCTCCAAGTCAACTTCAACTTCACAGGTTCTTTTTCCAATGTCTGGGATCCACACGTGATCTTCTGGGCTCTTTCAAGGGGCTTGGATCACTTCTTCAGCTCTGCCCTCTGTAGAACTCTAGGCTCTGGCTGATTCCACTCCACTGCTGCTGCTGCTCTTGGTGATCATCTCATGGTACTGGCATCTCCAATATGCTAGGATCTTCTGCTGCAACTAGGCTTCACCAATAGCCTCTCATAGGATCTCTTCATGATGCCAAACCTCAACTTCTTTGCATGAACCTTTCAGACCTGAGCTGTCAATTGCAACTGAGTCTGCACCTCCACCAATGGGTTTCCCTGGACTCTCACATTGTCCAGCCTCAGTTGTTCTCCATGACCCCTTCATACCTTCAAAACCAGTACCATCTGGATGATTCTTACACATTACCAAGTCTAGCTGAAGCATGAGTTACAACCTTGGCTATCTCTGGAACACAGCTTTTCTGTGATTTCAGAAAACACTTCCCAGAAGGTTTTACCTCAGTGATACTGTTCTCTTCTTAATTACCACTAATTTCTTAGCACCAGCTAACCAGCATCAATTGTCCCAGTAGTCCCTTCTATCTTTGACTCTAAAGCTGGAGCCACATGGCCAGCCAAAGCTGCCTAGTTCTTCTGCTCACTGAGGCTGGAAGACGTCTCCCCTTTTTCTATTTCCAGTTTTCTCTTTTCCAACTCCCTCACTGTCTATGGCTGGCTGTCCTGGAACTTACTCTGTAAATTGACGTTGAACTCAGATGTGCATGGCTCTGTCTTGTGAATGCTGGGATTATGGACTTAAACTTTTGTCTGCTTGGAATTTGCTCTATACCAGGTTGGCCTTGTGCCCAGAGATCTCCTTGCCTCTATCTCCTGGGATTAAAGGTGTGTACCACCATGCTTGGATCTAAGCTTAGTTGAGAGGGATCTTGTCCCAAATCACCACTCTCTTAATCTGTTTATCTCCTTGAACATAGGATTCAGCTCCATTTCACTTTCTGGTGTCCCTTTATTACCATGCATTTTATACTTTTCCTTTCTCAGTTTGCTCCTTTGCATTAAAATGTTCTTCATAAGAGTGAACTCTAGAGCCGGGCGTGGTGGCTCACGCCTTTAATCCCAGCACTCGGGAGGCAGAGACAGGCGGATTTCTGAGTTTGAGACCAGCCTGGTCTACAGAGTGAGTTCCAGGACAGCCAGAGCTATACAGAGAAACCCTGT
>NC_034599.1:43756076-43757160 GCF_900095145.1 Mus pahari | reverse complement strand
AACAGAACACAAGAGATAGAAGAGAAAATCTCAGGTGTACAATATACCATAGAAAACATTGACACAACAATCAAAGAAAATGTGAAATGCAAAAAGATATAGCCCAAAACATCCAGGAAATCCAGGACACAATGAGAAGACCAGACCTAAGGATTAATAGGTATAAGCAAGAACGAAGATTCCCAACTTAAAGGGTCAGTAAATATCTTCAACAAAAGTATAGAAGAAAATTTCTCCAACCTAAAGAAAGAGAAGCCCATGAAAATATAAGAAGCCTACAGAACTCCAAATAGTTTGGACCAGAAAAGAAATTCCTCCTGTCACATAATAACCAAAACACCAAATGCACAAAACAAAGAAAGACTATTAAAAGCAGTAAGGGAAAAAGGTCAAGTAACATATAAAGTCAGACCTATCAGAATTACACCAGACTTCTCTCCAGAGACCATGAAAGCCAGAAGATCCTGGGCAGATGTCATACAGACCCTAAGAGAGCACAAATGCCAGCCCAGGCTACTATACCCAGAAAAACTCTCAATTACCATAGATGGAGAAACCAAGGTATCCCATGACAAAACCAAATTTACACGATATCTTTCCACAAATCCAGCCATTCAAAAGGATAATAAAGGGAAAACTCCAACACAAGGAGGGAAACTACACTCTAGAAAAAGCAAAAAAGTAATCTTTCAACAAACCTAAAAGAAGATAGTCACAAGAACAAAATTCCAACTCTAACAACAAAAATAACAGGAAGCAACAATGACTTTTCCTTTCTATATCTTAATATTAATGGAACCAATTCCTCAATAAAAAGACATAGACTAACAGATTGGTTACATAAACAGGACCCAACATTTTGCTGCATCCAAGAAACCCACCTCCGTGGCAAAGACAGACACTTCCTTAGAGTAAAAGGCTGGAAAACAATTTTCCAAGCAAATGGTCCCAAGAAACAAGCTGGAGTAGCCATTCTAACATTGAATAAAATCGACTTTCAACCTAAAGTTATCAAAAAAGACAAGGAAGGGCACTTNATACTCATCAAAGATAAAATCTACCAAGATGAACTCTCAATTCTGAA
>NC_034599.1:43724904-43752655 GCF_900095145.1 Mus pahari | reverse complement strand
AATGGATACAGAAAATGTGGTACATTTACACAATGGAGTACTACTCAGCTATTAAAAACAATGAATTCATGAAATTCTTAAACTAGGAAAGGGGATAACATTTGAAATGCAAATAAAGAAAATATCTTTTTTAAAAAAAAGAAATGTGGTCAGGCCTACCACAACAATACCCCACTCCTGGAACCAACTTCTGTCTTAGTTAGGGTTTTCATTGCTGTGAACAGACACCATGACCAGGCAACTCTTATAAGAACAACATTTAATTGGAGCCAGCTTACAGGAGCATGGCAGTGTCCAGGCAGGCACGGTACAGGAGGAGCTAACAGTTCTCCATTTTTATCTAGAGGCCATTAGGAGAAGAGTGGCTTCTAGGCAGCTAGGACAAGGATCTTAAAGCCCACACCCACAGTGATACACTTCCTCCATCAAGGCCACACCTTCTAATAGTGCCTTTCCCTGGGCCAAGCATACTCAAACCACCTCAGATGGGCTAGAGCCTTCAGGGAGATGTGTTCCTCCAAGCCTGGTGCTGGTTCTGAGAGTTGAAAACTTGTAGTTTGAATAGGAGGCATTCCCTGTAGGTTCTTGTGCTTGTGTACTTGATCCCTAATGCTAGTGGCACTGTTGGAGGAAGTCCCTGGCCCTTCCGGAGGCAGGACCTAGGTATGCAGAGGGAGTAGGTTATCGTATCATCTCCTGGCCTTGCTTTCAAGTATTTTCTACTTGGTCTGAGGAGATAGAATGTGAACAAAGCATCCTTGCACTCATGCAACCACAGCCACAGCTGCTCTGTCCTGGTTCCCTCTCCTCCATGATGTGCTGTATGCACTCATCCATGAGATCAAAGAAATCCTCCGCAGGGATTTGGTGAAGAGAAAAGTAATTAACATAGAGTGTTCTGGAGCAGATGAATGCAAAGGAATGCTATGGTCAGCATCAGCTATCATTCATTCATTCATTCAGTCAGTCAGTCAGTCACTCAGTCAGTTCCTCTGTGTCTGTGGGCTCTCTGGGAAGTCTCAGTCACTGTCTATACAGGTTCCTGAAGCTGAGAACACAACTGAGGAACATGTTTGGCATTTGGTCTCCAGGGATGAAATGGGCATATTCAAGGGAACAGGGAAAGGATTGGGTTGTACCTCCAGACTACATAGCTTACCTCCAAGGATTTACCAGGAGCATCATGTAGAACTGTCCAGGAAGATGAGGACTAAGAAAGAAGGGGAACAGAGAGGCAGAGAGGAAAAGGGGGAGGAATGGATCTGCATCCTGAAGGGACAGAAATAGCTGGCTAGAGACAAAGCTTGAGCCATAAGAAAACCGCTCCAGGAACACAGTCCAGGCCAGAGCAGACGGGACAGGGTGATAGCCAGCTCCTCGGGAGTTAGTCTTCAGCTCTGATGGGTCAGCATCACTGTTATCCCAACAGCAAACTCCAGAACCTTCACACCAAACCTGAGGAATCTCTGTGGGCCTCACAAGGTAGCCTTTGCCTGTTGAGGTTTGCAAAACACGGAGAAGCCCTTCTCTGGGGTCGGGACTTGGGGGGGTGGTGTCACCGGTCATACACGGATGGCGGGTGGAGTGGAATCTTTTGACCTCAGAATTTCAAAGAATGAGGAAGAGGTACCATGATGCCTCCATTCCCCAGATATATCCCTCCCAGTCACACAAGGTAATTGGAGTTGATCTCAGATCCTGATAGCTTTATAACCTGCAACCTTAAAAATAAATACAGAACTGGGAAGATTGTCTAAAAACCTGCTTTCTTTATATATCAACACAAGTGATATGCTGAGAAGGCTGTCAGTAGGAAGTGACTGCTCATGACCACGTGGCTCCTGGGTAGGGCTTGTGGCAGGGGACATTGATAGTAAAAGATTGGAGTCCCTGTACAGCCTCAGGAAAGGCTGTGGCTCATAAGGCAGCTCTACTGAACTGCAGGCAGAGTCTCCGTTTCCCCTTGTACTTGCTTGAGTTCTTTGATGCCGTGGGTCAGGAAGAGGACAAACAGGCTGGGTGTCCGGCATCCTCTCTAGAGGGAATACATGAATAAAACAAACACAGCACAGGATCAGTGGTCTCTGGGCTTGGCCGGTAGCCGGCTTTGTGGCCATCACTTTGTGGGTTTCACTTTCTTCATCTGTAAGATGTGTGACTGAGACTGTCCGTTTATGATAGGGAGAGAGCGGAGAGTGACAGGGAACATACATTTGTCCTGTGAATTGAGGATCACCCAGTAGGACACACTTTCCCTTCCAGAGAGAGCACTGCAGTCAGGTACTCGGGTATCGCAAATGGCCTGACAGAAATGAGGATATTCTAAGTGAAGCTTGTGTGCCTCGCTTTAGAGGAGGAACAATGGACTCCTGAAATGTTGATTTCCCACCGCCAGTCTGCCCACCTCACTCTCACCATTAACCTGCTTTATTCAGAGCCCTAACAGCAAATGCTTTCCATGTTAATATATGAGACTGCCAGGTAAATAGAGATGTTTACTTCAAACAGGGAAATTTACAATATACTCCACTAATGGCTTGGTATGGAAAAAAAGAGTTGGACCAGAGACATAAAACTACACTTCCCTCATACTTTTCAGGGCTTTGCAGGTTTCTATGGCATAAAGAGGGGTGAGCTCCCACCATCTCCCTTTAAAGGTAATTTGGGATTTGCACAATGATTTTAATGATCCCGGGATTGTGTTTAAAACCCTACCAATTCCAGGCAGACGCTATACCACCAGGCAGATGCTGTATCACCAACCACATCCCCAGCCCGCTCTTTCACATTTGCCTTTGAAAGAGGCTTTCACTGAGTTGCCCAGGCTGACCTTGAACTCCCTCCCTCACCCAGAAAGGCATGACAGAGCCACACATGCACATGGGTACTGTTAGGACGCTTTGCCTTCCCGTTGTTCTAGGAGAACTACACGCCGTGTGCCTGCTGTGTAAGGCTCTGCCCTCACAGATTCGCGTTGGGCGGGGAAGATACAGCAGATAATAACAAATGAAGACTGATGCTTTTATGTGACGATCCTTGAAAAAGAATAAGCAGAGTTGTACCACAGGGGATAACAGAGGCTGGGGAAGGCTGTGAACTGGAAATTGGTAGAAACACATCAGAACGTGAGATCCCATAAGGCAGACAGCATGAGGACAGGGTCTATACACCTGGTGCTGAGCCCAAGCCCCGTTCTGCAGCAGAACTCCTTGAAAGTAGAACAGGAATTGCTTCTGGAATCCAGGTGTGCTGGCTCATGCCTGCAAGCCCACCACTGAGGAAGCTAAGGGAGGAGGATTTCCATGATTTTAAACCCTGTTCCTTGGCTACATGACAAATACCAGACCAACCTGGGTCATGGTGTCAGTGTCCAAAGAAGGCAGGAAGGGGCCCTAGAGAAATGGCTCAGCAGGTCAGAGTGCTTTCTGTTCTTGCAGATGACCTGGGTTCAGACACACACATTAAACAGCTCATGACTACCTGTAACTCCAGTTCCAGAGGACCTAATACCATCTTCTGGCCTCTACAGATACCGTGTACACATGTAGTGCAAATAAACTCATGAAAACACACACACACACACACACACACACACACACATAGATTTTGAAAAGAAAAAATGCTTCTCTAAGTAGGATCTATAGGCAGAATGGAGCTGCTCACCGGATGGACCAGTTTGAGGCTCCCACAGAGAAGGTGCCTTGTAACTTGTCAACATTCCCTTCTTCCCCTCAGGTCACCCCTTGAATATCTGTCTCTAATTGCGAATACTGGCCTGTAAGGGGCTTTTTCTTCTGGTCATAACAGAATGCTGCCTGGACGTTGCCCTGTAGCCATGACAACCAGAGCAGTACAATCCAGAAGTGGCCAGGTCTCTAGGGGATGATCGTGGACCACCGATGCTCCCTAGGGAGGGTCAGAAGATGTTCCCCTGTATTTCAGCTCTCACTCCCTCCCTTAGCCCCAAGGGAACTCGGAGGATGCTAAAGAATATGGAAGTGAAAGATTGATCAAAGGCAGGACTCCATGACGCAGCCTCCATGAGGTCAATGCCCATGATGGGCTGTGACTTTTGTGGTGATGAGTCTGTTTGGAGCCACCTACTTTCCTGTAAGTAACCCCTTACCTGTGCTCTTCAGGAAAGGCCAAAACAAAAACCAGATCAAAAAAAAAAAAAATCAAACCAACCAAACAAACCAACCAACCAAACAAACAAACAAAAAACAAAAAAACCAACAACACTGAGCTCACCGAGTTGGATTTTGGGGAAATCATATTTTGATCTTGCACTGGTGCCTTTCTGGGATGCCTGGACATGGGTTTACATTTTTCCAGAAAAAGCTATTAAGACACAAAGCCCTTGGGAGGCTGAGTTGTGCTCCTACAGGATGACTCTCACACTGGTGGGACCAGATCTGGAGTTTTCTTGGTTTTTCTTTCTCTGGGCACAAGGGGGCAGCAGAGCTCTGAGCTTAGCAGGCTTCAGGATCAACATGGCCAGGAAGAGTCTTCCTCCCCGCTTCCTTTGCCAGACCACTCACTCCCTGCTTAATGCCTCTTGTCCTCCTAGATCCCAAGCCCTGAATGGGATAATCTGGAAGAGGAGGGGTGCAGGCAGCATGGAACATACGACCTTCACTTGAGCATGTGCAGTACATGTATTTCCCTGCCTCCTCAGCAGACGCTAAGACCCAGGAAACATCTCCCGCCGGGACAAGATACCGGGAGCACAGTCTCACGAGATGACCTTTGCAAGAGGAGGAAGTTTTTTCAGCCCTCAAACCTCCCAAAGACCAGGGAGTTGGGACAAGGTAGCCAAGTCCAGTGGGCAGGGCATACCCAGGCCATTCTATTCTGCAATTATTAAGGCCAGAGCAAGTGTGCTGTCCTTTGTGAAGGATGGAAAGCCTAGTGGTCACTGGTGATGGGAGGGTTCAGGCAAGGAGCCAGGCAGTGTGAGCAAGAAATTAAAGTCAAGAAACCATGTGGGCGCTGAAAGAGTTCCAGTTCAAAGAGGCAAGCCCTTAGTGTTGCAACCAAGAATAGACTCGTGGCCCCCTGCGAACTGGCTATGCGCCTCTTTGGCCAGTTGAAAGCTCTTTCCAAACAACTTGGTACATTTCCATGCCTGCTTTTGGAGAGCTGACTCTGCAGGCAAGGGGCAGCAGGGATTGGAGGCAGGGAAGGAGAATTGGAGGCCAGGAGTCGGATTTTAAAGCCGCCCTTTTCCTTGCGTGGGTAATGCTTCCATTTCCCTGTGCCCGGATAAGCATTTCTATTGCAAACTGTGTACCAATAGGCCAACATTGATGAAGGAGGCTGAACTGAACAGAGATGCCTGTACCTCACTCAAAAGGAACACAGTTTTAGAAGCAAAAACTGCAATCAAAAGGAAAATTGCTTAATTATGGTCCATCAAAATTAGGTTTCTGATGGAGTCAAACTGAATAGGCAGACAGGCCAAAGGAAATACTTGTAACAGATACAAACCAGTGGCCTGATCCTGGCTAGAAGAGACAGAGAAGGAGTGCAGTTCCAGCAACAACAAGATAAGCAAAGACCAAAAGGACTGAAGGTGTGGCCGGGAAGTTAACAGAGGAGATTTCGACAGCCAGCGGGAATGGATTTTTGGCAGAGAGTATTTAACTTTTTCTTCACTTGTAAGAAGGGCCTGGAGGGGGATGGGGTCCGGAGCAGCTCCCAGCCTCCTTGTCCTAAGGGATCAGTGGATGGCCTTGCTTGGGCCAGATTCTGCAACCTTCTGATCCAGCCCCATTTTCTCTCCTTTCCTAATGCCCCAACCTTGGGATCCTGGCTGATCAAAGAGCCACACAAGAGAAGAAATCTGAGTGTCGAATGGCCACAGGCTGCCTCCCAAACCTCCACCCCCTCCACTGGGGGGGGGGACACAAATGAGCACTTAATTTTGTGAAGCCCGTGATCATCATATTGTTTAGCTTAACTCACTGACATGCAGGCTTAGCTGCAGTCAAATTTCTCAGAGAAAAGCAAAAAGTTAACGTATATGTAGTCTAGAGGCTGGGGAAGTGTAGTGACATAGCAACTGGTATGGAATATGCTTCCTATGCCCTTGACCATCCGCTGCCCAACCCTACTTGTCCTTGGGGTCGCAGATGAGATGGCATGGAATCAACGGCATATACTCCAGGAGCAGGTCATAAATGCTGCAGTAGACTCCTCTGAACGATGCTGAAAGCTCCTTTAATACCCTCCACCCATGCCCCATTGGTCCCAAGAAAGCATCTCTTTCAAACAGCGGTTCTTGATTGGCTGGCATTGCCTGCGTCAGCAGTCCTTGGTCTCTTAGGCTTCAATTAGGTCCTCCTGTAAGAGTTGCCTTTTCGGCTGCACACACACACACACACACACACACACACACACACACACACACCCTTGTTTATGCAGAGGCAGCCACCTCCATTCCTTCTACAGGGACATTGACTGGGGTGGTCTGACTGGATCAATCTGGTGGCTGTATTAGGGCTTAGCACTTCCTGTCCTGTTAACCTGTCTCACGTAAATGCCTGTTTGGGTCTATGCAGAGGAGACATGGACCTGGGAGATGATCTGAGTGTCTGTGACTGGAGGACTGGATAGATGGATGACTGTACAAATCATGGGGGCCTCACAGTGATGAGAGCTCTTGACTTTGTGCATGGAGAGACAAAAAGAACCATAGTGCAGGAGCCTACACGGTGACCAGTGGGTAACGGAGCTTACAGTCAAACATGCTAACCTGCGTTTGATTCCTGGGACCCACAGGGTGGAAGGAGACAAATGACATTTAGAAATGGCATTTTCAAGTTGCCCTCTGACCTCCATACTAGTCACACACACACACACACACACACACACACACACACACACACACACACGCACGTGCCCCACAATGATTAATGTAATACAAAATTTGAATCTCTCTCTCTCTCTCTCTATGTACATTAAACATCTCAGAATAACTGCCTGTCTGTGTCAGAACGGAATCAGGATGGGAAAAGGAAAAAAAAGAAATCAAGTGTCTGGGCTTCCCTCCATTCTGCAGTTTCTTAGTTCATTAGCTCCCTGACAGGAGTTTGCAGGATAATCACAGGTATCCGTCTCTGAGGCTTGGCTTTCTTTACAGAACTTGATTCCCAGCAAGATATCTCCTCTAGCCTTATTTTTTTTTAAAGCTCGTGCTCAGCCTTTAATGCTTTTTCTCATTTAATAGACATTTTCTTTTTTTTTTTATTGGATATTTTCTTTATTTACGTTTCAAGTGTTATCCTCTTTCCTGATCCCCCCTCCCACACCCTCTATTTCATCCTCCCTCCCCCTGCTTCTATAAGGGTGTTCCTCCAACCACCCACCCACTACCACCTCCCTGCCCTAGGTTCCCTACACTAGGGTATCTATGGAGCCTTCATAGGACAAAGGACCTCTCTTCCCATTGATGCATGACAAGGCCATCCTCTGCTACATATGCAGCTGGAGCCATGTGTACTCCTTTGTTGATGGCTTAGTCCCTGGTAGCTCTTGGAGGACTGGTTGGTTGATATTGTTGTCCTTCCTGTGGGGTTGCAATCCCATTCAACTCCTTCAGTCCTTTCTCTAACTCCTCTATTGGGGATCCCACGCTCAGTCCAATGGTTGGCTGCAAGCATCTGCCTCTGTATTTGTAAGACTTTGGCAGGGCCTCTCAGGAGACAGTCATATCAGGCTCCTTTCAGCATGCACTTCTTGGCATCCACAATAGTGTCTGGGTTTGGTAACTGTATATGGGATGGATTCCCAGGTGGGATGGCTTTTCCTTCGGTCTCTGCTCTACACTTTGTCTCCATCTTTGCTCCTGTGAGTATTTTGTTCTCCTTCTAAGAGGCACCGAAGCACCCACACTTTGGTCTTCCTTCTTGAGCTTCATATGGTCTATGAATTGTATCTTGGTTATTTGGAGCTTTTGGGCTAATATCCACTTCTCAGTGAGTGCATACCATGTGTGTTCTTTTTCAATTAGGTTACCTCATTCAGGATGATATTTTCTAGTTCTATCATTTTGCCTAAGAATTTCATAAATTCATTGATTTTTATAGCTGAGTAGTACTCCATTGTATAAATGTACCACATTTTCTGTATCCATTCCTCTGTTGAAGGACATCTGGGTTCTTTCCAGCTCCTGGCTATTATAAATAAGGTTGCTATGAACATAGTGGAACAGGTGTCCTTATTACATGTTGGAAGATTTTCTGGGTATATGCCCAGGAGTGGTATAGCTGGGTCCTCAGATAGTACTATGTCCCATTTTCTGAGGAATTGCCAAACTGATTTCCAGAGTGGTTGTACCAGCTTGCAATCCCACCAGCAATGAAGGAGTGTTCCTTTTTCTCCACATCCTTGCCAGCATCTGCTGTCACCTGAGCTTTTGATCTTAGCCATTCTGACTAGTGTGAGGTGGAATCTCAGGGTTGTTTTGATTTGCATTTCCCTGATGACTAAAGATGTTGAACATTTCTTTAGGTGCTTCTCAGCCATTCAGTATTCCTCAGTTGAAAATTCTTTGTTTAGCTCTGTATCCATTTTTTTAATAGAGTTATTTGATTTTCTGGAGTCGAAGTTCTTTGTATATATTGGATATTAACCCTCTAACAGATGTAGGATTGGTAAAGATCTTTCCCCAATCTGTTGGCTGCCTTTTTGTCCTATTGACATCATCCTTTGCCTTACAGAAGCTTTGCAATTTTATGAGGTCTTTTTTGTCTATTGTTGATGTTAGAGCATAAGCTATTGGTGTTCTGTTCAGGAATTTTTCCCCTGTGCCCATGTGTTTGAGGCTGTTCCCTACTTTCTCTTCTGTAAGTTTCAGTGTCTCTGGTTTTATGTGGAGGTCCTTCCACTTGGACTTGAGCTTTGTACAAGTAGATATGAATGGGCTGATTCACATTTTTTTTTTTTTACATGCCGACCTGGCCAGTTGAACCAGCATCATTTGTTTAAAATGCTGTCTTTTTTTTCCACTGGATGGTTTTAGCTCCTTTGTCAAAGATCAAGTGGTCATATGTGTGTGGGTTCATTTCTGGATCTTCAGTTCTATTCCATTGATCTTCCTGCCTGTCTCTGTACCAGTACCATGCAGTTTTTATCACAATTGCTCTGTAGTACAGCTTGTGTTCTGTTTGGGGATGGTGATTCCACCAGAGGTTCTTTTATTGTTGAGAATAGTTTTTGCTACCCTGGGTTTTTCATTATTCCAAATGAATTTGCCAATTGCCTCTTCTAACTCTATGAATTGATTTGAAATTTTGATGGGGATTGCATTGATTGAATCTGTAGATTACTTTTGGCAAGATGGCCATTGTTACTATATTAATCCTGCCAATCCATAAGCATGGGAGATCTTTCCATCTTCTGAGATATTCTTCAATTTCTTTCTTTAGAGACTTGAAGTTCTTTTTCACTTGCTTGGTTAGAGTCACACCAAGGTATGTAATATTATTTGTGACTGTTGTGAAGGGTGTTGTTTCCCTTAATAGACATTTTAATTTAATTATCTGACCTCATTTTTTTCAGAAACAAAACAATAAAAGAAAAATAGCAAGATAAAATCCAACCTTGGTCCTGACATCTTCTCCTCAGATTAGAGACCTGTTTGCTTTTGACACAGACGATACATGGAGGAGAAAATGCTGAAATCGCATTGCATTTGTCAGCAGTCATAGGAACGAGACAGATGTTCCCGACAGGTATGTTACCACTGCAGTAATTAGCAGGAAGACAGAAAGTGCTAGAACAGGGGCTGGGCTGGTTGGTAGAATGCTTGTCTGGCATACAGGAAGCTCCGAGTTCCATCCCAAGCATGGCATGAGGCCAGGTGCCTGGCACTTGCCTGTAATCCCAGCACTTAGGAGGCATGGACACAAAGAGGAGTTCAAGGTCAGCTTAAGCTACAGAGCAAGTTTGAGGCCAACTTGGGCAACACAATACCGTGTCAGAAAGAAGGAAGGAAGAAAAGAAGAAAGGAAAAAGTGTGTGTGTGTGTGTGTGTGTGTGTGTGTGTGCATGTGCTTGTGCATGTGTGTATATATGTGTATATGTATGTATGTGCATTTGTGTATGTGTGTATAGTGTGAATGCATATGTGTGCATGTGTGTGCATGTGTATATATATGTATAGTATGTGTGTGTATGTGTGCATGTGTGTATAGTATGTGTGTATGTGTGTGTAGTGTGTGTATGTATGCACTTGTTTGTGTATGTGTGCATGTGTATATGTGTACATACATGTGTGTGATGTGTGTGCATGTGTGTGTGTAGGAGGAATGACAGAAATCATTAGAGCAGAGATGAGAGCTGAAAGATAGGGTGAGTAGTGTTAGCATGGGCAACAGCATCACTCTGGGAGGAAGAGGAGGGAAGGGAGTGGGCAGAACATCCAAATAACTCACTTCTGCTCTCTGGGAACTGAGGAAGCTCTGCCAGGCTGCTCTGGACTTTGGTACTGCACCTGTCCAGCACATATGGTTCCCTGGCCACCAGCCACAGCATGGTGACTGGTACCAGCCTTGGCCAAAAGCCCTGACCCCAAATGTCCCCTCTATAGGTCACAAGCCATGCCAAGAGGGTGGATCTGGAAACTGGTCTGGTTTAGCTCAGCTATCTTTCCCAGGTAGTCTTCAGCTGTCTCTCCCAAGCCAAGCAGATGCCTACTAACAGCGTTCCTGGGCAGCCCCTTCTAGGCACCCCTCTCGATGCTTACGGAAACACACACAGTGGATTCTGTAGCCAGCTTAAAACTTCGAGATATGTGTCATTAATCAGACACTATGTGGCTGAGCACATAGAGCTGGCTGTGCACCCTCAACCTGAGCCCTGAGAAGATGCGACCTGAGAGCAGTGTCTGATGGGGCTCCTTCTTGTAGGCTACAAAAACATGGTTCCCTGCGAAGGCTACTCTCTCACCAAATGCAGCTATCAAAATCTGAGTCAGGGCTTGTGGGGCCACATCACATTTGATGACTTACAATTCTTGAAATATTCATTATTAACAGCTAAGCATATAAAAGGCTCCCAGATTGCCAGCTCTTCTGATTGGTCCAAGATTGCTGGTTCTTCTATTTCAGGAATTATTTAATCTGCCACTAGTTTGGAATTCTGACACTGGCCTGTATATAGCATAAATTATAGTTTATACAGAGAACCAGAATAAATGTTCATTGACATGTCTCTGCAATATAAATGAATAACCGCTTCCATCAACCAAGCTCACAATTGCTGGGGTGTGCCTGAGGTGTGGATCTTTCTGAAATAAGTGAGAACCATGAAATATCAGAAGAAAACTCGTTTCCCTGGGACCTGCATTTACACCAACACCTAGGGCTTCTAGTCTGGGGCTTCTTGGTTCTCTTTGCCCGAGCTGCATTTTCTGTTCCCTTCTCCTCCATTCTGGATGCATTTTTAAAATTTTATTTTACTTTTACTTGTGTGTGTGTGTGTGTGTGTGTGTGTGTGTGTGTATGTGTGTATGTGCTGGTGCCCACAAAAGAGACCAGAAGAGGGTGCCAGATACCTCAGAACTGGAGTTACAGGTGATTGTGAACTGCCCAAGGTGAATTTGGGGAACTGAAGAAGGATCCTTTGTTAAATGCAAGCTCTTAATCATTGAGCAGTCTTTCCAGCCCAAATGGCTCCCTAGTTGCTAAGTGATTCGGCCCCATTGGATCAAAAATCAAAAAGAAGCATTCTGTATCCTTCAGAGAGAAGACCTGGATGGGGAGTATCTTTCAATACTCTTGAACTGTAAACCTGTTTGGGATGACTGTGTTTGGACATAACTGGATTTGGGTGGTGGTGGATCACTTGTTAGATTTGATTAGAGTTTGAGAGAAAAACTACAGGGCAGACAAACTGCAAATTGCAGTAGGTGCTAGAATGGGAAAGGAGAAAAGAGAAAGTCATAGTGTCGGGTTATAGTCAGCAAAGAATGAGAACAACTGCATGGAGGAAGGGAGGGTGTGGCTGGATGGTTCTGCAGAGAACTTCCCAAGTGAGAAAGCCCAAGAGAATCAGGGCCAGTGTGCCTTTGGTTTAGACTGGTATCCAAGGAAGAGACAGAAAAGAGAAAAGTTAACACTTTCCAGGCAGATTTCAGAAAAGCAGGCAGGCTTGGCTGTGAAAACTTGAGCAGCTGAATACAGGATAGATAGATAGATAGATAGATAGATAGATAGATAGATAGATAGATAGATAGATATACAGATGATAGATAGATGATAGATAGATAGATAGATAGATAGATAGATAGATAGATAGATGATAGATAGATAGATAGATAGATAGNAGATGATAGATAGATGATAGATAGATAGATAGATAGATAGATAGATAGATAGATAGATGATAGATAGATAGATAGATAGATAGATGATAGATAGACATGATAGACAGATGATAGATAGATGATAGATGATAGAGATGATAGATAGATAGATAGATAGATAGATAGATAGATAGATAGATAGATAGATAGATGACAGACAGACAGACAGACAGACATAGGTAGAGCAAGCATGATACTAAAAGTTTCAAACCACTTCCACATAAAGATGACTACAGGATGGGTGCTGGTTAACACTGCATCCTGTTGGATCTGAGAAGTCTTCCTTTCTCCTGCACCTGCTGTGGGGCATGGTCCCCCCTTCCTCCAGCTGGTACTGGGTGTGGAGAGTGTTCCACTATGGTGACAGCTGACATGAACACTCATTGCTTCTCTTTGCAGCCCCTCTACTGTTTAAGCATCCCCAAACAGTAGTTCACTTCTGTCTGCTTTATGCTTCATAGAAAGGGAGTCTACAAGGTCTTCTTGTGATTGGCTGCTTTCACCCCACACCACTTGGAGAATCCCCAGCTGATGCCTGCAGCTGCCTCGTTCTGGGGACGCCTCGTTCTGGCGACACCTTGTTCTGGCCTGTCCCTAGTTGAGTCCCTCCACTGTCACCGGGCAGTTATGTTGTTTCTAGTTGGGGCTGTCGTGGGTCATCTTCATTTACCATCTGAATGGATTTGGGATCACTCATGACACATACTTCCGGGTGTGTCCTTCAGGACATTTCCTGAAAGGGTTAAGTAAGCAGAGAAGACTCAGCTGGGGTGTGGGCAGCATCATCCCATTGGCTGAGGGAGGAAGTGAGCCAAACACCAACATTCAAGTCTCTCTGCTTCCTGTGGACACACCGTGACCAGCCACGTCACACTCCTCCCACTATGCCTTCCTGCTGTGATGGTCGTATCCCCTCAAACTATTAGCTTAGAGAAACACCCCATTCCATAAGTAGCTTTTGTAGAGTATTTAGTCACAGCAACAAAAAAAAGTAATACAGATGGGATATTCCAAACAATGTTATGAAGAACACCGTGGTTATGCCCCTGTTTTTCTCTGGGCGTGTACCTTCAGTGCAATGTCTGAGTCTGATGCATACATTTATGCCTATGATTAATTATGCCTATAATTAATTAGTTTGTTTGTCTATTCTCTGACAAATGTGTTTGTTTCTGGTCACATGTCGCTTGTGCCAGTTTGACGCACATGTGGATATCTCACCATGGTTTAAATCATATTTCATTGACGAAATTAGTATCATTTCACAGGGGCTTTTTGCCACCCCTTTGTTATAAAAGGCCTGTTCAGGTGTTCTCTTTCTGTCTTTATCTTCTTTTGGTTTTTGCAAAAGTGTCTTTTAAATTCTGTATCCCAGACAGACCTGGTGGCTCACACCTGGGAGGCAGAGGCAAATAAATCTCTATAGTGGTAAGTAAATGGCAAGTAAACTCATAGATTGAGGCCAGCCTTATCTACATAGTTAGGCCATGTTTCAAAAAATCCAAAAATAAGTAAATGAGTGAACTCTTTCAGTTCATTGTCAGCTCTATAGGAATAGCTTTTCTCAGCCTGTCAGTTGATCCTCCCGTCCCTTGACATGTGCTCCGAGTGGACATTCTTAACTGTCACATACTCAAATTTATAAGTCTTTCACTTATTAACGGCTTTTGTTTCTGGAAGAAATGCTTCCCAACACCCAAGGCTGTGACAACATTCTCCTACATCACCCTCTGAAGATCGAGACCTTTTGCTCTTTACCTGTAACTGGTTAATAAGACTTAATTGGCTCCTGCTTGCAGTGTGAGGCAGGGCTCTCCTGCCATTCTCCTCCCTACAGACACTCAGTTATCTCAGGGCTATTTATTCCAAGTCATCTCTTTCCCTGCTGATCTGAGCTACCTCCCGAGCCTACGTCAAGTGTACACAGGATGGGTCTGTCCACGGCTCCTCCACTCTGGTCCATGGATGGGTCAATTTATCAAGCCCAGTGCCAATACTACTTGGCCTTAATGGCGATAGATCTCTAATAAGTATTTATATTTGGAACAGGGAGTCCCCCCACCTTAGTCTTCTTTGAGAGAGTTCCCATTCTTGGCCCTTGGCACTGCCATATAAATTTTAAAAACAGCTGGTCAAGTTCTAGAAAAAAAAAACCTATTGGGATTTTAATTGGGATTTTACTGAGTCTATAAATCAATTTGCAGAGAAATGACATCTTTACAGTGTTAAGCTGTCTACCCAGCCGAGTGGTATTTTTCTCCATTTATTTAGGTCTTCTTTAATGTCTTTCAATAAAACTTGATAGTTTGCTCCATTAATGTCCTGTATCTATTTTGTTGAAGGCACTTCATATTTTTCAATGTTACCAAGGGAAAAGCTGACTTTGAGCTTAATTTTATAACTGTTGCTAACTGAAAAGGAATTTAATTTTGTCAGTTGATTTTGTACCTGGAAGTTTGGCTTCTTGTGTTCATTCTGGCAAAATTTGTAGCTACTTTTCATTTCCTAAATAGAGGAGCATGTTCATAATAGATCCTCTCCTTCTCTTTCTAATCCTATTTTTTCCTTTATTTTTCTCATCTCCTATAGTTCTAGTACTTCTGGTAGATTTTTTTTTATTATTGATAACTGTTGTAGGATGTAGTTGTGCATGCCTTTAATCCCAATATAACAGGAGGTAGAGTCATATATATATATATATATATATATATATATATATATATATATATATATATTTCAGGGCTAGCCTAGTCTACATAGCTAGGCCTAGGCCAGCCAGGTCTGCATAGTGAGACCCTATCTCAAAAACAACCTTTATAATTGTTAACACGTGTATCTGATCTTAATGTCAAAGAAAAAGCTTTCAAATGCATGATCACTCAGCAAAACGTCTGTGTATAATGTTTATCAGTGGTTCAAGGAAGCCTCATTGTATCCTTAATGTGAGAAAAGTTATTATTGTCTTCTTGTGATTGGCTGCTTTCACCCCACACCACTTGGAGAATCCCCAGCTGATGCTTGTAGCTGCCTCGACGCCTCATTCTGGGGACGCCTTGTTCTGGCCTGTTCCCAGTTGAGTCCCTCCACTGTCACCGGGCAGTTATGTTGTTTCTCATTGTATCCTTAATGTGAGAAAAGTTATTATTGTGGATAGACACTGGATTTGAGCTTTCTTGTTTCCTTTGCATCTATTGAATAAATCCAGTCATTTCCCCTGTCATGTGCAAATGTGGTGGCTAGTACCCATTGAATTTTAGTTGTTAGACTGTTGTGAGTCACAAGCATAAACTGCTTTGCTTGTCATGTAGTCGTCATGGGAACAGGCTTTTGAATTAGGACAGATCTAAAACAGGGCTGTGGCCGAGTCGCTGAAGCACGCCTGTGCCTCAGTCTCCTTGCATGCTGGCATGGAGGTAATAGTCCTAACTCACACAGCTGCTGTCAGGGTTAGTAACATTTGCAAAACGCATACAACTACTGTCAGGGTGAGTAACATGCGCACAGCTGCTGTCAGGGTAACATTCACATACCTGCTGTCAGGTTAGTAACATGCACAAACGCTGCAGGCAGTTCTTGGAATGTATTAAGCACCACAGACGTGTTAGTGGTTTTACTGACTAGGCAATAGTTAATTTAGAATTTTCTTTTTTCTTTTTGAGACAGGGTTTCTCTGTGTAGCCCTGGCTGTCCTGGAACTCACTGTAAACCAGGGTGGCCTTGAACTCAGAAATCTGCCTGCCTCTGCCTCCTAAATGCTAAGATTAAAGGCATGTGTCACCACTGCCTGGCTTAATTTAGAATTTTTGCCAGTGTAATTTTTAGCTTGTAATATTTCCTTTTTGTAAATCACCACAGTATTTGGATTTTTCCTAAGCTTATAAGCGTAGTTGTTGAGGAATTGTGTGTGAATATAGTTTAATCTTTTCTTCCTTTCTTTTTTTTTGTGTGCATGCATGTGCATGTGCGTGTGCGTGTGTGCGTGTGTGCGTGTGTGCGTGTGTGTGTGTGTGTGTGTGTGTGTGTGTTCATTCCAAAGCACATGTATAGAGGTCAGAGGATGTATTGAGGGGATTGGTTTTCTCTGTCCATCCTGGGCTTCAGGGGTTGTTCTCAGATTGTTGGATTTGTAGGCAAGCTGACCTGAGTCATCTCTCCAGGACTAAATGTAATCTTCAGGTTAATTTATTTAATATGTATAGCATTATTTGAAATTTGTAGGTGTTATACCTTTACTAAGGAACTCATAACTTAGTAAAGGAACTCATAAACCTAATTTTTATAATGCATTGGCCTAAAACTAGATGTAGCATCTGATTATCATTTAAATATCTGTGCATCAGAGAAATCAGGGGGCATTTCTTCCTTCGTGAGTAAATGAGATGCCAGAATCCTATTCTCATCCCTGACGATGGATGTAGGGAACATGGCCCTTGACCATTTGGAAAGGGCAGAATGCAGATGCACTCAGTAGATGAGCAAGAGAAGCTGATGTGCAGAGAATAGAGGCCTCTAGCCCCACAAAGACAGGCCAAAGGACATAGAAACAAGGGAAAATAACTAAGCTACCTGGCTTTTGTTGTTGTCCTTATTCGCTTTTGCTTTATCAACCAGTTAGATTTCCTGTAATTTGTTTCAATTATAATATCAACCAAAAATTTTATTTTATTTTATTTTTTTTGAGATGGGGTATAACTATGTAACTGTGGGCATTTTCCATTCCCAACCTTAGTGGAGATTCTCTGGGTGAGTTTTTATGCCTTGTAACCAAAGAGCTCTTGCTTAATCATGACTCGAGGGATGCCAGGAACTTACTGCTTTCGCATTTGGTGCAACAGCTCCGGCTGGTTAATCAAACACTATTTTGAGCAATGACTCTGTGAAGCAACTCAGGGTGTAGAGCAAGGAAAACAGATTCAAGGCACAGCCCCTCGTCTACTGGTCAGTGCATCACTTCCATAATAGCTGTTAGAAAAAAATAGCTGACAGACAAATCCAGGAACAAATATATGCTGGCACAAGAATGAAGGGTTTGGCTGGGCAGGGTGAATTCTAATTGGCAGTTGTGAGCCCAGAAATGGAAGCAGGAGGAATTCTGAAAGGAAATTGAGGTTTCTTGGCGCTTACTTGGAAAGAACTGTCAGGGTTTGAATTCAGTGGCAGCAGCAGGGAACTTGGGGTAGTGCAGAGCAGGGGCAGAGGTGGGAGCAAGGCACAGCTGCATTGGGTGGGCCTTGAACTTGCTATGTACATAGCCAAGGAGAAACCTGAACTTCTGACTCTTAGTGCTAAGTGCTGGAACTACATGCAGGCAGCACCATGGCAGATCTGTCCAGTGCTAGTGAGCAAGCCTCAGGCCGAACGCATGGCAGGCAAGCACTCTACCAGCGGAGTTATGTTTTCAGCCCTTAACCATGTTTTTGATTGATTCATCTGACGTTCGGACTTTTTAAATAGAACCTTTTGATTATTCTTTGGCAGTTTCGTACATCTCACCATGCATCATGGTTATACCCATCCCCATTATCTCTTACACTAATCACACATCCTCCCTCCTTCAACGTTCACGACCCCTCACAGCTTTAGAACTCATTGGGTCCTAGTGGTGCTGTCTGCTGGCATGTTGGCATGTTAGCTTGGCCTTGTGCAGGTAAGCATGACTGCAGGGTGCTCAAGAGGGCAGCTACCATTCCGTGTGTAGGGAGACACTGTCCATGTTTTAAAAATTAATCTTTCCAGACTTCATCTGAGGTTATTTTTCTCTAACCAACATTCCTTAGCCATGAGCTCGTTTCCTTATCCCACGTTCCCTTTTCTTCCTTTTGTATGTTCAAACTGAAACCATTCTGTGGGAATCTTCTTCCCTGACTCTCCAGGAAGAATCCTTGCAAGAACAAGAAGACTACTGAATTGCTGGGAGATGACCCGTCTCTCTGGACTCAGGGCTTCTGCCGCTTTGCCTCTGACCTGCACCACTGGTCAGAGGGCTGCATGTAGTTCATGGTCCTCCCCCTGTCACTCCCCTCTTCTCCTAAACTCCCGTCTCCAGGAATTTCATCACTTCCTGGAATATCCTGAACGTCTGCAGTCTATTTCGCTGACAGTATTTAGCAAACATCAGTCTCTAAGGGATGGGCTGAGCTTGAAGAAGATTGGCAGCTCTAAGACTCCAAAAGCCAACTTCACAGGGTGACTCCCTGCTTCTGGAGGAGGGGACAGGAGACCATCAGGCTGGTCCACGGAGCTGAGACACGATGGAATCTGGCTTCACCTCCAAGGACACTTATCTAAGTCATTTTAATCCTCGGGATTACTTGGAAAAATATTACAGCTTTGGGTCCAGACACTGTGCAGAAAACGAGATCCTCAGACATCTGCTGAAAAATCTTTTTAAGATATTCTGCCTGGGTAAGTTTGTCTGTCTAAATGAGTCACATTGTGTCTTGGGGATCGACTGGACTTGTATCCACTATTAGACAATCTCTTGGCATCACTTACTTGTTCAATGAGAATCAAAGTTAATGTTGGCTTAGCTATTTTACAGTTTACAGAGTTATTTTATGTCCATTGTCTTTTGTATGGTTGTGAAAATGGAGGCCAGGGGGCCTGAGTGCTGTCCTTGTAGCTACAGTGACTTTTCTAGGTGGCTTGAAGGAGCCATTTCACCTCACAAAACAGTTTAGAGATTCTAAGAGAGTTGGGTGTGGGAGGTCACAGGACTCAAGAAAGGAAGATTGGCAGCTCTAAGACTCCAAACGCCAAGTTCACAGGGTGACTCCCTGCTTCTGGAAGAGGGACCAGGAGAGCATCGGGCTGGTGCACGGAGCCGAGACACGATGGAATCTGGCTCATTATTTCCATGAGGACAGCCTGGACTACATAGTGATTTTTCAGGCTAGCCTGGTCTATAGAGTGAGATCTTGTCCAAAAAAAGAAAGAGGGAGAGAGAGAGAGAGAGAGAGAGAGAGAGAGAGAGAGAGAGAGAGAGAAAGAAAGAGAAAGAGAAAGAGAAAGAGAAAGAGAAAGAGAAAGAAAGAAAGAGAAAGAGAAAGAGAGAGAAGAAAAGAAGGAAGATCGAAAGTTTAATTTTACTCTTATTTGAAAGGAATGTTTGTTTACTCATGAAGTAAAGACCTCCCCAAATATTAAGAACTGGGTGACTTGATTATTAATTAATCTCAGTGTTTTAGTTTTAAGTTGCAGGGTGTGGTGGCGCACGCCTTTAATCCCAGCACTCGGGAGGCAGAGGCAGGCGGATTTCTGAGTTCGAGGCCAGCCTGGTCTACAAAGTGAGTTCTAGGACAGCCAGGGCTACACAGAGAAACCCTGTCTTGAAAAATCAAAAAAAAAAAAAAAAGTTTTAAGTCTATGTATCCGTCTAAGCGTATGTGTACATGGTCTATGCTGATGCATGTATGGGGCCAGAAGAGGGCATCAGGTATCTGCTTCCATCACTGTCTCCACCTATTCCTGTCGGGCAGTGTCCTCTCCTAAACCTGGGGCTTGTGTGTTGGCTAGACTGGAAGTCAGAAAGCCCCAGAGAAGCTCTCCTCTCTGCTCCTCTCAGAGATGGGATTTGTGAGATGCCTGGCTTGTTACACAGGTTCTGGGATCTGAATGCTGGCCCCCATCACTGGACCATCTCTCCAGTCCTTAAATTCAGTTGTTACTCAACAACAATGACAACAACAACAGCAACAACAAAAATGGCACAACCCCATTAAAGACACTGTAACTTCAGCTCTGCCCGTTCCGTTATGATGCCTGATTCCCTGCCCCTCTTCTGTACCAGGCGGGGTAAAGGGGAAACTCCTGATCGACATTGGCTCTGGCCCCACCATCTACCAGCTTCTCTCTGCCTGCGAGTCCTTCACGGAGATCATCGTCTCTGACTACACAGACCAGAATCTCTGGGAGCTGCAGAAGTGGCTGAAGAAGGATCCAGGAGCCTTTGACTGGTCCCCAGTGGTCACCTATGTGTGTGATCTTGAAGGCAACAGGTAGATGGATGGGTATCTGCTCTTCAACTTTCTGAAGGGACCTGGATGTTTCTATTAGCCAAAGCTACCACTAAGATCCAGACGAAAAATGCAAAAGAAACTCAAAAGGCAGAGACCAAAGGGAACTCCGGATGGAAGACGGCTCAGGAGAATAGCTGGGCTGTCAGATGTACCACCTGAGTACTATTTGATTACCAGTCATCTAACACAAAGGTGGTGGCTCTGCGCAGGCCTAACGCTCACACCACCGGAAACAACAAAACATTGACAGGTGTATTTTTTTATAGCCAACAGAAGTAACGTGAAGCAATCATGGGGAAACTTACCATCCATAAAGTTAGAGTCTTTAGGATCTGGGAGACGGTCAGTGGGTAAAGAGCTTGTCAGGAAGGTCGCCCTTTCTCCTGTGTCCTCTTAGCCTCTTTATTGAAAACCAGCTGGCTGCAGATGCATGGTTAGTCCTGTACTGTCTGTTCTGTCCCATTATTCGGTGTTCTCTGGGTGGTGGTGGTGTTGTTTTGTGGACTATGCTGGTTTGGTGACTATAGCTTTTTTGTTGTTGCTGCTGCTGCTGCTGTTGCTGTTGTTGAAGCTAAGTCGTGTGTGATTTCTGATATTTTCTTGGTGCTATTTGGGCTTTGTGTGTATGGTTGCCTAAAAGTTCTAGAATTGTTTTCTAGTCCTGTCATTAGTGTTTTAAGAGGAATGGTATTGGCTGCACCAGTTGCTTTGGGTAGCATGGGCATATTCATGATCTTGGTTCTTCGGATCAGTGAACAGAGCTTTCCATTTTGTTGGTGTCTGCACTGTTCTTCTCCATTGATGTTTTCAGTGTAAAGATCATTGGCTTGTTTTAGCTAAATTTATTTTGAATTTATTTATTATATTTATTAATGAATAAATACATTAATAAAATATTAAATATTACATTTTATTTATCTAAAATAGCTATTGCAATAGGATTGACTTCTTGATTTCTGTTTCAAATAATTTTCTATTGGGGCATAGATACTCAGATGAGGGTTCTGAAAAGTTAATGCTTCTTGGTTAATGGTTAAAGGAACTAGCATATGTCCATCCATCCATCCATCCATCCATCCATCTATCCATTTATCCATCTACCTATCCACTCATCCTTTTGTCCATCCATTCACCCATCCACCCACCTATCCATCCATCCAACTATCCATCCACCAGTCCATTCATCTATCCGTGTATCCATCCACCCATTTATCTGTCCATCTATCCATCATCCATACATCCATTTATTCATCTGTTCATCCATCCATCCATTCATTCATCCATTTATCTGTCTTCCCACCCACCCATCGATTCATCCAACAATCAATTTATTCACCTCTCCACCCACACATATATCCATCCACCCACCCACCTGTTCATCCATTCATCCACCCACCCACCCACCTATCTACTCATCTACTCATCCATCCAACCAACTTAGGTTGAAAAACTGCGATGCACCCCATAATACTAGCTCTTAGGTCAGAGCAGAGAATGAGATAGAAGAAGCCATCCTGCCCTTTAGCTCCTATCAGAAGTCAGACAAATGTCCGATCATTTGGGGCCTTTGAGGCCACATTTAAGGTTATGGCATTTAGTAACAAGTTGAGAGGCAGTTTTCATATGTCAACTTAACTTAGAAACCTCTTATGCACCTAGCATAAGTGAAGATACATTCTCAAAAATGAAGGTGAGTCTTACTACTCTTTTTTTTTTTTTAAATATGAAGTACATGATTCCCCAGGACAGAATTGGTATAACTTGCTATAAAAATTTGGACACTATCACAATGTATTAAGCAAATAAGGAATTTACCAGGATTGATAGAAGTTCAGAGAAAATGTATTAAGCAGAAATTCTCTGCCGCTATGAGACGACATATCGTTTTGAAGTCCAGGGCACGTGTCCTGACAACCCTGGGAGCCTCATTCCCACTTTGCCTAGACATCACTGCCTACGTCTCATTCAAAGACGAGCCCGTCAGTCTAGCAAGATACTAAAAGAATTGCTTATCTCCCAACAGAATCATCAGCTCAGAACAATTGCCTCTTAAGACACACTCCCATCCCCATCACTTGGCCCTGACGAGGAACTGTACTTTTGGCAGGAAGTGCCTGCATCCCTTCCTTATCCTCACACCGCATCCAGCAGCTTCAACTATTTTGGGAATGATAATGATCCCATTCGGCTTATGTCTCTCTCGCATCTCCGAGTACCTCTATCAACCTACAGTCTATTTCCCCCGAGATTATTTCTTCTTTATCTGGAGATATTTCTTGTGCTGATGGCTTCCAAGGACAATACGAGCTAGCTGCTTTCTTCTACTGCTTTAGGAGTGCAACTCAGACATTTAGAAATCATTCCTTTCACAATTACTTGGAAGTTTTAAACATTCAGTTACCAAACCCTCACTGTAAACCATGAGATATTAATATCATTTATATCCCAGGTCTGTCATGAGCAAGGGAAGTGAATTCTTTTCTTAAGAAATTATACAAATAGGAGCTGGCCTCGTATTGGGAGCTTTAAGAGGCCTTGGTGCTGTTTCAGGGGGCCTGAATTCAGTTCCAAGCACCCACATTTGGGTAGCTCACACACAGTACCTGTAACTCCAGGTTCAGGGAATCCCTCTTCTGGATTCTAAGGCTACCCACAGACACACACACACACACACACACACACACACACACACACACACGCGCATGCACAGAAAAAAAAAGAAAAGAAAATTTAGAAGAGAAATCATGGAAATAATGTGAGCTAGCCTTTAGCCCCTTGGAACCCTTTGCTTAGCCTTGGGATCTCCAGATTAGCAGCTTCAATGGATCCTGTAGCAGCATGTATGAAATACAAATTCTGGGTTTTGGAAAGATGGCTCAGTGCCTAAGAACACTGGCTGCTCTTCCAGAGGACCCAGTTCCAATTCCTAACATCCACATGGTGTTAATTACTGTCTGTTATTACTCCAGTTCCAGAGGATCTGACACCCTCTTCTGGCCTCCCAAGACATTAGGCACACAGGCTGGTGCTCGGACATAAACTCAAGCAAAACACCTATAGATGGTTTTTTTGTTTGTTTTGTTTTAAGGAGGAAAAATGCAGACTTTTAGACCTCACCGACTGTGCACAGAGCTTGGGTTCCTACTTCTATGAGATCTGCTGAGGTGACCATGCGGCTAGGTAGAAAGAGCTACATCGAGGGCCAAGATTCTTGCAGACCTACAGGGATGCACTGGGAAGGGAAGGGAGTTATGGGTGTGCCGTCCAAGTTCTTCTCTCCACATTCCATATAGCCAGTAGGGGTTTGCGGAGGACAGAGGCTTCTAGGTGCCTCTTCAGAAATCATCTGGCCCCACAGAGCCTACGAGGAAAAAGCTGAAATACTGAAGTAGCTGATCGCTGAAGCCAGAGCTCTCCCCACTGAGGGTGGGAAGGGTCGGGCATGGTGGTATCCCTTTGGTTATCCCAGCACTCAGGAGGTAGACAGCAGGATCATCAAGTTCAAGACCAGCCTGGAACCGCAGAATGAAGTTGAGCCTAGCCAGGGCTGCGAGGCACATGTTTATTTCATACTTTATTAACCTAGCTGTCTGACGCTTTTATTTATAAGTCCATTACAATCACTTTTTATATATATTTTTAAAAAAGCAAAAAACTGAAAGGCAAGATTGTCACAAAACAAATTAAAACAGATGCCATACTAACAACAGGAGTGGGTATATTGTCCAAAATTATACAGAACTGTGAGAAATTTGTTCTTCACGCCAGTGTTCTGTGTTTGTTGCAAGTGTCTCTGGATTTTCAAACCCACAAAAAGCTTACTGATACTCCTCCTCCTCAGGATCTTGACGGTCATGGTGACAATCCACTGACTGATTCTTTTTTTGGAGATGTCTCTCTTTCTCAGATAGGGACTCTCCCATCTCTCAGGTACATTATCTCTCTGCAAATATTGATTGGATTGGTTAAGAAACCTTCAACTAGCCATTTCCGTTCAATTTTGAACATCTCTGTTTCTAAGTCTCAAAGGACCTGAAAAGTCAGTGTAGCCAGAGTAAAGTGATGACCCACCTGGATCTCCTCCATAGCCAATATTCCTGGCTCCCCAAATGACGTCATCGGACAATTAGTTGGATGACCCCCGAAGCCTGGAGTTCAATCGTGTCATCGCCCTCTCTGTTATGGACCATGCCTGACCCAGTTCTAGCTTCTGTCTACCTTTTCTTCCTGTGTGTTCCCTCTCATCAGTGTTACTCTTGAAATATTTACCTACCTCTTTGTCCAAGCTACCATTTCTGAGTTAGCTCTCTCATCTCCACTTTTGTCCTTTCATTCACTTCTCTGCATCTCAGGACGTACTTCTGATCAGGGCCCTCCTCCCTTTTTTGAAGCAAGGTCTTACATGGTAGCCTTCAACTTGTGCTCTTGTTTCTGCCTCCGGGGTATTGTGATTATTGGCATGGGCCACCACATCTGGTCATGACATACCTTTGAGTGTCACCCTTTACATGTCCTAGGAGAGAAAGCAAAAAACATCCCAGTTTTGGAGACTTGTCTCTCGGTGTAGCCCTGATAACCTAGTAGACTGGGCTGGCCTTAACCTCACAGAGATCTGCCTGCCTCTGCCTCCTGATCCACCACCACACCTGACCCAGAAAGTAAACTTCTAAGCATAATCAACAAGAGTCTTCTGTTGTCTGGCGCCCAGCATTTCATTTGCCTGACAGTCCAGGCCCCACCGGAACACTCGTCTCCTGGTGGCCTTTGTGCCTGCTGTCTTCTCAGGCTGAACCATCTTTCTCCCCTTGCTCCTCTCTCTGCCTCAGACAGTGATGCCATCTGTCTTCTCCACATCTCTGCTTACGTGGCTCCGTTTCTTTCCACTGTGGAATAGATCGAGCCAGGATCCCAACATCCCATGTTCTGTTCCTCCCTGAATTTCCCCGTTTCACTTATGTTTTGACAAGTAATCCTTAGATTAACTATTTTCTCTCTCTTTCCTCTGTAACCTCCAGGAAGATGGGAGCTGTTTCTCTTTTGCTCATCCCTGAGTCCCCAGTACCTTTGAGTCCCCCAGTACCCGTCCATCACATAACAGAGGTTTAGATGTAAGTGTAAAATAAATGAATGCATGTATCCTGTCTTTAAGATTCCACTTTGTAAGCCGGGAGTGGTGGCACACGCCTTTAATCCCAGCACTTGGGAGGCAGAGGCAGGCGGATTTCTGAGTTCGAGGCCAGTCTGGTCTACAAAGTGAGTTCCAGGACAGCCAGGGCTACACAGAGAAACCCTGTCTCGAAAACAAAACAAACAAACAAACAAACAAACAAAAAAAGATTCCACTTTGTACCTTTTCTACCTGATTCAAGTGTGGGTTGTGCTGAAGGATTATGGGCAATCCTTCCCGCCTCTGATCAACTTGGTTTGACTTCTTTGTTATGGAGAGATAGGGTCTTGTGTATCCCAGCTGGCCTCAAGCTCCTTATGAACTTGAGAGTGACCTTGAACTCCTGGTTCCCCTGCCTTCAACTCCCAAATGCTGGGATTTAGGGCATATGCCACCACACCAGGCTTCTTTAGCCTTTATTTCCTTGAGACATTTTGATGGCTTTGTCACAGGAGGGTTTGCTGGAGCCTCTAGGGGTGGGACTTAGGGCAGAGAATCATAATGGAAAAGTCCCCTGTGGACATTCTGACTTAAGAACATCTGCCTTGCCTCTCAGGGTAGGCAGAATCTCAAGATAACCACTGGGTATGGGAAGGCATCCTCACATAGGGCTCTTCCCAGGAGTCCTTCCCTGTTCTTTCCCTCGCTTCCACGTCCCTTAGGCTTGTGTGCATAGCATATTTACAGAGGAAATGGCAGTCTCTATTTGAAAGGATCGATCCTAACGCGGAGAGCAGTGGCCACGCTACAGTTAGCTTTCTGTAAACCAAGCGCCATGCTGTTCTGGTGTGTGTTTATCACCTTCTCCTTGAGCTAACTGTGAGTCGGGAGTGGTAATTGCCCAGGTCTCCAGGCGAGTCCTTTTCCCTGTGGGTGTGATCCGCAGTCCTCTAGGAGCCCTGAGGGGTAGTCTTTACACAACTGCCTTGGCAACTGAGTTCACCAGTGTTTGCTGGGAGGCCAAGGACATGCAGGTACCTAGGCAGTGGGAGCGCCTAACAAACTCCCCTCCTCAGGTTGGCACATTTTCTGTGAGCTTTTAAGATTTCACAGTGGGTTTCGCTGTGTGGGAACAATTTTCGTCATCATCTGACTGGCAAGTGCTAGTTCTGTGGCAATTTGGGTCTTTAAAATAGCTTACTACACAATAGAGCCCAAAGGTCCACTCTGCTTCTGACGTAATCGGTTAAATACACATTCTCACCATGTCCCCGACCTACGGTAACATTTTAAAACATCTAAAAAGAAGAAATAAAAAAACAAAAAACAAAACAAAACAAAACAACCCAAAAAAAACCAACCCCACAAACAAACAACAAAAATCAAAACCAAACAAAAGCCCCAAAGCTACCATGCTGTACTTCCTTAGCCTCTTTTGTATGCTTGTTATGGGTATGTGCAGACAGGAAATTTCATTTTTTTCTGATCTACTTTCTTTACCTATTTAAATCTGTTTCTCTTAAATGTCTATTGTTTAGTCATCAGCTTTTCTTCTTATTACGTTCTGACACATTATCTGTGCTTAGCAGGATTAGGTGGAATCCTTGGAACAAGTCTCCCAACCTTTAGGGCAACAGTTGCTCTGTTCTGCCCAGTACTGCCAAGAGCTCCCAGTGCAGGACATTTCAACATAGGAGATTTTTTTAAATGAGAAAAATCCAAGACAAATTAGGACAAAGTGGTTGCCATAGGACTGTCTTCATTCCTGATAAGGAGCAGGTAGACCCAACCAAGGGTATTATAAAACAGATTTTTATTATTTCAAATTATGTATATATGTGGGGGGGTGGGTATGTGCCAGTGGGTGCAGGGACCCATGACGTCCAGAAATGCCAGATCCTCCTGAGCTGGATGGAGTTGTAGGAGATTACGAGCTTCCCAGTGTGGCCACTGGGACCTGAGTTCAGTTTATAAACTGATGGCATCACGGCTCCATGAGGAGAAGGTTTTTATTGTAGATATGAGAGACAGAACAGTAAGAGGCATCTAGAAGAACCCAAAGCAGAGAGAGAAAGAAATACACTGAATGTGGCCAGCACACTGGGCACAGCAAGGGCTCTCTGCAAGATAGGGGAGAATAGCGAATAGAAAAACACAGGGAGAGAAGCAGGGATAGAACACACATACACACACACACACACACAGAGAGAGAGAGAGAGAGAGAGAGAGAGAGAGAGAGAGAGAGAGAGAGAGAGA
>NC_034599.1:43696496-43724299 GCF_900095145.1 Mus pahari | reverse complement strand
CTTTGTAGACCAGGCTGGCCTCGAACTCAGAAATCCGCCTGCCTCTGCCTCCCGAGTGCTGGGATTAAAGGCGTGCGCCACCACGCCCGGCTCCCTGTTTTTTTTTATTCCCTATGCAGAGACCAGTTTGTTGTAGAAATTCGCTGTGAATTGCAAAGCCTCTGCCCTTTCTGTATATCTCTCACTCTGTCCTCCCCCTTTCTTCTCTGCAATCTCTATATAACCCTGGACTCACATATTACCCACAATGGTCTTGAACTCACAACCCTCTTGCTTTCCTTCAGCCTTGTGAGAGCTAGGACTGAAGGTGTATGTCACCATTCCTGGTTGCCCCCGTTTAGAGAGGGTGGTTTATTAAGCTAGAACCATACCACCAGTAGATACTTTAAAGCGGGACCCAGTGGTTTTCAGTGTATCCACAAAGTTGTGTAATCTCACCTCAAGTAATTTTAGAATATTTTTGTAATTTCCCCCAAAACCCCTGTGTCACTTGGCACTTGCTGTAATTTCTCACCCCTCTCCCCTGCCAAATCCCTTAGCTTCTGGCAACCCTGCTTTCAGTCTCTGGAGCCTTCCTGGACATTGTGTGTAAGTGAGCCTATGTAGCACATAGCCTTTGGTTTCCAGCTTCTATTCCTTGATATAATGTCTCCCGGGCCCACCCACTTTGTAGAATACATCAGAATCCATTGTTGAGCATTAGTATTCTCAACCGTGCATCTTCCACAGTCGAGTTCCTGACATCTAGGCTGGTGGGTATTTGAGTGTCTTGGGTCATTTAAGGACACACATCTGCAAGTTTTTGTGTGGATATATGTTTCTCTGAGGTATATGTCTATGAATGGAATTCGGGGCCACGCAGAAATTTTATGTTTAAACTTTTCCCAGAGATGTCTAGACTATTTTCCAAAGGAGCTAGACTATTTTAAGTTCTCACCAGCAGTGCATGCAGGTTCGTGGCCAGCGCTTGGTGTCTGTTTTTCCTGCTAGCTCTCCCAGTAGATGTGAAACCTTGTGGTTTGGGCACGTTTCTCCGATGGCTCCTGATAGCACCCTTTCCTATGCTCATAATCAAACCATTCATATGAAAGGTTATGGCAAACTCAAAGGACACTGGCAACTAACTGAATGCCCCAGGCTGAAAATTTTTAATCAAACACTCAGACTAGATGGCCACGGACCGCTTCCCCCACCTCAAGTCGTTCTGCCCAGAGGCAGATTTAAGTCTTGCGCAAAGCATTGGTTTTTCATCATGAGCAGTTGTCCCAACGTAAGCTCTTCTTTCTTGGTTGAGGTTGGAGCACCCTCTTCTGTCTCCGTCAAGCTTTGCCCTCATACGACCATCTCTGGACTCCCGGGTCGCTATCAGACAACGGGCTGTGTTCCCCCCAGTTTACAGCTCCGCCTGCGCCAGGTGCTTTGCCAAGCAGTTTCATCTAAAGGCAGCAGTGAGCAGGGCTCCTAGTAGAGCTCAGGGCTCAGGACATCCCACACTCATTCCTTCCTCCCTGACTTTCTGCTAGCTTCCCTTTTCTGGTTCCCCTCTCCAGTTTCTCTAGTGGGTTCTATGTGTTTATTTACTCGGTCCCTTCTTTTCTCCCCTAACAGACACAAAACGAATCCTGCGTGTCAGTCAGCTTTTCCTTTCTATAGCTAATACCTGAGACGGTTGATTTGCGATGAGAAAGACTTAGTTTATCTCACAGTCTCACGTTGCTTATAGGTGTTTGGTGGAGCATCATGGTAGGGATGGAGAAGAGTCACTCGCTCTCTCAAGAAAGAGGGAGAGGACACACAGGCTCAACAATCTCCTTTGAGAGCATGCGGCATAAGTACATCTCACTAGGCTCCACCTTCTAATGGCCCCACCACCTCTCAATAGAACCGAGCTGAGCTGGTGACCAAGCCTTTAACACAACAGCCTTTGAGAGACATGGCAAATGTAAACTATAGGACCATACACGACCTCATCTCCTGCTTTCTCTTCTCCATTGATCAATTGAAATTCTATTAATCTGGCAAAAAGAGACAAGTGTCTCGAAGAGGCTACCAGGAGAATGATCTGTTAGGAAATAGTGGCTATCTGCAATCAGGAGTAAGGGGGTGGTTCTAGACCCTGCCCTGTGCTGCATGTGCCCTGGATTACTCTCACTGCCCGACCCTATCTGTCCTTGGGCATCGGAGATGAGATGGCTCGTAGTCAATGACACAGACTCCGGGAGCCAGTGAGAAAAGCCACAGCAAGCAGCAAGCTCATCTGAACGCTGCTGTAAGCTCCTCAATACCCTCCACCTGCGCCCCATTGGTCCCAAGAAAGCATCTCTTGTAAACAGCAGTTCTCGATTGGCTGGCATTGTCTGTGTCAGCAATCCTTGGTCTCTCAGGCAGTCCTCAATTAGGTCCTCCTGCAGGAGACGCCTTAGTGGCTGTGCCCCCACCCTTGTCCCACCCGGATTTATGCAGAGGCTGCGGCACAGTTCCTCCTACAGCCATGGCGATAAGATGATCAATAGGGCTTCTTTCTCTTTGTCTTTGAGCCAGACTCTCACATAAGCTCGTATAGCCCTTGTCCTCATTAGGTAGACAGCTTCTGATCCTCCTGTCTCCATCTCTACTTCATGAGTGTGTGCTAGAATTGCAGACAGACAGTACCACACCCGATTTATATGATGCTGGGGATGGAACCCAGGCCGTAGCACGTGTTAGGCAGGCACTCTTGTCAACTGGGCCCAATTCCCAGGCCCCGTGATCAACAGCTTCTAAACCTGTCTTTGCTAGGTCCCATCCCATCATTAATAGATAACTACTGCGACAACAATCAGTCAGCCCTTATGCCCCATTATTTACTGTGTGAGGGTCAAGAGCTATCAGCTTGCAGTTTGACAGAGGTCAAGGACAGTACTAATAATTAAAAAAATATATAAAAATAAAAGATCATTTCATGGAGAGTAGTAGTTTGTTTTAGAAGCAGACAGGACTGTTGTGATTATTTGAGTCATTATTTGCTTTATAAAGAGATTTGACCCAGCTTTGGATCATATGGTAATACGCAGACACCAGATTAGGATGAACTTAAAAGTCCACAGTATGGACCACGCTAACATACTCAGATCTGACCAAAGCAATCTGGGGTCCCCGTATCTAGAGCAGCAAATGACTCTGGCATGACTCTGCTTTTCAGAATGAAGGGACCTGAGAAGGAGGAGAAGTTGCGGCGGGCAATCAAGCAGGTGCTAAAGTGTGATGTGACCCAGAGCCAGCCTCTGGGTGGGGTCTCTCTGCCTCCTGCTGACTGCCTGCTCAGCACACTGTGCCTGGATGCTGCCTGCCCTGACCTCCCGACCTATCGCACTGCCCTCAGGAACCTGGGCAGCCTGCTCAAGCCAGGGGGGTTCCTGGTGATGGTGGATGCCCTGAAGAGTAGCTACTACATGATTGGGGAGCAGAAGTTTTCCAGCCTTCCTCTGGGATGGGAGACTGTTCGAGATGCTGTGGAAGAGGCTGGTTACACCATTGAGCAGTTTGAGGTGATTTCTCAAAATTACTCTTCTACCACATCCAATAACGAAGGACTCTTCTCCCTGGTGGGGCGAAAGCAAGGCAGATCTGAATGACATCCTGTGATTCCAATTAAAGGCCTGCTGGTTCATTTCAGGCTGTGTCTTTGAATGCAGTGCTCACTGTATGGTGTAGAAACTGAATGGGCAGGGTTGTGGGGCGGGTTCAGGGTTGGGTGGGCAGTCAAGGACCATTCCTCTGTGTTCCACACACATATTAAGGCTATGGAACCCTCAGGGTTAGAGTAACTGAGAAATCTGGTCTCCTTTACCTGTACTCACAAAAGAAGGCTTCACTACCACAAATAGCCAGCTACTGCCACACCTGAATCACACATGAATTGTACTCACACCTGCCTTCAGGGACATCAATTATTCACAATTAACCTCCCAGGGAGCAGCTGCATTCTTCCCTTGCGTTCTTCCTGGAGAGACCCGGTATACCCCAGCCTCTGATGCTGATGATTCTGCTCTGGGCCCAGCCAGGATCTAATGGACTCCCTACCCCCACACCTCATCCCAATGGTCTGTTGTTTGTTTCTTTCTAAATCCCATCTCATTTTCAAATCCTATCACTCCGTGGATGTCTCTCCTCTGGAAGCCATCTAACCATCCCGGGCCTCAGTGTCCTCACTCACAAAATGAGACTGAAATAGAACTGCTGGCTAAGATGATGGGAGTGAACTACAAGCCAGAAAGAATCCAGAGGGATGCTTCATACTCAACAGGCATCCGGTAAATTGTGATGGTTGGATCATCATTATTATCACAATCATCATGACCACTTCTTTGCTGTCAGTTGCCAAAGCAGCTGAGAAGAGACGTTTCCATCTCCGTGTAGGAGGGGAGCCCTTCACTGGGCTCCCCAAGGGTGTGCTTGTTAAGAGCATCCATGAGAAAGCAGTTCCCAACCCACGTGCCACCAGGTCCTTTCTGATTCAGGAGCTATTTGGCAAACATGTATTTAGTGCTCTCCATGGTTAGTGGTTAGTTCTGTGCCAGGTCCTGGGCATGTAAATAAAGCCCCAATGTCAGCTGGCCCCAGAGCCCCGTCTTTGCAGACAGAGGCATGACAGGTGTTCCCAGTTGCTGCCAAAGACAGTGCTCTCTGCCGTCCCCACCCAGAGTCCACCTGCTCAGCATCTCTCTGCTCAGGATGTCCAGCCTGACACTTCTGGGGAGGGCCATGTGGGGAAAGTTACTACCCAGCCTGTGTGTCAGAGCCATGCTGGCTTCCTGCCCAAGCGGTAGAGAACTTTTTCTGGGCCAAGAGCAAATGCTTTCTGGCGTCGTGGATTACACAGTCTTTTCTTATTTGTCTGTTTGTTGAGAGAGGGTCTCACTGTCTTTGAACTCACAGAGATCTGTCTGCCTCTGCCTCCCAAGTGCTGGCATTAAAGCCTTGATCAAGGCTACTCAATCCATCGTTGGAGCAGAGTCAGCTACAGACGACATGAAACTGAAAATCGAACTTCACTCACTGAAACAACTGGATCGGGAGATTTGGACCAAAGTTGTGGTTTGAGAACATTGATCTAGGCCCAGTCTTATTTGCAGTTCAAGTTTAACGAAGTTTCTTACGAACACTTTGGTTTGCTTGTGATACTGAGTCACTGTAAAGGAGCCTAAACCCTGTACAAGGGTCAGGCCAGGGAACAGGTAGGGTATTGTTTCTCCTACACCCTGCCCATACCCTTTCTTTCTCTTATTGCTATTTCTCTTGATCTAAACCCCTCAGCTTGAAGACATCCCATAAATACAAACAGAAAATGGGAGAACAAGCGGGGCAGGGGAGTGCCAGATGAAGTGTCAGCTACATCAATATTTTCACGCTGCAAGTTACCATCCACTGGAGTATAATAAAATCAATTGACGGTCACAATGCACGTTATAAAAATGACAGAGAACAAACCAGACCCCAAAAATGCTAATAGTGGAGCAGCATGCAGCAATATTTTATGAGGTTTTGTTTTACAAATCTGCATATCTCTCTGCTCACATACTGACCTGCACTTAGACACAGCTAAGTGAGCCCTGTAGGCGTCCTCCGCCCAGAGTTAGCTTCCTGGCTGTGGAGCCATCTGAAAGACGCTCATTACATTCCTTGTTACTGATGTTTTCCTTTCATTTCTGGTGCTGCGGGAAATTATTCTGACAAATAGCAGGCTATGGGAGAAAGGAACTTAACAGTTTCAGCGTGCAGCTCAGCATTGTGGGGAAGTGAAGGCAGAAACTCCCACCAGCTAATAATACCACACCCACAGTCGGGAGCAGAGAGAAACGAATGTACACACCATCCATTACTTGCTTGTTGATCAGTTGCTCAGCTCAATCTCTCCACTCTGTGATAGTTTAGGGCTCCCTGCACACATGGGACTGGGTCTTCCCACATCAGTTGACTTAAGACAATCTTCCCCACAGACATCTACACAGGCCAAGCCACTCAGTGTAGATGACTCTTCACTTGAGACTCTCATTCTAGGTGATTTCGGGTTGTGTCAAGTTGCCAATTAGAGCCAACTATCACAACTTGGTGATTTGCTACCGGGTTATGATGTAGCATCCATTTAGTACCGACTGTGATCCAAAAAGATAGAAAAACCACTTGCCTATACTCTGAGCTTCTGAGACTGGATTATGAGAATTTACATTTTTTTATTTCAAAAGATATTGCTTCTTCCTCCTAAGGAATAATTAGTGGCTCAGAGAAACTGATGCGCAAACAAAATATAACACCAGGAGTGAGAGAAGGACTCGGATGGAGAGATAGTAGTACTGGATGCTTGACGGGGAAGGGGCCAACAAACAGTGTTTGTTCTGCATCTTGCAGGCGGAATTAAGGGTGTGTTTGGGGACTCGGGAGGGAAGAGGAGCCCAAGAGCAGTGTGTACCAAAGCATGAAATGACTTCTGCCAGTCGCAGGCCCACCCTTTACTGACTTGCTCTTTCAGTAAAACCCAGACCTAAACAAACATTCGGCTTCTGTTTTTGTTTGATTTTGCCTTTTCCTGAACTCAAATAGACCAACCAAGTCATGAGCAAATACAGACTCAGGGGTCACTCTCGTCCCAACTTGTAAATGTCTTTGACCTCTGACCACTCTTGCTTGACCTTTTTCCAGCAGGCTTTCTGAGGGAAGTGTCGAAAAGTTTCACCCTGAGCAGACTTGGATGATGTAGGAGACTGTAGGGCTATGCATAATGCCCTGGGGAAGAACAGAGAGAAAGAAAGCTATTAAAGAGGTGGTTAGCCCATTTAGTGTTATGCAGCCCAGCCTTGGTAATTCCTATCATCTGGCTGTCAAGAGTAATCAAAGGACATGTTCATGATATGGCTTACCAGGCTCTGCTTTGAAGACTCTGGCTGCCTCTCTAATTTTAACCTCCGGCCAACTCGGAGATTCGAGGCAACCAGTAAATCATGTGGAGGGGAGAATGTTGGAAATTGAGGACAGAAAATATGACCATCATTAGAGTACCACACCACTCTCATCAGGCTAGGGGCCCTTCTCGAAAACAAGGGCAACAGGCATCTCTCAGGACTGGATTGAAATCAAATGAGATGCCCATAAAAGCCATTCCGTAGCATGCTATGCTATATTAGAAATCTGCCATATAATTAACTCCTTCTAGAACAGCTATTGAAACACAAGTTGCTACATTCATTAGATTTTCTTAATGAACACTTGGAATTTGACCTTATTTAAGCTAGGAATTCACTCGGGTGATATTTACCATACTCTCATTACATTCTAAAGCTTGTCTCTGGCTTCATGGGCCTCAATCCCTGGGGGAGGGCAGAGGTCATGGAGCCTCACAGCATTTGGAAAGTATGTGTGCTAGTTAGCTTTAATTGTCAAGCAGCCTCAAGTCATCTGAGAAGAAAGCCTATATTGAGGGATTGCTTAAATTAGATCAACCTGTAGGCGTGTATTGGGGGATTGTCTTGATTGTTAATGGCTATAAAAGGGCTCAGCCCTCTGTGGGGAGTACCATTCCCTAGGCATCAATGGTGGTTCTGGGTGGTATAAGAAAGACAGGTGAGCATAAAGTATCTAGCAAGCATTTCCCCAAGTCTTTTGCTTAAGTTTCTGCCAAGACTTCCATCAGTGTTGGACTGTGACCTGGAAATGTAAGCTAAATTAATCTTTTCCTCCCCCGAGTTGCTTTTGGTTAGAGTGGTTTGTGTGTGTGTATTTGTTTGTTTGTTGCTTTTCTTTCTCAGCAACAAAATAAACCTATAACAGTACACTGCAATAAATAGATCTTTTGGTGCTCAGGAATTGCCAGCCTTTTCTGACAGAGTCCATCCAAACAAGACAGGCCAGGCTTGCCTTTTGTGCATAGCCCAGGTCTGTGCAGCTCTACTTTGTTACTAAAACATGTTCAACTTCTATACTGAATTTTGAATACTATAGCAAAGAGAAACACCACTGTGAATGGACTCACGGGCGCATCCTGCTTCATATTTTGCAGTAGGAGTAAGAATCTCAACTTTTTGGTCCTTCCTCTCTGCTGGCCAGTTTTCACGTAGAGTGGAAGCAGATTGCTTGACCTCTTTGAGGCCAGCAGAGGGCGCACACGGCTCTTACTAAAGCCTTTCCAAGCCTGAGACCATTCACACCAAAGGGAATTTAAATAGAAATTAAACCTTCCAAAACAAGAAACCTATTTCCTTTGGACGCTCTACTTATGAGGTTGCTAGGAAAAGGGTAAGAGAGCTCAGCACATTTTTCTCTAACAACAACAACAAAAAAAAAAATGTGATTACTTTTACAAATATAAATTTTTTTCCCTTTTGGGTCTATACACAAAATGCAAATTTTAGTCACCCTATACAGAGGCTCCAGGCCAGTTTAGCATGAGAAATGTTGAATATTAGATTATGTGGTTAACTTACCATCATCTTCTATTTCCTGTTTATTTAACAAAGGGACAAGAAGCTTCTGTGCTTTTGCAAATCTTTTAATATTAAAAAAAAAATCAAAAAGTATTTTGGTGGCTTTGGTTGCTGACTAAAAGACTAGGGTCTAGATTCTAATTTTAATTTTAATGGTGTCTGATAAATAAATGGGAAAACTTGGTCTGAATTGCAAACCTTCCACAGACCATTGAGTTAATATTACCTTTGTTCTGACTTAAGTGTTGAAAACCAGAAAATAGTTTCTCTCCTGCTCAGATACCATTTCTCCCTTTTCAGGGAAAAAAAAAGCCTTTGGATATTTAATAAACAGGAAGGTTGTTTTTAGCCAAGTGACTTTATACTCTGGAGGAGCAGGTATGTGAGCAGAGCAACACAGGAAGAAAGACTAATGGTCCTAGAACAAGCTGTTGGCTGACTGCGCCTTACTGATCAACGAGGGGTCTCTGTCCCCCTTAACTTGTCCCACCCTCTTCAACTTTCTAAGTGTGGGAAAGTTCAGCAGTTTAATATGACCTTCGCCCTTGCCAAATCAATATATCGACTTCATCTTTCTAATGTGAGTCGAGACTTGGAAAATGAAAAGCTAAAACCTTTTGTTTAATTGATGAAAAGCTGAGACTGGGGTCAAGCCAAAGGACTTCACCTCTGAAAGCCCTGTTTTCCATGGCACAAAATGAAGGGTTGAATTATGTACCCACGGGGTTCAACGTTCTATGGTTTTATTCATTAAAAACCATGCTTTGGGGAAGAGAATTCTAACACAAATGCCACCTGAATTAATCTCATCCTTTAAGATTCCAGTAAGGCAGAGAGGACTGAAGCTCAGTTGGTAGAGTGATTCCCTAGTATATACAAAGCCCTGGGTGTTGCATGAAATCTAGTGGGGTGGCTCCTGCCTGTAATTCCAGCACTTAGGTGCTGAGACAGCTAGAGAGCAGAAGTTCAAAGTCATCTTTGGCTACATATGGAATTTGAGCCCAGCTTCAGACCTTGTCTCAATAGAATTTTTTTTTCCAAGTGAAGTTAGCCCTACCCATCCATCATTCACACAACCCATAATTTCCCTCTGCTTCCAGGGGGTGGGGATGGAGTTGGGGGCGGCTTGTATTTTTCTTGGCGACTCCTGGATCAGAGACTGCCCTGATGCTTAGTTTGGGAACCATCTCTTTCTGAACTTGGCTTGATCTCTTTCTGTGTATCACAGCCCTGAGCCTATGGTCTCCAGGAATCCTACTGGCTATCACATACATGAGCTATAGGCTTGACCAAAGCTTCAAGATTTCAAGATAATGGGGAATTATTCACTCCAGGATGAAAGCAATTTAAACTTGGTGTCTACACTAGTCATGGTTTTTCACAGGAATAGAGGGAATGGAATGTATGTATAAGAGGGGGTTGATTAGATGGTCTTGCATAAGCAGAGACAGGAACATCTTATGATAACTGCCTCCAGGCTACAGGGCCAAGGAAGCCAGTAGCTGCTCTGGGCAAGAAGCTGGAAGCCTTGGAAAGAGGAGCCAATATGGCAACCCCAGGATGAGCAGAGAAGGCCTCTCTAGCTCAACTCGGGGTTCAAAGGCCGAAGAATCTGGAAGTCTGGTGTCTGTGTGTGACAGCCACAGCAAAACCTGAGCTTGGGACAGCAACCCCCATCCCTAACCCAGAAGCTATCAAAGGAAAAATTAGTTTTCTCCAATGGCGTCTCACCGAGTATACAAACCACACCTAAGGGCGCACCCCATGCTCAACAAGAGACGGCCATCAGCAACCAACAGCAAAATGAACTTGGTGGTGTTTTTTGTTTGTTTGATTAATTTTTGTCTTATAATGCTTTGTCTGGGCATATTTTTTTAACCTTATAGGTCTTTTGCTTGTATATTATAGTTTTCAATTTTGTGTTTTTATGGAATTTCTGTGTGAGCAAACGTGTGTATCTCTGCGTCTCTATGCGTTTCTTGTACATTTTCTTTGCCCCTTTTTTCTGTTTGTTTTATCCCTTTCTCTTCCTTCCTTCCTTCCTTCCTTCCTTCCTTCCTTCCTTCCTTCCTTCCTTCCTTCCTTCCTTCCTTTCTCTCTCTCTCTTTTTCTTTCTCTTTCTCTCATTCTTTCTTTCCTTCCTGCCTGACTTTCTTCTTTCTTCTTTCTCCCCCTCTTTCTCCTCCTCCTCCTCCTTCTCCTCTTCCTTCTCTTTCTTCTTCTCCACCTGTTTATTTTCTAATGAGAGAGAGAAAGGAAGGATGTGGACTTGGGTGGATGGGGAAGATCTGGGACAAGCTAGGAGAAGGGAAAATGTGGTCAAAATATTTTGTATGGAAAAAGAAAAGACCGGGAGCTCAAGCTTTCTCTTTCTGCTTTGTTCTCCCATCTTATTGATTGGAGAGAACATTCAGTCGGGTCTCCCCAATAAGCTCACATTCCCTCATGCCAATCATCTCTGGAAACACTCTCAAAGACACGAGAGAATATCTTGTGTATTGTATGGATGTACCACCTGTCAATTAAAAAGCCCATGGCTTAAGCAGGAAATAGAAGGAAGAACATCCAGGAAGCAGAAAGAATTCTGGGATAGAGCCATTTGGGAGATCAATCCAAGAAGATGTGAGGAGACAAACGCATGGTGCCTGAGCACAGGTAACCAGCTACATGGCAGAATATAGGTTAAAATAACTGGGTTATTTTAGTTATGATATAGGAAGAGAATAGCCTAGCTATATGGGCAAGGTATTTGTAAATATATTTTGAGTCTGAATCTTATTTCTGGGAGCATGGGCTAAGAGGTAGAATTGGACCTAACTTTCACATCTAGAAATATCTTATCAAATCTCTCAGTCCAGTCCAGTTGTTACTAGAACAGTCAGGGGTAAAGCCTGAGCCCAGACAGCTCTAACAAGCCTGGGACACCTGACCTCAGCAGACCAACGAGGGAAACAAAGTGACTGGGGAAATGCAGAGATTTGTTCAATATGCCACACCGAGGAAAGGAACCAAGAGGCCAGTGACTCAGCCCTCACTCCCAGGTCCACCTTTGCAATTCCCATGTAAAGTTTAGGTCTAAACAGAGGGCTAAGAAGTCCTGGTCAAGGTGTTACCCATCCATCGTCCTTGTCTGGGTTCCGGGCTCTCCTGAAAGGTAGTCTGACAAGTGTCACCGCTGTGTGACATCTCTTCTCTAGAACCAAGTCTTCAACTGGTTGGCCTGGAGCCTTCAGCCTTTCCTTCTCCCAGCAGGAGATTTTGGGGGGAAATCCCAGTTCCTTAGCAGTTGTTCCAAAAGTATGATAGCCAAAAGGAGGGGCACACATGTCTTTTTAGAATATCTGCATCCCTGACATGATGGTTCAAAGTTAGCATGTGTCCGAGTTAGGGTTTTATTGGCGTGAAGAGACACCATGACCACAGCAATTCCTATAAAAGAAAACCTCTAACAATAACTAAATGTCGTCTCAAATCCTTGGACTGTGCTTCTGAGGCAGAAGCTGCCGGGGGAAGCTGATTTCAAGTTTTCAGAACATTTCCTCTGGCCTGAGTTTGGTTCCCTGCACTCACAAAAGGCATCTCGTAACCCTTGTCACTCCAGTTCTGCAGATCCAGTGCCTCCCCTGGCTTCCGTAGGCACCTGCACACGTGTAGCGAACACAAACACACCAATCACACCAAAACACATAAATACAAAACAAACGAGTCTTTTTTTTTCCCCCCCCAAAAGTCCCTCTGTGATACAGCCAAGTACCTTCTGGTTCCAGGATCACAGTGGGACTTTACCTTTGTCCACCCTCCTGATTTTACAAATAAGAGACACCAAGATCAGGGTATCACAGCACCTGGGTGGCATCCCCTGAGCCTCAGCCTCTTTGGAAAGCAGGAATGATAATCTGTGTTCCTTCAGCCTTATCACAGACCAGGCAGAACCAGAACATTGTCTCTTATTTGAGGCTAAGACTTACAAACGCTTGCCATGCCTCACATCAAGTAAAGAGAATCTGCTTTCAGTCTCTTTCGTGCTTTGTCAGTGAATCAGTGACTATATCCACCTTGAAGATAATGATAAATTAAGTTTCTGAACCTAGAAGATCGGACACTGAATCATGACATGGACAGTCTCTGACATTTAACCCTAAAAAGCCTAACGTTTCTGTCATGGTTTGTATGTCCTCTGCCCAAGGAGTGGCACTATTAGAAGGTGCGGCCCTGTTGGAGTAGGTGTAGGCCTTGTTTGACTAGGTGTGTCAACTGTGGATGTGGGCTTTAAGACCCCCATCCTAGTCGACTGGAAGCCAGTATTCTGCTAGCAGCCTTCAGATGAAGATGTAGAACTCTCAGCTCCTCCTGCACCTTGCCTGCCTAGATGCTGCCCTGCTCCCACCTTGGTGATAATGAACTGAACCTCTGAACCTGTAAGCCAGCCCCAATTAAGTTGTCCTTTGTAAGGCTTACCTTGGTCATGGTGTCTGTTTACAGCAGTAAAACCCTAACTAAGACAGTTTCCTTCCTCCTTTTACCCCCTGTAGATTGAGGTGAATGACCGCCCATGATTTGGGCTGGGAGATGAACTGGAAGGATGAGAGAACTCTAGTAGAACCTACTGTAAGGAAAAGAAGTGGAGTTCCTCCCCAACATGCAATGAGCCTTTCAGTTTCTTGCTCTGGGCAGTGAATACAATCCATGAATTAAAGATAATTAGTGCCCTTCTAGAAAGCACAATTTTAATTACAGACAGTTAAGTGTGTTTGGGGCATTTGAGAAGAATCAAGTGTTTCACAGTTCACAGAGGGTCCTCACTGGCTGGAGGGGAAACTTGGCGCTCTTGATAACTCAGTTATCATTAGAGGAATGTGAGATGGAAGGAAACCAGCATTCAAGGGGCAGTGGAGGACGGAGCAGTCAACCTTAATACAATAGAACACCCCACTGATGTGTACCCTACAGAGGCTGAATGTTCAAGTTCCTGGGGTGAGCTTGCTTTCAATCCTCCTTTGGTCTCACAAGAAACTACTAAGAGCCAGGCACTGGACACCATAGAAGTAAACAATAAATCTAGCATACGTAGCCCACACTCTCAGAGTACTTGGTTGATTGGTTGGCAAATGCTGTGGGGTAGTGCTATACACTGAACCCATATGATGAAATCTAGCTCAAGGGGACATTTCCAAGAAGCTAGTCAGATATTATCAGGCTTGAAGGTCAATGAAGATGGACCCCCCTCCCTCATAGACAACAGTTATATTTGTGCTGTTAGGTTGAGAAATAACTTCTGAACTGCCCAAAAGATCACAAAGCTACTATCAGCCAGATACTATAGTCCTTTCTAGTAAAGGACTAAGACATTCCATTGTCCCTTCTCCTAGGACTTAATCTGGATGGGCTTGTCAACCACCCGGACAGGACTACCTACCCCAATCTATTTTAAAGCCACTCTGTGGACTTTAAGAAATAACATAAAACTCTCCTAAAACTGTAGTTTGGCACAATAGACTCTGGCCACTGTCACTCCATGGAAGTGTTTTTCCTCTGTAAATGTCCTTGTGCACTGGACACTCTTGCCCCTTGACAGTACCTCACTTCACTCTACTGGAGTCTGTCATCTATAGTATATGCAGTGTGTCACCTCTGGATTCTTTCCACAGAGATCACAGGATGTGGGATAAGTGTGGTCCAGCCCGGTCTTGCAACAGCTGCAGGAGATGGAGTCGGTGGGGGATAATTTGATCACGAAAATGGAGTCCTTGTGAATGGTTAAGACTGGTACCTTAGTGGAAAAGACACAGAGTGGCAAAGCTCTGCCATGTGACACAACATTAGAAGACATTCATTTGAAAATGAGAAAGAGGGCCGTCACCAAATGCCAGGTGTGTGAGTGTGTGTGTGTGTGTGTGTGTGTGTGGTGTGTGTGTGTGTGTGTGTGTGTGTGTGTGTGTGTGTGTGTGTGTAAGCAGGTACACAAGTTCCATTGCATGTGTGGTAGTCAGAGACAAATTTCAGGACTCAATCCTCCCATTCCAGCGGGTTTTAAAGCAGGGTCTCTCTTGTTTCCGCTACTATGTATGGCAGATCAGCTGGCTTGTGAGCTTCCAGTCAATTTCCCTTTCTCTGCTTCCATTAAAGAAGTGCTGGAATTACAGATATGCACCACAATATCCAGCATTTTCAGGTGAGTTTTAGGAACAAGTCAGATGATCAGGCGTGCACGGGAAGAGCTTCTACCCATTAAGCCTTCTCTACAGTCCCAACCCTTGCCAAAGAATGTTTAATTAATTATTTTTTAGTTAGCATGTAAAATGATAGGTTTCATTATGACATTTTCATACACATATTTATTGGACTTGGTCGTACTTGCTCCTGCCCACCTCCAACCTTCCCCAGAAGTTTTTGAGCTAAGATCTTGGGGTGAATAAAACCTGGCAAGCTAAGGATGTGTGTTGGGCAAATCAAGAGTTCTCAGTGCTTCACAAATGTCTATGAGCATGCAGTGTTGGTGGCATATTAGTTTAGGGCTTACAAATTTTCATGAATGAGTAAATCCATCCGTATGGAATCGATGAATACTGACCATCAACTGTATTTCTATTGTAGAATTTATTACTCTGAATTGAAGTGATTCCTGTACCCTTTCTTCCATTAGAATCTAGTGACTACCCAGTGAACAACTCAGAGTTAGCATAGACCTGAAATGACACGCTAACCTGGGAGATTCTGCTGTATGTTTTTTCCATACGTGCTTTCCCATAAAATGTATGTAAGAATCCTGTACCATTGTTATTCCTAATGTGCAAGTGGGAGGCTCAAGGCTTAACAGTGATGGCAATACTTGCTCATAGGAAAATCATTAGCCATGAAGCAAAGGCTAACTTAGAAACCCACATGCTTAATGACTATGGTATCCTGTCTAGGAATTTTTAAATCATTTAGAGAAATCTTTAGAAAACACATGACTGCCTTTTCTTTGTTTGTTTGTAGAACATGATTTTAACATTTTCAACTGTAACTATTCAACAAACAGAATAATTATGTTAAGATATACTTCGTTGTTACGTCTCCCTTTTCATTTCCGATTTTGTTAATTTGGATACTGTCTCTGTGCTCTCTGGTTAGTCTGGCTAAGGGTTTATCTATCTTGTTGATTTTCTCAAAGAACCAGTTCCTGGTTTTGTTGATTCTTTGTATAGTTCTCTTTGTTTCTACTTGGTTGCCTTCAGCCCTGAATTTGGTTATTTCCTGCCCTCTACTCCTCTTGGGTGTATTTGCTTCTTTTTGTTCTAGAGCTTTCAGGTGTGCTGTCAAGTGCTAGTGTATGCTCTCTCTAGTTTCTTTTTGGAGGCACTTAGAGCTGTGAGTTTTCCTCTTAGCACTGCCTTCATTGTGTCGCATAAGTTTTGTTATGGTATGTCTTCATTTTCATTAAATTCTAAAAAGCCTTTAATTTCTTTCTTCTTTGACCAAGTTATCATTGAGTAGAGCGTTGTTCAGCTTCCATGTATATGTGTGCTTTCCATTGTTTATGTTGGTATTTAAGCCCAGTCTTAGTCTGTGATGATCTGATAGGATGCATGGGATTATTTCAATCTTCTTGTATTTGTTGAGGCCTGTTTTGTGACCAATTATATGGTCAATTTTGAAGAAGGTATCGTGAGATGCTGAGAAGGTATATTCTTTTGATTTAGGGTGAAATGTCCTATAAATATCTGTTAGATCCATTTGGTTCATAAGTTCTCTTAGTTTCACTGTGTCTTTGTTTAGTTTCTGATTTTATGATCTGTCCATTGCTGAGAGTGGGGTGTCGAAGTCTCCCGCCATTGACTGAGGAAGTGTCTGTCTCTCAGGAAAAGTTCATCCTCTTCCACCTAACATGAAGCTTTGGTAAGATGCTCATGAGTGGTGAAAGAGGGAGGGGACACCTGCCTAACCTACAAGATCAGCCAAATCAATCCTGACAGTCAGTGTGGTGATAGGTGTGTCAGACAGATTCCCTCCTTCCCATGGGTGGAAGTGACTCTTATGCATGGCCCTCCAGCACTGACATCACCCATTGACTTAAGAAAGTGACTGACCAAAACCTTATGCAGAAGGAGGTATTTTCTGCTCATTGGAAAATAAGACTTATACTTAACTGTGGTGAATGAGTCGCCCAAAGTAGACATTTTTTTTTTATGGTTTGTTTGTAGAGTGCCCAACCCTTTATGTGTTTGAACCGTTTTGGAGATGGTTGAATCTTTAGAAGTTAAAATCTAGCTGAAGGAACTGAGTCTCTGCAGACAAACATTTAAGGTTAGGGGGTAGCCTGACTTCCTGTCCCAATTCTGCTTTCTGGTCCACAGAAATATGAGTAGGTAGCCTCACGTGCCCGCTGCCACAGCTGAAATCCACTCCTGCTGCCATGTCTTTCCCCAGCATGACCTATCACCAAACTGTGGGCCCAGATAAATCCTCTCTCCCTTAAGTTGCATTTTTTGGAATCTCTTTGGTTGCAGCAACAAGAAAAGTAAGTCAAGAGACAGTGGGATGGGCAGAATTGGGTCCCAACAGCAGTAGAGAGAAAAGAACAGTGAATTAGGAACCCAAGGAGATATGGTCCAGTGTGTGAAGATCATTAGAGAAGAAGTCTGATGTCTGCTTGTGTCAAAAGAATGAGACTGTGTCTTGACCACACAAGAGCATGAAGGGTCATTTGGTTACATGAAAGAAGCCCCATGGGAAAGACACCTACCTCTGTGATTGCTCCCCATGTCTTAAGTATGTGTCGTTTGAACCAAGTCAAATCTCTAGCCATTGACTTATCCACCATGATTTGGTAGATGTTGTGCCCAGAACTAAACCATGGGGAGATGGCTGTGTGCTCAAGGGATGAAGGCGCCTGAAGGGAAATATCACCTTGGGTTCAGGGACAGCCATTACTCTTGCAGTTTCAGTACTCTTACCCTCTCGAAGCTCTATTTGTGCCTAGAGTGTCCAGCTGTCAACAATGCTGTGGTCAGCTCCCAAGCCCAGCTGCTTGGCACCCCCATTTGAGTCCTTTTCATGGTGACAAGAAACAAGGAGGCCAGCTTAAAATGCCTGCCTGGGAGGAGACGAGGATGTCTCCAGTGAGAGCTGTGTCCATAATTCAGAGCAGGCTCTCAGCCTCTCCAGGAGCAGAAAGGACCAACTCTCCAGAGAGGGGCTGCTGCTTTTGCAGGGAGTGCTGTGCCCCAGGGAGTGCTGGGCATTTGACTCAACTGTCGCATGTACGATAGCTGAAGAGTGTGCCCTGGTTTCCCCAATGGCCTACCTGCCTGGCCTTGCTATGATGACTTCATCTTGGGAAAGAGCCAACCCTCTCCCTTACTCCCAGAATTTCTAGGGTCATGTAGTCTTTTCAAGGTCTACATCTCTACTCTCTCCCGTCAGGGAGAGCTTTAGCACAGCCCCAGCACCGCAGCTACTGTGTTCCTCGTAAATAAATTCTCTCTTGATCCTGGTTTATATTAGGTAGAGCTTGTCTGATTTCCCTGAGACTGTTTATGCAGTAAACATGGTTGATCAAAATGATAAAGTGACTGAAATCTGTCTCTATTAACTCCACAGCAGCCTGAGTTTTAAATTCTCCTCTAGATCATTACTACTGAGTAATCTCCTCTCCTCTCCCCTCTCCTCCCTCCTCTCCCCTCCCTTCCCTCTCCCCTCTTCAACAACAGTAGGTTTCTCTTCCAATTTGAGGTACTGTATCCTGGGACTTCCACTATCAGAAAAATGCAAATGAATATGAAGCCCAAATAAAACTGGGCCTTCTGTGGCCAACTGCACCATTATTGCTTCAAATAAAATAAACAATCTCTTATTCCAGAAGCACTAACAAATGCTGCAGATCCGGAAACTTCAGTGTGCCCTGTTTCTCAAAGCATAAAGATGTCTTAAAGCTATCTTGGAGTCTTTCCCATTCTACACAGTAGCAGGTACTTCCTGCTTTCTCTCTCTGGTGTTTCTCCTTATTACTTTTTGCCTCAGGCACATGAGCAGCAGCCCCCTCCTTCTGCCTTAGTATTTTTCTCTCTGCCCCCTCCAAGTCCTATGGTCCCCTTAGCCCTCTTCTTCCTCTTAACCCCTCCCTTCTCCACTTCTCTCTTAAGTTCCTTCCTTCAAGCATCTTATCACAGCAATGCAAAAAAGTACCCGATACAAAGGGAATAGTCACAGACGTTGAGGTGTAAGTCACTCTCACGGACGGACGTGGAAGTAGCTGATGATACAGTGACAATACCTCACGAAAAGTGAGTCAATGCCGGGCTCCCCCATTACTGCGCTGCTCTTGGGCATCTGTCAGGAGAGGAAGAACGAGGTGTGTTTTGCACCATCAAAATCCTCAGCTTTTTTACCGATCGAGATAGTCGAGCGAAGCAAGGGTTCATTTTAAAGAAAGCATTCTAGTACTCTAAGTAGTGAATGCACTGCTAGGGTTCCATGCCTGCCTCCGTTCTCCAAACCTGTTCAGATCACAGCTTCAGACTCATGGCTGCTCTATTGTTGCTTCTATTTGCCCATGAGTGCCTGCTGCTCTAACCCTACTAACTTCAGTATTAGCATCTTTTTATACATGTTAACCACTTCATTTAAGAGAGCCCCTCCTCTGGCCTCTCCTTTCTCTACACTATGCTAAGCAGCACTTTCTCTAATTCCTATTGGATTATAAACAAACTGTCAGTTCTTTACAAGCAACAGGATATATTAAGTTATTAAAGCATTCCCTGTATATATAAATGAAAAAAATGAATTAATGAAGATTGTTTAAAAGTTTATGCTGTATATCTATGTTTTTATCAATTAAAAATAATAATTTTGGAGAAATTTCCCACTGCTAGTGAGTCAATACACTGATTAAGTTTATTTCTTTTCTTTTCTTTTTTTCTTTTTTTGCAGTCTAAAGATTTGTGTCTTCCTCAGGTTCTAGAAAATTGTCTTAGTGTTTCTTTTTATGTATCCTTTCCTACCATCTGACTATCCACTCAATCTAGAATGCCAGTTTTATATATATAAACTGTTAGAGTAGAGCTTCTTGCTTGAGTGTCTCTAATTTCATTTCAGTCTTCCATACATTCATGTCGTTGTATTCAGGGCAACGTCTGTATATGTTCAAGATAAGTTGTCCTGTAAAACAAATAAGGCCTACAAGAGGAAAGCTTATTTCTTTTCTACATCACAGTTCACTGCAGGCTGCGGAGCTCTGGGTGGAGGACTCGAGGCCCCTTCTTCTCTTGATGGTGCTGCTATCAATATGTGGGGACCACTGCCCCAGGGAGGAGGATGGGAACCCAGGGCATGTAGTGGCCAGGACTAAAATTCACTTCCTCTAACAGGCCAGGTCTATTTCCCCAAGACATCCAGGACATAGAATTTGCTCCAATGCTCTGGAGAGGAAATGCAGGTGACGACTGTGTTCCCAGACTTCATCATATTTGCTTAATTCTTTCTTCCAATAAACTTAATCTCTTTTTTTTTCTAATGTGCATACTAAGTTTTAATTCCATTTTCTATCGTTTGGAATATATAAAGTGTAATAGCCTCTCATTTATCCAAGAATATTTTCTCACTTGTGGCTAAGGGTTTTAAACACATTTGTTTTAAGCCTGTTAACAAGTTCCCTCATTTATTTCTGTTTCCTTAGATGTAATGTGCCTTCTTTGTTGGCTATGCCAACCAGCTCTTAATAGTGTAGATATCATGATGTGCTTTGTAATTTTTATTTGAAAACTGATCGTGCACGGGAGTGTTTTTCCTAGGTTGGTCCTGTCTGCTGGATGCTTTCAGAATTGCCTTGGACAGATTCTCTGAAATGCCAACACTGAGCCAGGTCTTTGTAACGGGGACTAGACACTTCACTCCACTGTAGAACACTGTGTTTGAATGGTATACCCATGCAGAGCAAAGGTATTATTCCCATTTTTATAACACAGTCATTGTTTCCCATTGTCTCAGAAACATCACCAAATTTTGAGATAGCCTCAAGTTCACTTGTGGAGAGCTTAGGCCAAGCCCATCTTTTTACACAGGGTTCTGGGTTCTGCTTCTCATTCATTCCCAGGGAGCTTGGCCACTCTACTGATGACTTGGCCTGAACATCTAGCTGGCCTCATTTTCCCCCCTTATACTGCATATCCCAGTTCCTGCCACCTTTTTAGAAGGCCTGGCCTACCCTTTCACACTGAATTAAGTGTGCTACCATCTCCGTCACCTGGCACACATATCCCATCACAGTTATCCATGTCTTCTTGACTAGACTGTAAGAACTTTGAAGGTAGATTTTATTCTCTACTTAGCTTGCTGCCCCAGTGCCCAGTACAATGGCTGTAGACTAAAGATACTTAATACTGAAGAAATTAAATTTGAGCTGTTTTAGGGCGTCTCAAGAAATCCAATTTTAACCATAGCCCAGAAAATGAGTCCCTAGTCCTACAACATGATGTTTGTGGAAGATAATTTACAGACGTAACCAAAAGGCATGCATTTGGACTCTGTAAATGATGCTCTGATCTGCCTGCTTGTATGGTAACTTGTACAAGGCCTTTCGTTTGCTTCCACTCTGCTCTTTTGAAGATATAATTGCTTCTTGGTTCCATATTTCTATTGCTCATTACACTGTTCCATGCCATTTCATTCTGAAAATAAAACAAAATAGGATATTTAAAATTAATGGTGCAAGGCATGGGTTTTTTTCTCTCCCTCTCTCTCTTTCTCTCTACCTCTAGGCAGAATTAGCAAATGACTTGAACACAAGCCATTCTTTTTATTGGAAGCGTCTGGGTTTCATTAGGGTAAGAGAAATCACTGGTTAGAAGGAGAGGCCTCGGAGCCTCAGAGCTGCTAAGGTGTTCGTCTACCCCTACTGCCTCCGCCCCACCCTGGCAAACTCATAATAGCTGCTTCTGTGTTAATGTAAATTGAAAAGTCAATCCAATTTCTCTGAGACCAGGTAAGCAAAAAGGTGGAGTGAAGTTTTTAAAGTGTTGACAGAGTAGATCCATCAACCTACAGAAACTCTCCGCAGAATTTTTCTTCAAAAACAAAATCAATTGTCAGGAAAGCAAAAAATGAGAGAGGTTGTTACAGGTAGATCTGCCTTCAAGAAATGCTCAAAAAGCCAGGTATGGTGGTGCATACTTTTTATCCTAGTCATTAGTGAGTTGGAGGCCAGCCTGGTCTACATAGTGAGTTCCAAGACATCCAGGGCAACATAATGAGACACTGTCTCAAAAATAAATAAATAAATAAATAAATAGTTTTTTTTCCCATGCTCTACCTCTCTCTCCCTCCCTCCTCCTCCCTCCCTCCTTGTCACATGTTCTTCCTCTTCTTCCCTCTCCCTCCCTCCTCCTCCCTCTCCTACTTTCTTCTCCTCAGTCAGAAAGGTTTTAACTTGTTTCTGAGACTGGCCTGGAACTCACTCTGTAAACTAGGCTGCCCTCAGACTTGCTGTCTGCATCCTGTGTCAGCCTCCTGAGGCTGGGATTAGAAGGATAAACAACTGTAGTAAGCCTAGGACTTTTCTTTTTCTCTCTTTTTTTTAAAGGTACTTTATTTATTTTTATGTTTATAAGTACACTGTCACTGTCTTCAGATGTACCATAAGATGGCATCAGATCCCACTAGGAATGACTGAGCCACCATGTGGTTGCTGGGAATTGAACTCAGGAGCTCTGGAAGAGCAGTCAGTGCTTTTAACTGCCGAGCCATCCCTCTAGCCTAACTTTTCTTTTTCTTTCTTTCTTTTTTTTTTTTTTAAGATTTATTTATTTATTTGTAAGTATTTATATGTAAGTACACTGTAGCTGTCTTCAGACACTCCAGAAGAGGGAGTCAGATCTCATTATGGATGGTTGTGAGCCACCATGTGGTTGCTGGGATTTGAACTCCAGACCTTTGGAAGAACAGTCAGTCGGGTGCTCTTACCCACTGAGCCATCTCACCAGCCCAACTTTTCTTTTTCTTAACCTTAATTGATCTAATGGGAAACTGTATAAAGCCACGCTAAAAGTACATTTGATTATATATACTAATGTTTGTGTATAAATGAAGTGATTTATATCAGTGACACAAGAGTTGAGAGTCCCTTTGCTGCTTGAGAGAGAGAGAGAGAGAGAGAGAGAGAGAGAGAGAGAGAGAGAGAGAGAGACTGCCTGCCAGAGTCAAGGCAGGTCAGGGTCTGTTGGCCAATTTTCCAGTCTGCTGAGGCATGGAATGATAAGAGGAGGTGCACTTGAGGCTCGATGTGAGGGGCTGAAGATTCTATTGACCTCGGTGGAAGGAACAGAGAGGTTTGGGGGATGGAAACAAATGTCTTGTATACATTTTAGCAAAATTGTTTCTGTTAGCTTGTGTCTTTGCTCCCCACAGTATTGTAATGTAAGAAGGCTATGAGAAATAGACTCAAGGCTGGCATGATAATGACTTGCAGCCCTCCCATTATCTGTCTCTTGGATCTTTGTTCTATCTTTCCTATAACCAGGGTCATTCCCCCCTCAGAGGACTGTTTGACTTCGTACCAGCAGAGCTGGTACGCACAAGGCAGGGGGTGAACTATTACTGCTCAGTTATAAGATGGTTGTACTACCCATGAGGTAAGGTAGTGCTATTAGAAAGTAGAATTTGACTAATTGAACATGTACATTGCAAACTCTAATGTGAAGAGTGAGTGTAACTGACATACAAAAAGTAAAAGAAAAAAAATGGAATAATATCAAATGATCAGGCAAGCCCAGAAAAGGCAGAATACAAGGGAACAATGAACAAGGGTAATGAATAAAAAATACTAACAAACTAACAAAACGTAGTACAAAAATATCAACAATCATTGCGAATGCCGGCAGCCCAAATGCACCTATCAAAGGACAGTTAAGAATCTGTACTCAAGGATCAATAAGAGAAAACAAACTATATGCTCTCTATAACAAACCCACTTTAATCATAAAGTCACACAGAGAAGAAAAGGAAATGGGTGGAGAACAAGATACCATGTTAAAACCAACCACAACAAAGTAGAACAGTGCTGATTTCAGACGGTAACCAGTGAAGACGATTATTGCCAAGATGAGCTGAAGTCCTCAGTTCTTGATTGTAACAGTTCTTAATGCTTGCGCACCTGAAATCAGAGCATCAAAATACATGTATGAAGTGAGAGGAGGAGCTGGAGGGATAGCCAAGCTGTTCAGAGTTCTCACTGCTCTTGTAGAGGACCTGAGTTCAGTTCCCATCACCACATCTGCAAGCTCACAGAGACAGCTCTTGGTTCTGGTCCAACGCTTGGTCCTGATCTATGTTCTTCTCAAAGTCACATGAAGTATTCATTTAGACAGGGTATATCCTCATCCAGGAAATGCACTTTAGCAAATATAGGAGAATCTGAAGTCCATAATCTCAGCTTTTAGACCACAATGAACTTAAACTAGCAATCAAGAAAAGAAAAACAGCTGGAAAATCCCAAAGTTAAAAACACAAAGTTCAGTGACTTAATCTCAAGAGAATTAAAAACAAATCAAACTGAATGAAAATACAACCTACCAACTTACATGGGATGCATCAAGAACAGTACTAAGAGGGAGATCTGTGTTAGGGAAAACTGGGGTGGTAATCTAAATCCTACAATTAAGCCTTTGCCTCTAGAAAAGAGCAAATTAAATTCAAAGTAGGTAGAATAAAAGTAAAAAAAAATGATAGCACCATTAACAAGAACTATCATGGGCCACTCTGCCTACAACCCTGATGACCAAGAGGACACTGACTCATTCCTTAGAAACCACAGTCTGTCACGATTCACTCAAGAAAAAAATAGACACTCTGAAATGGGCTCATATCTACAAAGGAAATTTAATCAATAGTTACTAACAGACCTATGGGGGGAGAGAGAGAGAGAGAGAGAGAGAGAGAGAGAGAGAGAGAGAGACAGACAGACAGACAGACAGACAGACAGACAGACACTGGTGAATTCTACCAAATTTAAAGAGGAAATTTTACCCAGAAGCCAGAAGCAAAGGGCAAACTTCCTCATGTGTTCTATCATCCATCACCACCTTAGTAGCAGAGCCAGACAAAGGCCTTACACAAATATAAAACTATTAACCATGGTCAGCCATGGAAGACAGATGTAAAAACCACATTTTGAAAAATGAAAGCCAACAATAAAAAAAAATGATTATGTACCATGGCCAAATGAGATTTATCCCAGTTATGCAAAGCTGGCTCAACATTTAAACATCAGTCCATCAGATCAACAGGGGAAAGGGGAAAAGAGTCATATCACCGTATTAATAGATTTATAACAAATGGATAATGAGAATAACTTTTAGCAGTTAGGACTAGAGGGAAAGGTCTTTAACTTGATCCTGTCTATTAAAAACCCTACAGATTAATGTCTTACTTAATGGTGAGAAACTAGCCTTGTTCACACTACAGTGTGAATACCACGTGGGCATCCAAATGTGAAGAAAGCAGCCATGATACAATTCCTTGGCTCTTCCTAAATATAACATGAAGTAGATGTCAGAGCAAATGTAAAACCACAATGCAACATAAGAGGGAGTCTGGGCAACCTTGAGTTTGCCTTGACTTGTTGGAATTGACGTAGAAAGCACCGACAGGAGCAGCCTGTGTGACCACTCCAGTCATTTTGAGATCTCACATGGCTCTTGGTTCTTCTTTCTCCAAAACATGGCGAACTCCATTCTCCTTCCTTGTGTCTCCAGGGACCTGGAAGTCCTGCCTGTACCTTCTGCCCAGCCACTGGCCCATGGCTTTCTTTACTGACAAATCAAGAACAAGTTGGGGAACAGGATTTTAGCATCAGAGCTGCACCCTACAATGGAGTGCCCTTAGAACTCAACAAGAAGAAGCAACCCAATTAAAAATGAACCCAGGGGCTTAAGCTATAGATCCTCAAAGAGTGCAGATGACAGCCAATAACTAGAAAAGAGGCTCGAGCCGGGCGTGGTGGCGCACGCCTTTAATCCCAGCACTCGGGAGGCAGAGGCAGGCGGATTTCTGAGTTCGAGGCCAGCCTGGTCTACAAAGTGAGTTCCAGGACAGCCAGGGCTACACAGAGAAACCCTGTCTCGAAAAACCTAAAAAAAAATAAAAAAGAAAAGAAAAAGAAAAGAAGCTCCACACTCTGTCACTGGGGAAATGCAAACTAGAACAGCAGTGAGCAGAGCCCAAGTCCAGAACCTAGGACCCCGATGGCATACAAGGTGGATGGCAGTAAACATTCTCTGTCAGAGCTGGCAGGCATAAAAGGGCCGAGTTATTTACAAGAGAATCAGCAAGCTACAACTACTCTTAGCAGGTGAGTAAGTAGTGCCAGCAACTGTACTCTGGCCTTTACCCCTTGAAGAAAACAAGTATCCACATAAAATCCTGCTCATGGGTGTTTATGGCACCTTTTTTCATCATTTCCTACACTTGGAAGTAACCTAGGTATCCCTCAATAGATCACTAGATAAAGACATTCTAGTATGTCTGGGCAATGGGGGAAAACTAAAACATATACTACTGTTTTGGGGGATAGATCACAGGTAAAGCACTTGCTTAGCATGTTTGAGACCTGGTGTTTAATACACACCCCCAACACATACACACACACACACACACACACACACACACACACACACATTCTAGAGAAGGTAAAGTATGGTTCCTTTTCCTTTCTCTCTGCCTTGGAGATGTCTTTCCCCAAGTGGCCACAAGATGGCTGCCAGTAGCTTTCAGTAATCAGGCACACTTTCGCCTACTGAAGATAAAAGGTCCCTAGGTTGGTTTGTAAGGAAGAATAAAGACATTCTCTTCCAGAATCCTGAGAAAACGTGTTTGTCATCTACATTCATGGGTCCTGTGCTTTTCCTACACCAGCCACGGGTAGGAGGGCTGTGCCAATTGCTCATTTCTAGACCTGAGTGTGGAGTCGGTCTCCATCAAGACTTCCCTCTGTCTCACAAATCTAAGGGGCCAGAGAGATAGCTCAGCAGGTGAAGACTGGTCCCACCAAGGCTGATGGCCTGGATTTAATCCCTGAGACATACATTGTCTTCTGACCTCCATATGCATGCTGTGGTCCATGTGTCTTCCCATCCCCTAACCCGAAATAAATAAACATTTCTCTCTGTAATTAAAGAAACTGTTCAAGAAAACTATCTCCAGTTTCTTTCTTTTTTTGAGGGATGGTCTACCCCCCACCCCCTGCCAAGGAACATATGTAGCAGATGTGCAGCTCAGTCTTCATATGGTCTTCATGTGCGTCCCCCAACAACTGGAGAGTGTCGGGGGGGGGGTTGTCCCTAAATCTGTTGCCTATCTGTGGATTCACATCCTCTAACTGAGCAGCCTTGTCTGGCCTCAATGGGAGAGGATGTGTCTAGTCCTGCAGAAACTTGATGTGCCAAAGTGGGGTGGTAGCCAGGAGGAGCCCCCCCTTCCCAGGGGAGAAGGGACGGGGGTGGGGGAGGGACTGTGTGAAGTGGGGACCAAGAGGGGGGCTGCGATCATGATGTAAAATAAATAAATAAATAAATAAATAAATAAATAAAGTAAAACATCCCTGTTAAAATTTATAGTATGAAATTTAAAGGTGGCAATATTTTCTAACCCAGATAGCTCCCAAATAACTGAGTCAGAGGCCTATTGATTTATAACAATAATAACAACAAAAAAGTTCCTCTGTGTGTAATCAGGATGCTGAATTGAGGAACTGGGTGCCTTGTGTTCAGATCAGCATACTTCCTCTGGAGAGAATCATTTCCTCTTTCCCTTTCTCTGACCTTACAGGAGGAGACTTAGGGGTAAAGAGGCAAAAGTGTAGGGGAAGTCCAACCCTGTCTAGTTCTGGAGATATGCTTATCCTCTGCTTCCCTCTAGGAGCTGACTGGCACACCTGTGAAGGACCAGTGCACATGCATGGAGTTCCTATGTCTTTTTCTTCCTCTATCAAAAGTAAGCCATCTGACTAAGGCTGCCTATTTATGATGTGCTTTGGCACTCTCCAAATGGCAACTCTAGCTAAAAAGAACCTTTGTCTTGGGCTAGCAAGACGGCCTCATGACTAAAGACATGCCTACTGCCAAGACTGATATCCTGAGTCCAATCCCTGGGACCCACAAGATGAAAGTAGAAAACCAATTCCCTCAAAACACACACACATACACATCACCACCACCACATCACACCACATCACACCACATCACACCACATCACACCACACCACACAGGTGAGGAGAAAAAGACCAGGGGTTGGGGAGAATGATTTGAAAATGTTAATAAGATGATGATGAAGAAGAAGAAGAAGAAGGAGGAGGAGGAGGAGGAGGAGGAGGAGGA
>NC_034599.1:43666403-43696110 GCF_900095145.1 Mus pahari | reverse complement strand
GAAGGAGAAGGAGAAGAAGAAGTAGTCATGTCTTGAGTCTGCCACTACTCTACTGGCTCTTCTCTTCCCTCCATTGCTTTCACCCACCCATGCCTTAGCCTCAGAATGATCTTTGTGTCCACAGCTGTACTGTCACTCTCAGATGACAACTGTGATATGATGATCATCACTCAAATTTAGAGTTCTAGTCCTAAGGTTTCATTTACTTATTTTTTTATGTGTGAGTGAATGTACATGTATATGTGCATGAGTGTGGTGTGTGTTTGTGTGTGTGTGTGAGAGAGAGAGAGAGAGAGAGAGCCCCAAAGGGCTATTTATTTATTTATTTATTTATTTATTTATTTTGTTGTTTTTTTGAGACAGGGTTTCTCTGTGTAGCCCTGGCTATCCTGGAACTCACTCTGTAGACCAGGCTGGCCTCAAACTCAGAAATTCGCCTGTCTCTGCCTCCCAAGTGCTAGGTTTAAAGGCGTGTGCCACCATGCCTGACTCCAAAGGTCTATTCTTATCTCTCCTCTTCCATGTCTTTTTTATTTCACTTTTTAAAGTTTTAGCCCAGGTTGGTCCTCAGGCCCTGAACACGTTCACCTTTCTGTTTTTCAAGACAAAATACTATTTTAATAGCCTCTCTTAAAAAGTGTGTCTGAGCCAGGCACCAAGGCACATATTTTTTTTTTTTAAGATTTATTTATTTATTATATGTAAGTACACTGTAGCTGTCTTCAGACACTCTAGAAGAGGGTGTCAGATCTCGTTACGGGTGGTTGTGAGCCACCATGTGGTTGCTGGGATTTGAACTCTGCACCTTTGGAAGAGCAGTTGGGTGCTCTTACCCACTGAGCCATCTCACCAGCCCAAGCACGTATTTCAATCCCAGCATTTGGGAGGCAGAGGCGGAGGCAGCAGCGGCAGCGGCAGTTGGCCGCATCTCTGTGAGCTCATGGCCAGTCTGATTAACATAGTAAATTTCAAGACAACAGAACTACATAGAGAGACCCTGACTTAAACATTAAAACAATGTATGTCTGAAATCTACCACAATTGACACACACACACACACACACACACACACGTATATGCATCAATATACATGTTTCTCTCTCTACACACACACAAACTAGAGAGAGAGAAGAGAGGGGAGAGAGAGAGAGAGAGAGAGAGAGAGAGAGAGAGAGGAGAGAGGAAGAAGAAGGAGGAGGAGGAGGAAGAGAAGGGGGAGGAAGAGGAAGAGGAGGAGAGAGAAAGGGTGATTCTTTGTATAACTTTAGCTGTCATGGAACTCACTCTGTAGACCAGGTTGTCCTCAAACTCAGAGATCCACCTCTACCTACCAAGTGCTGGGATTAAAGGTATGCACCACCACACATGGTTTGTACTGATATATTTTTGTACTGTTATATTTTTAAGCACTGGAAACAATATACAAAAAAACTGTTTCTTCTTATTGACCAACCCAGTCATAAGAAGTCAAAGAACAAGGAGGCCTGTAGATTGAATTTATCCCTTGTATTTAACAAAAGAGCAAAACAAAACAAACAACAAGCCCCTGCAGTTTGTTGCCCATACCTGATGGAAGGCTGAAGTGGCCAGAATAAACAATCTCAAGTAACAGTCAATCCCCTGCCTCTGAATTGGGGTCCACAGGGAAGCTTCCCAAAATTTGGAGAAAATAGTAAGGATATGTGTTTTATACCAAGGTTTCCAGGATTCTACCACAACCCCCCAACACCTCAAACCTAACTCTTCTATAACAATACTTAAGCATTTGCCATGGTAACTGATACTGGAGTGATCATAAACACAGTTGAGAGTCACAGTTATGGGGTATTTGCATCATAGATGACCCACAGGCAAATGCAGAGTGTCTTAGTCAGGGTTTCTATTCCTGCACAACATCATGGCCAAGAAACAAGTTGGGGCGGAAAGGGTTTATTCGGCTTACATTTCCATACTGCTGTTGATCACCAAAGGATGCAGGACTGGAACTGAAGCAGGTCAGAAAGCAGGAGCTGATGCAGAAGCCATGGAGGGATGTTCTTTACTGGCTTGCCTCCCCTGGCTTGCTCAGCCTGCTCTCTTATAGAACCAAGACTACCAGCCCAGAGATGGCACCACCCACAAGGGGCCCTCCCCCCTTGATCACTAATTGAGAAAATGCTCCACAGCTGGATCTCATGGAGGCATTTCCCCAACTGAAGCTCCTTTCTCTGGGGTAACTCCAGCTGTGTCAAGTTGACACAAAACTAGCCAGTCCACAGAGCATGCAACACAATCAGCTAGGGCCCTGAGCCTCGCTGGCCCACTGCTCACTTAGCTGAGACAGAGGTAGGAAGAGCATCCAGCTCTTACTCTGAGCAGATGGCACCTTTAGTAGGCCTGTCCACCCACAGACAAACCAGTAGGAGTAGATGGGCCTGGTCACATGACATATAAGCATCTGCTATGATTTCTTGGGAGTGGGCAGGGGGAAAGGGTTGAGCTGTAGGTGAGCAGAGGGAAGGATGAAATAGCTTAGGAGAAATTCAAGAGAGCTGTTGATACTATCAAAAAAAAAAAACCATACTGACCTAGTTATATTAACAACCCCTTTATTCCTCCCAATGCATATGCCCTATATGTAGTCAGGTATAAAATTGCATGCCCACTGCAATTATGCCCCTCTATAGCTCCATTTTGGCCCTGGCCTTTATGCAAGCTCTTTGGGTATATTGTGGGGGAGGGAGGTGGAGAGAACGAGAACCATGGCAATAAGCTTCAAGCACTTCTATAAATTAGGTCATTATTGTATGAATGGCTAGCTGTGATATATTGGTAGGTTTGAAATCAATTTAATGGCGAGCACGTTTAACTGGGGTGGAAAGGAACAAGATAGAAAATAGAAGAGAACAAAATAGACCAGCAAGCACTACTGTTAGTGTAGGTGTGTGTGCACCTACCTGCTTACAGTGAGCTGACTGCCAAATCCACCATTTGTGGCCTTAACAACTTTGTTGAGGTATGATTGATCTCACTTAAATGTGAAGTCTAAGAGTCAGAGAAACAGAAAGTAGAATGCAGCTTGCTAGGCCCTGGGAGAAGGGGAATCGAAGAGGTGTTGGTCAAAGGGGACAAAGTTTCAGTTAGGCACAATTGGTATATTCTGGAGAGCCACTGAATGACACTGGGCTAGATCAACCATACCATTTTAGTACTTAAAGCTTTGCAAAAGGATGGCTGAGGGGCTGTCTCAGTTGGGAAAGTTCTTTCTTGTCTGCAAACATGAGGGTCTGAGTTGGGATTCCTGGCATCTGCATAAAAATCCTGGCATCGTGGCATGCATCATCTGTGATCCCGGGACTGTGAGGCACCGTGGCGTGCATCTGTGATCCCGGGACTGTGAGGCATCGTGGTGTGCATCTGTGATCCCGGGACTGTGAGGCAGAGAAGGTAGATCCCTGGAGGCACACTGGCCAACCTGGCTGAATCAGGAAACTACAAGTACTCCGTCTAAAAATAATAAGGTGGAAATGATTGACTCATTGTCAACTTTGGGCCTCCACATGTATATAAACACACATGCACATACACTTACATGAACACACACAGTTGTGGAGAGGGCAGGTGTTGCATTAAGTGGTATTTGGCTGGACTAGAGAGAAATCTATGATGTTAGAAGTTGGGGTCAGAGTGCAGCTTGTGTTGAGTCCTTAGGAAAGGTCACTTCACTTCAGGTCTCCTAACCCCAAACCCTCTCTGCCTTCCAGCTTACCATCTCTGGGCGCACTTCTGTTCGTTGCAGGATTTCCATATGATTTCATTCCTAATGAATGAACATTGACTTGTATGGCATTATTTACTCTGCTACTGTACTATTGGGGATTTGGCAATTTCATTTGTAGCTAACATAAATAATTCTGCTCCAAATATTCTTATAATTAAAGTTTTGTTGTTCATACAAATTACTTATGTGGGGTACATTTTCTGGCATGATGTGGTTTGTGTGTGTGTGGGGGGTCTACTATAGAAACTAATTTATACTTCAGCAGTAACGACCTCCCAAGTCTCACCGGTACTGGAGTTTATCATTTATCCTATACTTGTTTATCTGATATGTGTTAAATGGCCCTTTATAATTGTTTGCATTTGAATTTCTTTAATTAACTCTCGACACTTAGCGTTTCAAATGTGGGCTTAATGTCTGCATTCCTGATGTTTGAAACTGGCTATGTGTGTCCCAGCCCCTCTGGGAACCTGGTTCAAATGAACTCAATATATTTTAGATGGCAACTTTAAATATGCTGCCATGTCTATAGCAAGTAGAGTTTCTTATTCCCTTGCATCTCTTTTTTTTTTCCCCTCTTGATTTTGTGGAATTCCATTATTCCAAGGTTTTATATTTTTGTATCATTAAACCTGTCATTTTTTTTTTTTTACTCTGAAAACTCTTCCATTCTTTACATCATAAGCAGAAAGAATGGGTGTTATAAGTGATAGGTGTGATTTTTAATTCTCTAGTACACAGACACAAAGTAATTAAAATAAAGCAAAACAAAGACCCACCAGCCTCCCTTCGGTGGAGTGTGAGCATCTAAGCTAAGAAATGAGTTGTGGATACCCACGAAAGGATACAGNTACAGAGACAAAATTTAGAGCTAAGATGAAAGATGGACTATCCAGAGACTACCCCATCCGGGAATCCATCCCATCATCAGCCACCAAACCCAGATACTAATGCACATGCCAGCAAGATTCTACTGAAGGGACCCTGATATAGCGGCCTCTTGTGAGGCTATGCCAGTGCCTGGCAAACACAGAAGTGGATGCTCACAGCCAGCTATTGGATGGAACACAGGGTCCCCAATGGAGGAGCTAGAGAAAACCCAAGGAGCTGTAGGGGGCTGCAACCCTGTAGATGCAACAACAATATGAACTAACCAGTACCCCCTGAGCTCGTGTCTCTAGCTGTATATCTAGCAGGAGATGGCCTAATCGGCCATCATTGGGAAAAGAGGCCCCTTGGTCTTGTAAACTTTATATGACCCAACACAGGGGAAGGCCAGGGCCAAGTAGTGGGAGTGGGTGGGTAGGGGAGCAGGGGCGGAGGGGGGCTATAGGGAACTTTCGGGATAGCATTTGTAATGTAAATAAAGAAAATAATAATAAATAAAAAAAGATTTTTTAAAAAAGAGATGAGTTGTGGTAAAGTTTGTTCTGGTTGGTCTTCTGTTATTTCAAGACAAGGTCGCATGCAACCCGTGGGCTCTGACTTTTGTAGCTAAATCTGGCCCTGAACTCCTGATTTCCCCTGGTCCTCCTAATCGTTCTGCTTCCCATCACCCCAAGTGCTGGGATTATAAGCATGGACTGCCGTGCCTGGCTCATTGTAAACTTTTTTAACTAATATATTTTTCAATCATTGGCGGTTTTGTGTGTGTGTGAGAGAGAGTTGTTTAAGACCAGTATCATCTAAGAAATCATTAGAAATATAAAACTTGGAACAGCAAGATGGTTCCGTGGGCTACATGGTGACAACTTGAGTTTGATTCCAGAAATCAGCATGGTGAAAGAAGAGAACCAACTCCTGAAGGTTATGCTCTGACCTCCATATGCATGCTGTGATGTACACATATGTGTACACACACATACACACACACACACACACACACACACACACACACACAATGGGGGTAGGGGTGGGAGGAAGGAAGAAAGGGAGGGAGGAAACTTCAGGTACCACTCCATACCCACTGCATTGGGAACGGAGGGCGGACCACCACCTTGTTTTAACAAACCCTCTAGGCAGTTCTGACACAGGCTTTTCCTTGAAGACAAACTCAACAGCCACAGTTGCACCTACTTCTACCTTTGAATTAATTAGTACTAGAAATCATCTTTCTTCGCTAGGTAATTCCCCTGAGGTCTACAGAATTGCCTTTACTCGGTTTATCAAAATACCCTGCCACAGTGCCCCTCCGCCCCCATCCTTGCCGGCACAGCCAATTACACTCGGGCGTCTTCATTTGCAGCCTCACTCGAAGCTCGCCTCCAGTCCACACCCACTAGGACTTTCTACTTGTTAGGGTTTCCGTGGGGACGTTCTTCAGGATGCCCTCCTGGGTTGTTAGCTTTGTGGTATTACGTGTGTTTTTATCTTTTCTTACGGAGAATCTCTCATTATGCTCTCTCATTATTTTCTGTTCTCTGGGGTCTATCCCTGTTGGTTTCATTGGTGATCGCTTCCCTTCGCTCAAGGTCAGTTTCGATGCACTTTTTTAATAATGATGCAGGCTGACGGAAGAGAACGGCCTTAAAATATTAAGTTTAAGACATCAGAGGGAAAGTTCAGAAACTTTGGTGGTAGAGGGGAGCCCACAGAAAATATCCATGTTGCTAACTGGGAATACATTGAACAACTTTCAAAGGTCATGGTGTTGATGGGGTCAAGGAAGCAGCTGGGGTTTGGGTCATAGATGTAGACACCCTAAAGTGGATTCTAGCAGTTCATGTGGAGTTAATTGGCCTTCCAAAAGGGGAAAAAAAGTACTGACCCTGGCCAATTAGAGTCAGCTTCGAATATACCAAAAGTATTTGGAACAATTTTTCAACATATGCTCCCAAAGTTTCTTAAATTTTATTATTTAAGATTATAGAATCCTTAAACCCTGGCTGTCAAGATGGCTCAGTAGTGAACACTCCTGTGGCCAGGCTTAGAAACCCAAGCTTGATTCCTGGAATCCACACGGTGGAAAGAAAGAACTCATTCCCATAAATTGTCTTCTGATCTCCCTCTGCCTCTGTCTGCCTGTCCATCTGTCCGACTGTTGTGTCTATCTCTTTTTCTCTGTCTCTCGTGCACACGTGCACATACATACACATAAATGTAAAAAGAAAATATTGATATTGAGCCCCCGTAAATGGGCATGCACAAACTATAAATGTCCACAATCTGAATGAAAGCAAACCCACCCTGGGAAACCCTATTCTGCCTCTGGGAGCTGCCATGCTCATTTCTTGACACCGCTCTCTGATGAATTATGGACTCTGAAGTTATTGATTTCACCCTGTCTTTAAAATATTTTAAATTTTCCTATATCAAAACACAAAAAGAAGTGGACAGGTTTTTTTCCTCTCTCTTCCTTTTTCTGACAAGACCACTAGCTTCCACAACAAGTGCCTTTATTATTTGCATTAAGTTTAGGGTGCTAACAGGATAGTTAATTCCAGGCCGAGGTCTGGTTCAGCTGGTAATGGCACTTGTCAGGAAGCTGGGTGACCTAGTTGGAAGGAGACTTGGACATAACGATTTCTTTTTTAAGTTTATTTAAAATACCGAGTGAAATCAGTAGATTCACATGGCCTGTTATTTGTGACAGAGCTGTGTCCACAGACAGCTGTGGAGGTTGGAGGGACAGCTTCATGAAAAGGAGGCTTCCCTAGGTGTCCGTATTTGACTTCAGTCCATTTTGATAACTTACAAATTAGACATGACCAGTTCAGGGGATTCAAGGTGTGTGTGTGTGTGTGTGTGTGTGTGTGTGTGTGTGTGTGCACATGAGCTTGTAGGTATATGGGTCCGTGGAGGCCTTTATCGTGCTCAAACCTGATGCCTCAGGCCATTTGGCATAGCTTGGTTAGCCAGAGATTCCTTAGGAGCCATCCACGCCCCCAATCCTGTGGTCGCAGGCACACACGGCCATGCCTATTTTGTTTTGTTGCTTTTTGGTTTTTTTAATGGGTGCCGGGGACTCAAACTCGGGTCCTCATGCTTGCAGGTACTCACTCTTAACTTCTGTACCATCTCTGCAGTCCTCCAGTTTAGGCTCCTTTCAACTGGATCTTCTGTTACAGCCAAACTGACTCCCAGCACTCAGAAGACAGAGGTAGGAGGATTGCTGTGAATTCAAAGCCAGTCTGGTCTACATATCGAAGTCCAGAACACCCAACGGGACACAGCAAAACCCTGTCTACAAAACCTAAATAAAAAGGCTTTCATAATTTAGAAAAGTATACTTTATTATTGAGAACAGTATTTGGTTTACAGGAAATTCAACAGGAACTACAGCTTCCAGATACTGCCCTCCCCCAACACCCACTGCCGCTCTTTTGTTACCGCCCATGGTCCAATGCTTAAAACCCAAGATCACAGTCAGATTCAATCTGTACATTCTTCATATTTTGATAAGTATGTGATGGTATATATCTTTTCTCATAATATGGATAACAATCTCACTGCCATAGAAAATTACCTATGTAAGCAGATATATGCATTTAATCCCAGCATTTGGGAGGCAGAAGTGAATTAGAGGCTAGTCTGGTCTGCATAGTAAATTCTAGATCAGACAAGGCTATATGGTGATATCTTATCCCCAAAACAAAACAAAATTCTCTATTCTCCATCTAACTATCTGTGGTGGTTTAAATAGGCTTGGCCCAGGGAGTGGCACTATTAAGAATTGTATCCTTCTTGGAGGAAGCATGTCACTGTGGGGGTGGGCTTTGAGAGACCCTCCTCTTAACTGCCTGAGAGATTCAGTCTTCCATTTGCCCTCCGAACAAGATTCAGAACTCTCAGCTCCTACTGCACTATGCCTGCCAGGAAGCTGCCATGCTTTGTGCCATGATGATAATGGACTGAACCTCAAAAGCAGTTAGCCAGTCCCAATCAAATGTTGTTCTTTGTAAGAGTTGCCTTAGTCATGTTGTGCCTTCATAGCAATGGAATTCCTAAGATATCACCCCATCCAACTGATTATTTTTTCCTAAATTGTCTCCATAGTTTAGCCTTTCCAAGAATGTTACATAGTTAGACTCACACATAAAGCCCTTCCAGATTGGCTTTAAAAAACAAACAAACAAACAACTTAGCAATATGTATTTAAGTTTCTCCCATGTCTTTTTGTGACCTAATCTCCATTTCCAACTTGATTTTTTTTCTATTACTGAATAATATTCCATTGTCTGGATGCATCAAATCCTGTTTATACATTTACCCATTGACAGACATCTTCGTGATATCTGTATTTTGGAAACTAGGAATAAGTCTACTATAAAAAAAATACATACACAAGTTTTAATGTGTGCATATGTTTTCAGCTCATTTGAGTAAACAGCAAGAAGGGCAATTGCCCTGTCATATGGTAAGGATGTGTTTATTTCTTTATTTTAAGAAACTGTCAAATTATCTTCTGAAGTGGTTATACCCACCAGCAGCGAAGGAAGAGTTCCCATTGCTCTGTAGTCACACTGACATTTGGTGCTGTCAGTGTTTGGGATCCCAGCCATTCTGACAGGCACAAGTTAGAGCAGGCTATCTGGAGCTTCTCACTGTTGCTCTAACTTCCACTCTCTGATGACACAGGGTGTGGCCCACATTTGACAATGTTTCTAGGCCATCTGTAGATCTTTTTATGGTGATTTATCTATTCAGATACTTTGCCCATTTTTAAGTTGAGGGTGTTTATTTTCCTACTGTTGAGTTTCAAAAGTTCTGTGTGATATAATTTAGATGCCAGATCGTTATCAAATATGTGTTTTGTAAATATTTCCTCCCCATTTAGGACTTATCTTTCTCTTCTAACTGTCTTTCACAGAGAACTTTTTAATTTTAACGAAGCTCAACTTGCTTCTATCTTTTCTTTTTCTTTTTTTTTTTTTTTTTTAATGAGACATGAGTTCTGTGTTGCATCTACAAGATCATCAAACCAGACATGGAAGTTCAGTACCTAGTACTGAGGGACTGAGCCAAGACAGTTGAGAGTTCAAAGCCAACCTGTTCTTATGTAACCAGACCTCATCTCAAACAAAACAAGGTAGAGCCAACAAAAAAAATTTTTTAAAGTCCAAAAGTTGCCATCAAACTTAAAGTTGTGTAGAATGTTCTCTTATATTATCTTCTGTAAGTTTTATAGGTTCACATTTAACTCTACAATCTATCTTGAATCAATTTGTTTTTCTGTGAAAGGAGTGGAGATGTGGGAAAATTCATTCTTTCCCTGCTCAGTGACCAGCAGTTCCAGCACTGTTTGATGGCTGAGAACATCATTTCTCCCTTGCATGCCTTTGTTCCCTTAAAACGTCAGCTGATGTGTGTAGACCGGTCTATCTCTGGACTTTCAGTTTTGTTTTCTTGATTCTTCTGGGGCAGTCTTTCAACAACCCATTGCCTTGATCACTGTGGGTTTGTCATAAGTCTTGAGGTTGAATAGTGACCAGCCCTTCCCCTACCCCCAGTTCTATTCTGTTTTCCTTTTGCCTTTCCATGTACACTATGACAGTGCAGTGTAGAAAAGGCCCTTTAACTTACCCATTCACAGATGAGCGGGCAGCCTCACACCACTGACGATTGATTTGTTCAGCATCGTATGTAAATCCAGATCTGTTGCTGCTGACCCCACTGTGTTTTCCTTCCTACCATGTCTCCAGACAACAGACCGAGCATGTGAATGAACTAGCATCGAAACCAGTTTCTTAGCTAGTGCATGTAGCCTGCACACACCACAGAACCTGGCACTTACCAGAGATATAGGGGCACTGCATAGCAACGTGCTGACAAAGCTAACAGCAAACAGTTCAGAGCAACTGGGAAATTAACAGCTTGTGATGGTGAGAGAGCTGGAAATGAGGATGCTGGTTGGAAATGAGACTGATCTAGCTGTCAGTGCGTATCTTCAGAAAAATCAAACCTGGCTCATTGGATCTATCATCAAAATCCTGAAAGTCCCAGGGTGGTGTTAAAGGGCTTGCTGGGTAAAGGTGACTGCAGGAAAATATGATGTCTTGCGTTCAGCCCTCAGGACCCATGACATTACAAGGAGAAAGCTGACTCCTGCAAACTCTCCTCTGACTTCCTCAAACATACTGTAGCATACATGCCCACACATACACACATGACAAATAAGTAAATGTAATAAGAATAAAAAGAGACAAAGTAAATTATACTAAAATGCATCTATCCCCTGATCTTAAATCTCTATTTCATGAGTATGTCTCTAAAGCTAAGGTGAGGGGATTATTCTCAGATTATATCTAACATGTGATACTGCAATCAATCTGAAGGCATGAACTTTTTCTCATTAGGAAATAATATAGGCTTGGGGAAGTATATGTGCTGTGTGGTAACTTCCTCTGAAATGAACTATTACCTCCTAGAAGAAGGGGGAAGGTTCTTAAGACACGGATAAACAAAACTTACAAGTCTCGGGGAGCCCCAGAGATTTACAAGATCCCCAAGGCCCCTTCCTGAGGTCTATGGGAGAAACATTTCTGACTAGCCATGGTGCAGGGAGTGGTGCAGGGAGTGGTGCAGGGAGTGGTGCAGGGAGTGGTGCAGGGAGTGGTGCAGGGAGCTCCTGGGAGTTCACACAGCTTTCACATTCATTACCTGTCACCCATGAGGGATGGGGCTTGGCAATTATGCATCTGCCTTTGAGTCAACTATGCAGTAAGCCCTCGCCTACACTCAGTAAGGAAACCCAATAACACACATTGCTCATCAACATGGACGCTGGTGGACTCAGTACTTTGGTCTATCAGCAGTTGATGTCACCTTAAGAAAAATAAATGCCATGTGACAAAAAACAAACATTCAGGGAGTCCTAAGGAGAAAAACAAAACCCATGTTTGCCTCACACACAGATCGAACCTGCACTCGGTTTAGCATTTTCCTGTAATCCAGGTTGTGTGCATATGCTCCAGGGTTCAGCGTTGCGCTGGTTCACTGCGTAGTTAGACTTCTCTGGGCCTATTGCTTTTGAATGTGTGTATGTTGGCACTTTCTGTTACATTTTATTATTATTACCTTATCATGCAAACACTTCATAAATACCAATTTCAACAGTTGCATTATATTTATTACATTTATTTAGCATATAACTATAGTTCCTGACTATTGAACTATTCTGCTAGAATTTTTTTTTTTTTTTAAAGATTTATTTATTATATGTAAGTACACTGTAGCTGTCTTCAGACACTCCAGAAGAGGGCGTCAGATCTCGTTATGGATGGTTATGAGCCACCATGTGGTTGCTGGGATTTGAACTCTGGACCTTTGGAAGAGCAGTCGGGTGCTCTTACCCACTGAGCCATCTCACCAGCCCTCTGCTAGAATTTTTTAAATTATGATTATATTTTAGTCCTACAGTGTATGCATGTTACATTCATATCTCTGATCTCAAACTCACCCCCCAGTAAAGACTCGGATGCTTTTTGTGTTAGGGGGCGGCCCTCTTCAACAATTGTGTTGTCAGTTTGTCAAAACTTGTGTGTTTTTAACACATTAGTGCCGTGTTCTTCCTGTCTTCATCCAAACGCAATGCAAGACACTTATCTTGTCTTGTTCTCGTCAATTCATTTGTTTTTGCCCTTCTGGTAGCTCTTAGCCAGATATAAATATCTCTCCTTTACAAGTTAAGACAGAGTTATGGGACAATGGCCTTTAAGAAGAGATTCTTAAACGAAAGCTAAACCAAAGAGCTGTCAAGAAATACTCATACAGTCTTGTCATTAATGAGGACCTGCCACCAAAACTTACCAATGGTTTTAGATGCATCTGTGCATAAAGATTACTGAAAATGCCCTAAAACACCACCTTTCCCACACCCAAGAAGTTGAATTATCCCGCTCTAAACGTATACATCAGAATACAAGAAAGTCAGAATAAAATAGAAAAATATGCAAGTTGGCCCTCCCATCTCTACCTAAGGTTGAGTGATTGAATCCTTCCTTTACCATTTTAATGATATTTTCTACCTAGTTTATTCAACTTTTTATGTAGTCAGTTGTATTGAGTCTTTGAAGCCTCCCAAGACTATGACATTAATTACATTTTTGTTAACATGTATACGTATTGTGATGTTTGAATAGGAATGTCCTCCATAGACTCATGTTTTTGAATGCTTGGCCTATAGGAGTGGCACTATTAGGAGGTATGGCCTTGTTGGATTAGACATGGCCTTCCTGGAGGAAGCGGATCACTATGGGGGTGGACTTTGAGGTATCTTATACTCAAGTTCCACCCAGTGTTGCTCACAGTCACTTCTGCTGCCTGTGAATCAAGATGTAGAACTCTCAGATCTTTCTCCAGCATCATATCTGCCTGCATGTCCCATGATTAAACCTCTGAAAGTGTAAGCCAGCCCCAATTAAATGTTTTCCTTTATAAGAGTTGCTGTTGTCATGGTGTCTCTTCACAGCAATAAAACTTAAACTAAGACACACACATACACACACACACACACACACACACATACACGGGGGGGGGGCAGTCTTAGGGTAGAGTAGACAACTGATTGCCAATTGATGCAATTGCAGAGTGGCCACGCAGCCAAACAGGCCAAATGCCTCAAATGCTACCTACTGATAAAAATGTAGACCTTGTTATAAGACAAGAAAACCATAGTCTACACTCTCTTATAAATAACTACTAAAACTAAACAAATCAAGTCTAGTAACCTGTATAAGCAATGACAAGATGAAGGTTGTTTCAGGAGTACAATGTTAGATTAATAACTCAAATCAATCTCCAATTCATTATGCTAAGAGAACTAAAGAGAAGCACAATATAAGAGTCTCAATAGATGAAAAGTCAATAGCAGAAATCAATAGCCATTTACTATGAAATCTCAGCCAATAAAAGGAAACTTCTCTAGCTAATTCAATTTTAAAATATGTGTTTAAAAAATCTACAGCTGGTATGAAATTGGCTGAATTCTAAATATGTCTCATTAAAACTGAGAACTATATCAGGTCTTTAAGATGTAAAGGTCCATGATTTGCTGAAAAATGATACTCCAGACTCAAATGGTATGTAAATGCAAAAAGTGTTTTATTCTGCAGAAATCCAGCATGCAGGAGTCTCCCCACTACCAAGATAGAGAGACAGCTAAGTGAGTTTGCAGGCCTGATTTAAAGCACATTAGGGAATTCCAGGGTAGATGACCTCTATGATAATCTGTTGGGTCCATCTCTTTGGATATTCCATTACTGGTGTAGAGTTGTAGGTGCAGGAAACTTGCTGGGGAGGTCTGAAAACTGTTGCTGACCCATTGTCCTTGCCTCAGGCCAGGTGGCAGGACAGCTTCTGAGGCCTGGACTTGCCGTGAATTGTCCAGTTCTTGGAAACACAGATTTAGGCCCAGTCTCCTTAACTGCCGATTTGAAGCATGTTTTAGAACCAGCCTAGCCTTCTCAAAGATTAGTTTATGTGCTGGAGGTGGTGTGTGTGTGTGTGTGTGTGTGTGTGTGTGTGTGTGTGTGGTCACAGAGGTCAGAGCAAGGTATCAGATCCCCTGGAACTGGAATTACAAGCTATTGGGAGCGGCCCAATAAGAGTGCTAGAAACCAAACTTAGTTCCTCTGTAAATGAGTTCATGATCTTAACCACTGAGCCATCTCCTAAGGCCTGTATCATGGATCTTAACAGCGCAGAGGCAAGAAGAAAGAAGAAAAGACAGTGCCTCACCAAGTGGTGACCAAGTATTCAATACCTGAACATACTGGGGACAATCTGTATTCAAACCACCACACCCACTTCAGTTACTTCGCATGGTTAAATGTTGATAAAGCAGCTCCATTTTTGATTCTGACAACTTTCACATATCTTAAGTTAGGTGTAGTCTCAGATTCCTTAGACTGTGGCATGTGACCCTAACTCCAGGTAGCGAAATGAATTGAACTGAAGAATATCCAGCGGATATTACAGGATTGCTATTGGAGGAAATCTCCTCTCCCCCTTTGTTCATAGAAATGTCTTATTTTGATATTGAGACTAGAAGGGGGTGAATGGTTTGTCTCTCCTTTTAAATCTCTGTGGCTTGGGATAGCTACATAGGACAGGAGTACCAACCACTTTCAAAAATAGTGAAAACTAAGACTTAATCAAATTGTAAAGTGTATGTTTCTTAATAGACATGAATAAGGGCTGAAAATATAGCTCAGTTGGAAGAGTGCTTGCCTAGCACATGCAAAACCTTGAGGTTGTTATCTAGAATTACTTTAAAACCATCCCCAGCACCACATATAGCCAGGCATCTTAGCCAACGCCTGTCATGCTGTCCAACTCAGAAGGTAGAGGAAGGCATATTGGAAGTTCAAGGTCATCTTCAGATGAACAGAGAATTTGAGGCCAGCCTGGGCTAAATGATAAGATTCTGTCTCACAGAAATAAATAGACATGAAAAGACAAGCTACAGACAGAGATAAAGTATTTGCAAATGGATTGTGTCTACAGTGCCTATGATAGAAAGAAGTGTCAAAGAACTCAGTTTCTCAAATAGATGAAAGACTAGAGCAAATACTTCATGAAGAAACATTATGTCCCAATAAGCACAGGAGAACTGTTCTGACATTATCAGTTATCAGAAAGTTGTAAATTAAAGCTGCAGCAAGGTGCCACCTTGCAGCCAGAAGAAAACTAAAAGTAAAATGGTTGACAATACTAAAAATGTATTCTCATCTTGCTAACAATGTCTATGAAAAACCATGTTGGGAAAATTTTGAAGACATACACACACATACACACAGAATCAAATATACCCTTCACCCAGCAATTCTACTCCTGTCTGGATTAGAGAAATGCAACAAATGCACACAAAGTGGTTTGCTAGTAGCAGCTTAATTCACATTACTTAGTGAATTAAGTGAATTTTCTACTAGTTCATAGAAAACATAAATGTCCATCCACAACGGAGAATGGATAAGTTGAGCCATGTTTATGTCATTGAACCACACTTAGCAAATAAAAAGGAATGAATTGTTAATATCTATACCATTGAACTGTGGTACACACACATATTGTTAGGGTTCGAAAAAAAATCACTGAAGAAAGGCCCCAGACTCAAACAGTATGCAAGAACAAAGAGTGTTTATTCTGTAGAAACAACCAGCATGCTAGGGTTACCACTGCTTCTGAATGGTGACCCAGTCGAAGACATTCAAGCCCCTTTTAGAACAGAACTGCTTAATTGCTTCTGAGATAACAGACTTCTAAACCCTAGAGCACATTCCAAAGGGTTATAAATATCAATAACCAAATGTCATAAAGAAGGAGCTAAGGATGCAAGGACACACAGGTGCAAGGACAAGGGATAAAATATTGACTGGGTTTATCTATATAAAACTTCAAGGAAAACTTATAGCTTTTAACTCTCCATGAACCTGTAAGCTAGTAACAAATGATAAGTGTTTAACCAGATAATTGCTCCTAGTGGCTATGCATGTAGTCTTTCTCTGTTATAAACCTCTTATTCAATTTATGACCTGAATTTATGTGTAAACTTGTAGTGAACTTTTTACCATGTGATCACATACCCTGAAAGTCATGCAAGTGCTGAGAACAAAGAGTAGAGACAGGCCTCCCTCACCTTTTCTTCCTGAGGCTTCAACTTAGAGATGAGCAATTCCTGCCTCCTGCTGAGATAGAACAGGGGCTATTTTACCTAGCTTCCTGCTGTTTTACTATGAGGTGCTAAACTGCAACCTCAGTGCAACCCAGACAGGCAGATAATCTGCAGAAGCGAAATACCGTACAGTTAGCATGAGTAGCAAGTGGTTTATGGCCTAGTTTCTAGTGAACAAAATGGGATGAAAAAGGACCCTTCAATATACACAACATAAAGAAGTGTTTTAAAAATTAAAACTCAGTAAGAAGACAGTTTGTGGTGGGAAGATGTGAGCAGAGGATAAATCCAGGTTTCATTCCTCAGAAGTCACCCCCCCCCTTGTTCATTAAGACAGGGTCGCTCATCAGCTTTGAGCTCATGAAGTAAACCAAACATCCCAAGGAATCCACTTGGCTCTGCTCACCGGAGCTGGAATTATAAGTGTGCCCCACTGAGTGCAGCTAGAGTGTGTGTGTGTGTGTGTGTGTGTGTGTGTGTGCGCGCGCGCGCACGCGTGCATGCATGCACATGCCAAATAAACACAATAATTTTTTAAATAGATGAGCTTCCAAATGGTCTATCCAGAATGTCAGAATATTTTGACTGAACATGACACTTGTTCAGTGTTGTTCTAACAGACTTCCCTGGCTCAAAGACTACTGGGTATGCGAATTGTCAGCTTCCTCCACTGAGCAGTGGAATCAGAGAAGCAGAATGTAGATGGTCTAACTCTTAGTCTGCAATGAAAAGATTCATCCATGAAGACACACTGTACTGTTATTGGAGACTATTGGAGAAATAAACCCAATGCAAACTAGCTTAAGTCCAAAACGTACTATATTAGGAGGCTGCTGAGATAGTTCACGGTCAAAGAGGGAAAATGCTGGAATCAAGACTAAAAAGGAAAGCCCAGGGACCAGCATGCTGAGCTCTCTCCTCTCATTCTTTCTCTAGATGGCTCCTAAGAGATGCAACATTAATGATGCCACCCTTGGGATGTAGATGTGTCTTTAAAATAGATTAGGGAAGAGTCATGGTTATTTTTCTGAGCTCATTAAAATCACCCCTCACTTGCAGAGTTATTTCTCTCTTTTTTTTCTTGTATTATACTTGTTATATTCTCTCTCTCTCCCTCTCACTCTCCCTCTCCCTCTCCCTCTCACTCTCCCTCTCCCTCTCCCTCTCCCTCTCCCTCTCCCTCTCTCATCTTCAGGTGACATTAGCTTTTTTACTGATACAGGGCCTCTCATTGACTTCATGCTCACTGGGTAGGCTAGGCTGCCTAGCCAAGGAACCCCCAGGAATGTAATCCATCTTTGCTCCCCAGTTTGGGAACCAAGTATACCCCAATGCACCCAGCTTTCTTATGTGGGTTCTGAGGATCGAATCGGGTCCTTGAGTTCACAGGCAAAGATTACAATGACTGAGCCATCTCCCAGCCCCTAAATTTGTATTAAAAACTATTCTTAAAAGACATCTCTTCTTTAATTAGGTATAGTGGCACACATCTCTAATTCCAGCACTTAGAAGGCAAAACCAGGTAGAGCTCTATGAGTTTGCCGGAACCTGGTCTACACAGTGAGTTCTAGGCCAGTCAGGGCTAAAAGCTATCACATTAATAATTTGCCTAAGGCAAATTACTTCATTTACCTCAATCTGTCCTGTGTTGTCATAATTGAAGTTTTTTAACCTTTATTTTTATGTAAGTGGATTTTCTGTACAAATACATTTGTTTGCCATGTCTGTATGGTGCCCAAAGAGGCCAGAGAGTATGATGGATCCCCTGGGACTGGAGTTAGAGACAGTTGTGAGCTGCCATGTGGTGCTGAGAAATGAACCCAGGTCTTCTGGAAGAGCAGCCATGCTCTTAACTCTGGAGGCATCTCTCTAGCCTCCATGCTGACATATTTGTAGATTGAGTGCTCATCCAGATAGTCTTCCTTCATCTGAATTATACCTCATTTATACTCTTATAATATAAATTATATAGACTCTTGAGTACCATTACATCTTTATTATTATTATTATTATTATTATTATTTTCTTTATTTACATTTCAAATGCTATCCCGAAAGTTTCCTATACCCTCCCCCCACCTCTGCTCCCCTACCCACCCACTCCCACTACTTGGCCCAGGCCTTGCCTTGTGCTGGGTCATATAAAGTTTGCAAGACCAAGGGGCCTGTCTACCCAATGATGGCTGATTAGGCCATCTTCTGCTACATATGCAGCTAGAGACACAAACTCAGGGGGTACTGGTTAGTTCATATTGTTGTTCCACCTACAGGGTTGCAGCCCCCTTAAGGTCCTTGGTACCATTACATCTTATTTACATGCACACCAACTAAGAGATTTACTGTGAACATTATTTTCTATTGATTATAAACAACAGGATTTTTTAAAATAATTTTTAAAAAATATTTATTATGTATTCTGCATGTATGCCTGCAGGCCAGAAGAGGGCACCAGATCTCATTATAGATGGTTATGAGCCACTATGTGGTTGCTGGGAATTGAACTTGGGACCTCTGGAAGAGCAGCCAGTGCTCCTAATCTCTGAGCCATCTCTCTAGCCCCTTGAATGATTTTTTAAAAGTATGCATATGTGAAGATTCCCTTGGATAGGAGCTCCAGGTGGCTGATGTAGGTGCTGAGAAGCAAACTCAGGTCTTCCAAACAGGTATTCTGTGATAGATGTGTAATGCTTACTTGTTGAGCTGAATTGGTCTGTAATAGCCATCCCCTACCCCCACTCATCTGTCTTGTGCAACTGTGAAGAGAAACAGCTGTACTCCTGGGGATGTTTCTATAGCACCTTCTCTGGGGATAGAGGGACTTCTTTGCAGCCCTGCCTTCTGGAGACAATGTAACTCTCAAGAGGCAGCTGGCATACACTCTGGCCAGAGTAATGCTATCCAGGATATGGCTACCTAAGGAGAACAAGATTGCTACACAGGTTCCGATCTAGGAGCACACCCAGAGGTTTGGCCTGGTCAGTGACAAGCAGTTAAGGGACTCAGTATCAATCAGTGATCAGCTTTTCAAAATGACTCTTAGTGACTTGTGTGATGGATTTAAATGTGGACGGCTGGGGGCAGAGATATAGTTCATTTGATAGGGTGCTTTCCTGACATTCGTGAAGCCCTGGATTTGATCCCTGCACCCTATAAGCCAAGCACGGTAATACATGTTAGCAGTCCCAGCAGTCAGTCTGTTTAGGAAGTTCAAAGTCACTCGCAGCATCCTAGTGAGTCCAAGGCCAGCTTGGGCTACATGAGCCCTTGTCTCCAAAACACATATATACATGGAAGGTTGAAAATAACTGGACAAAGTGAAGTCAAGTGTTTCAGACTGTCCGGTAGGAGATACACAAAAGCCGCATACCTGGGTGCTGCTAGGCACCAAACTGTCTAACTCAAAACCATCTTTCTCATTTTTTTTTACTGCAGGTGCACGACTTACTCGATAAAACAAATCATGGACTCGGCACATAAATGCATCTTTAGTGGACTCCACAAGAAGAAAACAAAAAGGAGTTGTTTTCCCTGGCGGTACAGCCGCCACTCGGCACCAAAGCATGGAGAAACGTGATGGCAATGGCGACAGGCAGGAAAGTGTGCTGCTAGTGTATTAGCTAGGCCGACCTAGACTTTCAAGCCATTCAGAGAAATAGCAGTCATTTGCAGTGATTTCAGTCAACCGCTCTCTCTATCATTGTGTGTAATTAGGGGCAGCCATTTTCTTGAAGGTAGCCAAACACGCAGAAACACCGCCCCCGATGCCCACAGCTCCGTTGCTGCAGCCGTCAGAAAGTTAATGGTCTCCAGACAGAACAACTCACCGAGGCAGAGGCGACTTCAGCCCCAGACGTGAGCGTAACCAGGTGGAGCGACTGGGAGGCTGACAAATGCAGTCCTCGATGTGGACAGAGGAGAGATGAGTGACAGAGCTGTTTTCTAAATGTCCTACCTGTCAGTCACCTTGTGCCAAAGAGCCCCCTTTGGATATCCGGCCCCTTATTTTTATCTCTGGAGATCAGAGCCCCTCAGGAGTCAAATATTTATGCATTTTAACGTGTCAGCGGAGAAAGTGACAAAATGAACATTTCCTGCCACCCAGGGTGAAGAGAATTTAAATATGTAATTGCTTTCAGCAGCGCCTTTGTTCCGGCAATACCCTTTTATCTTCTGTTCTTAGAAACGACTTTATTTACCCCAACTCCTTCCCACAGGCCTCCAATGCAGGCGGTTTTCAAAGCCTCCGCAGCACCGGGCTCTGTTTCATTAGCGCTTCCTGTCCCAGCATCTCTGATGGTATCTGAAAACTGAGGAATGAAGTTTGTTCCTACATTAACCATCATTGGGAACAAACAGCTAACGGATTCTATCACCTGCTCTGAGCTGACACTGCGAGCTTTAGAAATAGAGCTTCTTCCAGGTAGCACGACTGCCTGCCTGCCGAGCTGGCTCCGCGGTACGCTGGCCTAGCCAACTCCTAAACGGGAGAGCAATCCCTATACAGTTTAGAAGTTTTCCTGTTGATGCCGGTTTCAATGAGACTTGGAAACGCTATCCCCACCCTGCCTGCCCCACAGGCTTCATGCGGTACAGGTTTTTGGTTGGTTGGTTGGGGGTTTTGGATTATCATTAAGATATAAGGGATCTGCGTGTGTGTGTGTGTGTGTGTGTGAGAGAGAGAGAGAGAGAGAGAGAGAGAGAGAGAGAGAGAGAGAGAGAGTCTGAGACTCTATGTAGCCCTAGCTGGCTGGGAACTTTGCCTCGGAGGCCAGGATGGCCTCACATTCAGAGATCTGCCTGCCTCAAATCATGAGTGATCTTTTCCCTGCCATCCTGAGACAAGTCCTGGCTCTCAAGTCAATGTATACAGTTCATCATAAAAATAAGAAGAGGGGAAGGAGAGAGAAGAGAAAGAAAAAAGACATACATTAAAAATTAATTCTCTTGTCATAGACATGTTATTAATAATGAAGGATTTTGACAATAAAACTATCAAGCCAGGGCTACACAGAGAAACCCTGTCTCGAAAAACCAAAAGAAAAAAAAACCAAAAAACAAACAAACAAAAAAACCCAAACAAACAAACAAACAAAAACAGAAAACAAAAAAACTATAAAGCTATTGCCTGGCATGAGAGTTTCCCAAATGATTTTATCAGTGGTTTTCTTTATCTGAGCACTGAAAGGCTGGCTTCTCCAGAGCTGTGGACTGCCAAGACAGCATCCTTGGATCATATCATCCTAACTCATTTCGTCTAAAGACCATAGTGTCACCCAACCCGCAAGTCACTCAACTGCCAACTCCCTTTACCATCAACTCACATTTACTTTATATTGGATCGATTTCTTAGGAGTAAAACAAAATGATTCTAAACTATATAATTAACCAGGTGTGGTAGTGCGTGCCTTCGATCCCAGCATAGGCAGGCGGGTCCCTATGACTTCCAGGACAACCTAGTCTATTAGTGGGTTCCAGGTCAGTCAGGGCTACATAGTGAGACTTGTCTCATAGAAGAAAGAAAGAAAAGAAAAGAAAAGAAAAGAAAAGAAAAGAAAAGAAAAGAAAAGAAGGAAGGAAGGAAGAAAGAAAGAAAGAGTGAGCCAATACCCCCAAATAATTCCTTATCTTTCAAGCTTCTCTGTCTCTCTGTCTCTCTCTGTCTCTGTCTCTCTCTTTCCTATCTTTCTGTTCTGTCTCATCTCTATTTGTCTGTCTGTCTGTCTGTCTGTCTGTCTATCATCTCTCTTTGGTTTATTGAGACTCTATAAGAAAGGGGAATGAAAAAGGAGAGAGAGAGAGAGAGAGAGTTTGATTTTCTTTCAGCCAATAAGCCACAGCTGCTGGTCTTTCCTCCAGGGAGGAAGCATACCTCTGATTGCCAGCCTGAAGGCCAAAGTGAAAGCAGGTTCTTGAAGAGTTCCTGGAGCTCAGAGAGAAGTTCAGGACTGTGCAGACATCTTCACAATTTCCTACTTGCTGGAGTAGCTTTCTTTCCTATGAGAAGCTGGTAGTTGGAGAAAGACAGGTATTTCCTACCACAAACCCACAGACTTGATTAAATGTGTGTCTGGTGTGGAGCCGGCTGTAAACTGTGCAGATCTGTCCTTTCCAAGCCTGATTTTTTTGTGAGGACATGATAGTCACTGATGCGTTTTATAAAGTTTTATAAGGTTTTTGGTGCAGTGGGAAGGGGGTACCTTAGCGGACCCATGCTGGGGCACCTCCCACCCCAGGTACCAGTCATAGGACTGGCGTAGTATAGAATAGAGTTTATTTGGGGGCATGGGAAGGGCAGTTGAGAAGGGAGTAGATGCAGAGAAAGAGAGAGGACAGAGGAGGGGGAGAGAGAGAGAAAGAGAGAGAGAGAGAGAGAGAGAGAGAGAGAGAGAGAGAGAGAGAGAGAGAGAGAGAGAGAGAGAGAGAGAGAGAGAGAGACCAGGAACATGTGGAGAAGCAGGAGAGGGAAGAGGAGAGAGGGAGGAGGGAGCCAGAGAGAGAAAGGGGGCAGAGAATCAGAGAGAGGGGGAAAGGCCAAACAGTGCCTTTTATAGCAAGTCAGGCCTACCTGGCTGTTGCTAGGTAACTGTTGAGGGTAGCATAGAAGGACTGCCAGTACTCACCCTGCTTTTATCACCAAAAACCACAAGAAACTTTCAAGGTCATAGTTTTCACACATGGCTTTTGTCACAACTGCTCTGTTCTGTCACTGTAGTTTAAAAAAAAAAAAAAAGTCACTATTAGCTGCACATTAAAAGGCCAGGTGAGGCCATGCAAGTTTAGCATTTAAGAGGCAGAAATAGGGGCTGGTGAGATGGCTCAGCGGTTAAGAGCACTGACTGTTCTTCTGAAGGTCCTGAGTTCAAATCCCAGCAACCACATGGTGGCTCACAACCATCCGTAACGAGATCTGACTCCCTCTTCTGGAGTGTCTGAAGCTACAGTGTACTCGCATATAATAAATTAAAAAAAAAAAAAAAAAGAGGCAGAAATAGGTCAGTCTCTTTGAGTTCAAGGTCAACTTGGTCTCCATAGCAAGTTTCAGGCTAGCCAGAGCCACAAGCCCTATGTCAAAACACAACAACAACACCCAGATATGTTGAAAATGATGTAGCTTTATCACAATTAGTGTTGTTTACAAAAATAAGCAGCAAGCTGGATTTCACCTGAAGGCCATAGTTTGCCAGTGTAAGCTCCAGAAAAGTTGACTCTTCTTTTAGTTTATAATTAATCAATTAATGCTTTAAAATTATTTATTATTAATTATGCTGATCATAATTATATAGTATGTTGCATATGAAATATTATGACAGTATTAATATGTTATTAATTATTAATATTAAGTAATTATTGATTATAATTAATTAGTGAATACAGCACTGGGGACGGAGCTCAGAGCCTTACACATGCTATCCAAGTGTTCTATCACTGAGTATACTGCCTTTTAATTGTTTCAGTGATGCATGATATCAGTTTAAACAGTAAACAGAAAATAATATTGATGAGACAGCTCAGTGGATAAAGACACAACCTGCGTTCAACCCCCAAGACCTTTTTGCGGAGAGAAGGAAGAACTGATTCCCACAAATTGTCCCCTGACCTCCGTGGTACACACACACACAAACACACACACACACACACACACACACACTCACACACACTCATTCTATCAGTCCTGTTCCTCTAGAGAGCCATGACTAATATGATGTAATAGATCCTGGAAGTCCTAGATCAACCATCAGAAGGGTCAAGTTACCCCTGAAGTCTATAGGAGAGCGTTATCTCTCCTTACTTCTGCCGCTTGGTGTTCCTTGGCTTGTAGCTTCCCTACAACGACGAACTATAACCTAGAATTTCTAGCTAAACACACACACACACTGAGAAAGAGAGAGAGAGACAGAGACAGAGAGAGAGACAGAGAGACGAAAAACCACAACCCTTTCTTTTTCCACTAAGGGTTGCTTTTTGTCGCAGTGTTTCGTCGCAGCAATAGAAAGGAAAGTAGAGTACCCAGTTACACAGGACCGTGCATCTCAAATGTGACCCACCCACCCCAATCCCCGCCCCCGTCAAGTGATGTTGCACAGGGCTTAAGAAATGTGGCTCCAGCTAGGAGCCCGGGGTCTACAGCCGTCTCTCTGATTGGTTCTGATATGCGCATGAGCAAGCATGAGGGCTGCTGCTTTAGAAAACATTAAGCACTAATTCACACGCGGAATTAAAAGTAGAGGAATTTTGCTGGGTGGGATATTTCACAACAAATTTCTGCTTAGTGCTCAAGTCCGGGGCTTTGAAGATTACTCGTTCTCCAAATTCAGAAGAAACGAGCAGGGTTTTAATTAGCAGTGTGATTAAAGGTAGCAGAAGTTTAACGTGATGCTATCTGACAACGTCTCTAATCAAGATTGTCTTAACATAATGTTAATCACAGTATAGATTAGTCTTCTCTGTTACTATAAGCAAGGTTAATATTTTATTGGGAAACGTATAATTGGGGCATAAGGTCACCCCTCTTGGTGAAATGGGTAGCATATCCTAGGAGGTGCATTAGTTTAGCCACATTGTATTACAGTGATAAAATACCTGAAGAAACAATTTAGAGAGCTTAGTTTTGTCTCACAGTTTACAGAGGCATCGTGTGGGGATGGCAGAGTGGCAGAACTAGAGTGGCTGCTTATTCACATCCTGGATCAGGAAGCAAGAGAGACTGGAAACAGCGTGGAGTCATAAAACCTCAAGCCTCACCCCATCCCCATCCCGTGACCCACATTCTCTGGTGAGATTCCACTTTCTCAACTTCCCACAAGTTCCCAAAACAGCGCCACCAGCTGGGGGCTAAGTGTTTGACACCTGAGTCTGTGAAGGACATTTCACATTCAAACCATAGCAAAGGTAATCCGTTTAGGGACAGGAAGAATGTGTTAGGGCTTATTACTAAGACATGACTGACAGAAGCAAAGGAAAGATAACCTTTATTTTACAAACTGACTCTGGCATTCCCAGTCTTTTCGTGCTATTAGGATACTTCTCTGGTTTTCCTGGAAATAAAGTATCCGAGAGTGGGAAGCATCTGACAGGAAGCTTAAATAGCTGAAAAGCAAATTTGTACTGAAAAAAAAAACTCCTCTTCTTAGAGAAAGCAAAAGGAAGAGCCAGGCTGCGGAAGAGTTGATGTCTATCCTCTGCCTGATCCAAGAAGGAAGCAAGAACCTGCTCCCTCCCCACTGAAACCAGGAAAGTCAGCTAACCACTCCACGCTGTGGTTTTCACACAGTGGAAACCACACACACACACACACACACACACACACACACACACACACACACACACATATACACAGACACNCTGTGGTTTTCACACAGTGGAAACCACACACACACACACACACACACACACACACACACACACACACACACACATATACACAGACACACAGACACACAGAGAGACACACACACATACACACATATACACAGACACACAGAGACACACAGACATACACACATACACACATACATACACACATGTACACACGCACGCACACACACATGTCACGGCAGGAAGCATGGCAGCGTCCAGGCAGACATGGTGCTGCAGAAAGAGCTGAGAGTTCTGTATCTTGATGGGACTGCAGCCAGGAGAGACTCGCTCTTCTGCCCTAGGAGGAGCTTAAGCATAGAACCTCAAAGTCCACCCCCCATGGTGACACACTTCCTCAAACAAGGCCACATCCCCTAATAGTAGCACTTCCCAAGGGCCAAGCATATCCAAATCACCACAGTTACTTTTCCTTTGCTGTAATAAAACACAGTGACCAAGAAAACTTATAGAACAACAGTCCTCAACCCGTGGGTTGCAATCCCTTTGGGGGGGTCAAATGACCCTTTCACAGGGGGTCAAACATCAGATATCCTGCATTTCAGATACTTACATTAGGATTCATAACAGTAGCAGAATTACAGTTATGAAGTAGCAACAAAAATAATTTTATGAGTGGGAGTCACCACAATATGAGGAACTGTGTTAAAGGGTTGAAGCATTAGGAACCACTGTCGAGAACCGCTGTTATAGAGGGGTAAAAGTCCGTCATGGTGGGGAAGTCTGGCAGCAAGCAACAGGATGGTGGTGGATCAGGAAACTGAGGACTAAGCACACAGTAGAGAGAGAACACAGGAAATGGTGGGAGGTTTTTCTAACCCTCAAAGCCTATCTCTAGTGATGTGCTTCCTCCAATAGAGCCACGCCTTCTAAACCTACCCAGTTGTACCAACTGAGGACCAAGTATTTAAACATCTGAACCTGTGAGGGACATTCTCATTCAAACCACCACATTCCACTCTGGCACGTGGCAATAGCATTGTGCAAAATATACTGAGTCCAACTTCAAAAGGCCTCATAGTCTCTTGGTCCTAACACCGTTTAAAAGTTCAGTCACAAGCAATCTCTTAATCGTAAGTCCCTGTGAAATCAGAAAGGAAATGACACACTTCTCAGACACAATGACACAGAATATATGTTTCCATTCACTCCTCTTTACCTGTGTGTCCTGTAAGCCACAAAGTTTTGTCAACCTATAGCTGAATGTAGTGGTCTTACATTATGGAGAAAGAGAACCCTCAGTGCAAGCATGGTCAAGAATAAAAGCCTAGAAAGAGTGACTGTAACAAGTGAGAAGGACATATATTTATTTCCAGATCAATAGCATCTTCAAAGGAAGCATGGGGGTTTTCTTGAAAAAACTTAAATATGTTCATACAAGAAAGAACCTTGGTGGTGGACACTTTGCTAAGCATGCTCAATTTTAGGTAAGAGTTTAAGATGGTCTATGAGTGAGGGTTACCGTTTATGTATAATGAATCTCTATATGTGGGAAGGGGATTTATTAGAATGAGTTACAGACTGAGGTCCAGCTAGTCTACCGATGGCTATCTACCAGTGGGAGGTCCAAGAATCTGGTAGTTGTTCAGTCCATGAAGCTGGATGTCTCAGCAGTTCTTCAGTATACATGGGATCCCTGAAGAAGTAGGTTTTCATTTCAGTGAAGAAATGGACTTGGCAGCTAGAGCAAGAGCAAGCAGGCAAAGAAAGCAAGCTTCCTTCTTTTATAAAGGCTGCCATCAAAGGTATGACCCAGGCTAAAAGTGGATCTTCATACCTCAAAAAAATCTGAATTAAAGTTGTACCTTCCCACCTCAAGTATCCAGATTTTAGAAGTGGGTCTTCCCACGTCAAATGTTTTAATTAAACTATATAAACAAACAAACAAATAAATAAATAAATAAATAAATAAAATCCCTCAATATGTACCCAGGCACTTGTATCTTAGTTAATTCCAGATGCAGTTGATTGATGACCAAGAATAGCCATCACATATGGAAAGCTATCAGAAGCATTTGGGGGTAGGTTTAGCTAAAGATCATCACACATGTTTGAAGGTTAAAATGGTGGACAGGAGCTGGGCAGTGGTGGCACACACCTTTAATCCCAGCACTTGGAAAGCAGGGGCAGGCAGATTTCTGAGTTCAAGGCCAGCCTGGGCTACAAAGAGAGTTCCAGGACAGCCAGGGCTATACAGAGAAAATCTGTCTCGAAACAACCGTCCCCCTCCCCCCCCAAAAAATGGTGGACAGGGACACTTTGGGGCATGTTCAGGTCATCCCATAAAGGTTTCAGACTGCATTTGTATCAGAAAGTGTTAAACCAGCCTGTTTCCATCTCAGGTTTAAAGGCATTTTATAGTAAAGACAAACTAGGTTCATTCCTGTTTACCATTAAATCTGTTTCTCAAGGGTTGGGCTTCACCCCACCAGTAACCTCAGCTGGAAATGGTCCGGTACTGCCTGTTCCAGGAATGGCAATCATGCCTTTGTCTCAGCTTTATGGCTCTCTTGCAACTCTACCTTTGTTTCAAAAGGGTTATTATAACCAGCTGTTGTTATGATCACCTTGTTATGTTCTGCTTTTGGAAACCCACCCACCTTTTTACCTCATTTGGAATCCTTTACCCCTGAACTATCAACACCTTGTCTTTCCTACATCCGATGTTGACTTCTTCTTCTTCTTCTTCTTCTTCTTTTTTTTTAACTTATTTTTATTTGGTTTTGGTTTTTCTTTTCAAAGATTTTTTTTATTTATCTATTTATTTATTTATTATATGAAAGTACACTGTAGCTGTCTTCAGACACTCCAGAAGAGGGCACCAGATCTTGTTATGGATGGTTCTGAGCCACCATGTGGTTGGTGGGATTTGAAATCAGGACCTTTGGAAGAGCAGTCGGTGCTCTTAACCGCTGAGCCATCTCTCCATCCCGATACTGACTTCTTGAACCTCACCTTAGAGGAAGGCAGCCTACGTACATTGATAATAATAATAATAATAATAATAATAATAATAATAATAACAAACTTGTTTTAATTAATTGCTTGCTTTAATTAATTTAAACATGATGATTTGGGTCAGTAGAACTTTCTCCTCATATCTTTGGAATTAACATTTACAGATCCCCCCCTTCCAAGATCAAGTCTGCCGCAGACGAACCTCACTTGGGTCCTCCCTCCACAGGCAAAACTCAGGTTCTGGTTACAGGTGGGCAAGGAGTTGGCGAGAAGGAGGGGTGACAAACAGATGCAACACAAGGGAATGTGGATCTGAATGTAATTTTTGTCTCAAAATGAGCATCAGTTTTATAATACAGAAAACAAAGGAGTCAGATATCACAGCAGGCAAGGTACACCTGACAAAAAACAGAGGAATGCCTACAAAGGACTGGCAGGAACCAACTGGGATAAAATACAATGTCTACAATGTTAACAACTGGGATCAAAAGCAGCTCCATCTAAGGTTCACTTAATCTTAGAAGTCAGGGGCAAGGGCTTCGTGCCCTTGCCATAGTTCCTATTCTAGTCTATTGTATAATCCACCTCTCCCTTAGTCCATTGTAAATTCCGGTGTATGGGTGTAAGTCAGCTATCTATAGTTCTAAGTATCTACTCTGGTTCCTCCTTAGACCACAACCTTCCTTCTTCCTAGATAATGGTAAATTCCTGCATATGGGAGTAGTTTGCCCTGAGATTTCTAACTCTATGTAGTAGATAGTAATTACTGATTTCTTTCACTATCTCTCTTAAAATACTAGAGGCAATTCTGAATGTCACTGAATAGGCAACATTCTTACTGAATTCAAAGCCCATGGTCGGCTCAAGGACTGCCTAGGACTGATGAGGAATCTAACTTAGCTATGTATCAAAAATCAATCCTTAGAAGCACTTATAATAAAGCAACATTAATGGAAAGCACACAGATCCATTTACCAACTAAAGCAAGGACATTGGAGCATT
>NC_034599.1:43656507-43664007 GCF_900095145.1 Mus pahari | reverse complement strand
TCCTGTGTTAGACAGAAATATCTGCTCCTATAAGCAACCCTAAAGTCTCCAAAGAAGACAATAGTGAACCAAGAAAGCCATCTGCATTGCAATAACACTGACCACTGGGCAAACTGCCCCATGCCTCACCAGGTGCCAGGGCCCTTCACAGTTGTGGATTTGGTTGTGTTGACAACTGACCTCTGCTTCCTCACCAACAGACTAAGTCTGTCAATCTCTATTCTGGTATTTTGTAGCCTTTTCTACCGGTTTTAGTCAGTTTTCCCAAGTTCCCCTCCACAGGAAGATCTTTTCCATCTTCTGGGTCTGTACCATCTGCGCAGCAGCTGAAGATTTAACACTGTCCCATGAGACAGCCAAATGTCCCCAGTGAAGACACTGAGGCCTTCAGAGCCCAGGGTAGCTGCCCAGGTTTCGGTAAGCCTCTGTCATTTTAATTGATATGTAGGCCATTTGGATTATACTTCCTGTTATAATTCATCCTTCTCAGAACTCTGATGGTGTTGCTGGCTATCTGTAGCTTTATCAGCTTAGCAACAGCTGCCTAGTCAATGCTTTTCACATATGAAAGCCAGGCCTTACTTGTCTAGAGCTATTAGGTCTCCTGAAGAAAAAGGCAAACTCACAGCCAGGTTTGCCGTACTAACAGGCTTCGTATTAAAGGATAAACAGGTTTCAGATGTAATTTTTTTCCTATTTAAAGGAACTTGATTTGCAAAGACTGCTCTCGGTGATCAATAACTTATGTATGTCTAATGGTAAATAATTGGATAAAAAAGATTGAGGGTTTGTATAAATTATAAAGGTCTAAAAATAATTTAAATTGTAAAATACAAAAGTCTAAATAACTTATGAGATATGAAAAGATAATTTAATATATATAATATACATGTATATATATAAGTTTATGGGTTTTTTAATTAAGATTTCAAAAATTCAAAGTTTTAACGTTAATCAGTGAATTTCTGGTAAGCTGGTAAAAGTGTTGACTATTACAGTCATAAGCTCAATATTTTAAATTATCTCTGGTTGCATTCTAGATATAAACTTAAAGAAGCTTCTCACTTTGCTAAAATAATCTCTGTCCAATCTATATATTTAGACCTCTGGACAGATAAAAAAAGTTTATGCTTTTAATCCAAATCTATAGCTCTTGCTATGACTCAAAAGCATGAGTCTACTCCAGCTGTTTTACAGACACCTGTTAGCTGCTTTTATTATAATGTGGATTTCAATACAAATGACAAACGAAGATGATATAAGCCTCAGAGAGTTGAAAAAGTCATAAGATTTAAGACCACTTCTCATGGATCAAACAAACCCCAGGTAAATACTGTCAAACCACAGGCTAAACTTCACCACCTATTGATTATTTCTGAGGGGAACGCTCCAAATATGAAATTTTCCTTTAAGTTCTTCAACTTTAACTTCTGTTCAGTATGCATCTGTCTTGGGAGAGTTCAACTTGGCTGGTACACACTATTCAGAAATCAGCTTCAGACTATAATCTGCTCCAAAGGTGATCCACACCATGCCAGCCAGCCCAAGGTAGTCCTACAAAACTGGAAATCCCTGGACTTGCTAAAGACTGGTATAACCCAGTCCAATTGATGTAATTGTTCCATCTCTTCAGCTGGGTCAGCAAACCAAATGCTCCTGACAAATACCCCATTGCCCTAATCCCCTCCTGGCCTTTGACTAAGTTTAGCCTTCCTGAGCCCTGACAATGGTACCCTAATTTCAGCAGAAAGTAGTTACAAAAGAGAATACACTGCCCCTTATCCTCAACAGAGGCTGGAATATTAGTCAAAAGGAAACTCACTGGCAGAAGTGACAAAATACCTATAGTATCTATTGGCGTACCAAGATTATATTATCTTAAATTTTCTCTATGCTAACCAAACAGGTATAATTTTAAAATGACCCATGACTCTTTCAATGCATCACAAGTTTCGTTTTTCCCCAGATAAAGGACAGCAGGGCCTTGTCAAAGATTTGACAGAAGCACATAGACAAGGGAGGAATGAAGAGTCAACATGCTGGCATCTTAGGCTTGAAAGTTATTTTATAGTAAAGACAAACTAGGATCATTCCTGTTTATGTTTAAATCTGTGTCTTGAGGAATGGGCTATATGCCCCACCTGTAACCTTAACTGCAAATTGTTCCCTGCTGCCTGTTCCAAGAAATGGCAAGCATGTCTTGGTTTCAAAAAGTTGTTATGACCATCTTGCAACCCTACATGTGTTTCAAAATGGTTATTATAACCACCTGTTACAGTTGTTATTACTATCTTGTTATGACTACCTTGTTATGTTCTACTTCTGGAACCTTGCCTATTGGCTTGCCAAATCCTCCATTTGGAAACCCCCTATCTCTGAACTGTAAAACCTTACTTTCCCACATCCAATGCTGACCTCTTGAACCACACCTTAGGGGGAGACAGTCCGTGTACACACACACCACACACACACACACACACACAGAGAGAGAGAGAGAGAGAGAGAGAGAGAGAGAGAGAGAGAGAGAGAGAGAGAGAGAGAGAGAGAGAGAGAGAGAGAGAGCTTGTTTAATTAATTGCTTACTTGCTTGCTTTAATTTGTTTAGCCATGACTCTTTGAGTTGAGAGTTTTTCTCCTTGTGTCTTTCAGTTCAGTGAAAGATGATAAGCAAGATTGCTTTTAGGAATGTTCAATTTTCTGCAGAAAGTTTTAGCTTAAAAAAAAAAGAAATAAAGAAAGGGTGGGGTGTGTATGGTGTATGGAGATGTGTGTAGGAGTATGTCTTAGGGTTTCCATTGTTTGAAGAGATGCCATGACCACAGCAACTCTTAGAAAGGAAAACATTTCATTGGAGCTGAGGTTTATTTAGTCCATTGCTGTCATAGCAGGAAGCATGGCAGCATGTAGGCATAGTACTGGACTGGAAACCGAGGGGTTTACATTTGGAGGGAGGCAGGTGGAAGAGAGAGCCACTGGGCCTGACCTGAGCTTCTGAGATCTCAAAGCCCACCCCCAGTGACACACTTACTTCAATAATGCCACACCTACTCCAACAAGGCCACACTTCCTTTCAAATAATGCTGTGAGACTCTAGGAACCATATTCATTCTAACTGCCACAGGGTGGGGCTGAAGAGGAAGCTCAGATGTTTAAAGCTCTTTTTGCATTTGAAGAGGACTTAGATTCAACACCCTCACTCATAGGGTTGCCCACAAATACCTGTAACTCCAGTTTCTGGTGACTTGATGCCCTCTTCTTATCTCCACAGACATCAGGAAGGGTTGTGGTTCATATACATACATGCAGGCAAAACATACATATAAAATAAATGATTTTAAAAAAAAAATTTAAAGAAAAGGACACCTTGAAGACATATAGAATTTGCCTCAAAAGATACCTACTGCACTTATTGCCTAGCAAACTGAGTTTCTCGTTAAAATTTCTCCATAATATCTTGGGAGCTATAATAACTATTCATTATTTCTTCTTTCTCCTCTTCCTCTGCTTCTGCACCTTTCTTATATCTCCAATTAATTTTTGTTTTGTTTTGCTTTTTCAAGACATGGTTTCTCTATGTAGCCCTGGCTGTCCTGGAACTCACTCTGTAAACTAGGTAAGCCTTGAACTCATGGAGATCTGTCTGCCTATGCTTCTCAAGTGCTGGGATTAAAGGTGTGCACCACCAGTGCCTGGCCCCAATTAATATTTAACATGTGCCATAATGATCCATCTATGATGTTAAAACACATAATAGCTTCCTTGTCTGGACAGCTAACTTTGAATATATATATATATTAATTTCTTTCTCATGTATCTGATCTTCACAACAATTTTAGGTGGTAATAAATTTCTCTACATTTTATGGAAAAAAAAACCTGGTAGAGAAAGCTACAGAATGTCAGAATAGAGACTGGCAGACTTAGTCTATTGGGTTTCTCGTAGCACACTATATTGCCTCCATAAAATATAAAGAAATGGCCTGACACCCAAGTCCATCTGATGCTTGTTGTCCTAGACATCCGTCAACATCCCATTTACAGCCCTCTGTTCCAGGCTGAGACTTCTCATCGTTCCCTGAACATACAGGTTCACTTCTTTTCCTTGTGGCTTCCGTTGTACAGTTCCTACAACCCACAGAACCAACTGGCATCCTCTGTAGACCTTGTGATGGCTAACTTGTAATGTCAATTTGCTTGGATTTAGAATCACCTAGGAGACACACCTCTGGGTGTTTTAGTACTGCAGTCTCCGGAAAGATTTCACTGAGAAGGGGAGGCGACCATGAGTGGTCATTCCATGGGCTGCGACTCTATTCTAAATGTAAAAAATAGGGAAGGGAGAAATGAACTGAACAGAAGCATTGCTCTCTGTTACCTTCCTTGTCACAATGTGTCGCAGTGTGAGAAGCTGCTTCCACACCCACACCTTTCCCGCCATGATGGCTGTGAGCCCAAAGGAAGTCAGCCTTCTTTTAGTTGTTTCTCATTGGGGGTTGGTCACAGCACAGAGGGAAATACAATCCATCTTTAATTCCATTTTTAAATGTATTTTTTTAAATGTTTAAGTGCTCTGTCTGCATGTACACCTGCATGCCAGCAAAGGACATCGGATCCCTTTATAGGTGATCACAAGCCACTATGTGAGTGCTGGGAATTGAACTCAGGACTTCTGGAAGACCAGTCAGTGCTCTTAGCGGTTGAGCCATCTCTCCGGACTCATTAATTCCGTTTTTTAAGCAACATCACAAGTCAGAATTACTTGTTCCTTTTGGGTTGCCTGGTTAGACCTTGGCCTATCTCGCCTTGCTTTACCGAAGTTATCTCGCTTTGCTTTACGGTAGCATGTCCATTTCCTATTACAGCCACTCTTCCTAATCAAGGCTCACGCTATTTATTTTCCTTCCATCTTTTATACCAATGCCTCAATAAATGTTTGCTGATTTGAATTGCTAACCATGGCAGTAGTGGGCATAATGATAAAGTCAGCTAGCCTCTGCTCCATGTCCATACACAATGATTTCACTTGTATATAAAAATAAAAATAGGGTTTTTTTTAATTTAAAAATGTTTATCGGCTTCTCTTTTCCCCCAGTTTAAAAGAAATGCCTTAATCTATTTACCAATTTTTCATATAGTTCCAGACACTACATGATTTTTTGTGTAGTGGAGATTCATTTATGTGCAGTAATATAAAAATCCATTGTCCTCTTAAAATATAACACTCACAAAATAGGGGAAGAGCCAGTTTGCTCCCTAGTCCCCAGAAAAGATTCCCTTTGTTTTCGGATCTTGGAGATCGTGGCAATGTCACTCTGTTTAAGGTTATGTCCCAGTCAGTTTGAACCTACCCCAGAACTTCGTGTCAGGGCAGGCCAGTGGTAAGGGTCTTCAGACAGAATTGTAAACAGCATGAGCCATGCCTTGGTGATTCTAGAAGCTTAAACTTAGCCTTATTTATGTCGGAATCTTTGAGGTCTGGATTCTGTACTTCTGGGCCAACAGGAGGTATCTGTAGAGACCAGATGAGAAACTAAATGAGCCTCACGGGAAATCCCGCCATAGTGGATGTTCTGGCTGGTGGCAGCCCAACTTTCTGCTCAAGCCCAGACACTATTGAGAAGCCAGGCATGTGTAAATGACATCAGAAAATGGCCATGAAGTGTGGGGGCCTTAATCAAAAACAGACTGAAGAAAATGACTGAGAAATAATTAAAAAGGAGTGAGCAGAACCCACGGAGCAGAGAAACACGGCACACAATAAAGAGATCAGTCGTCCCCTTGGATTTGCCTTTCCTCCAGCTGGAAGAATAATCCTTGTTTCTGCTCATAATTTGAAATATCTGGAACGCCGAATTTATTGACAGGAAGTGTATTTACCATCTAATCAGAGAGATTCCAAAGGGAGATGAGCGCTGTCTGCATCAGAGGCACCCTAGAGACGCTGCTCATAACAGCGTGAAGAGGAGGGAGAGCGCCATACTCCCATTAAAGCCGAGCTCAGTTGGCTAAAGAATGAACAAAAGCAGCGTTTCTTCATTAGTGTCATTGCAGGGAGCTGATGCTGGGAGAGCTGCAGGCCATCAATGGGATATTGCAGCAATAAAGCCGAATGAAAAAATGAACTGCCCTGGTCTCTTGTCAATCTCATACCCTTGCCTCGTTCTTTCTTTTCTTTTTCTTTCTTTCTTTTTTAAATATATACTAACACTACCCTAGTAAGCTAATGCACATTTGCACTTTTGTTTTTGTGCTTGGTAACTGTGCTGTGGGCACTAGTTCATTTGACAGAATTTGCTCCAAATGAAGGAAACTGGCAGGTTAGAAGACAAACCCCAATGCAGCCAAATCACCAATTAAGGAAACTGCCTGAGGGAGAGCTGGCCCCGAGACTGGAATCTGCTGAAAGCTGAGCTTGAGAAGATGTTTGGAGGAGACCCCTAATGGAGGATATAAGAGGGGATTACAGAGCAGCTAATCTCGACAACTGCCAAAGTCCGACTTCGGAGATAGACGCAGTGGGGGACAGTCACTCTGCTAAGTTTTGGACACCTGAACAACAGTGTCTAATTGTGCTCTAGTTGATGGGGAGACCGATTCTCTCCTTATCAACAGAGACAGTTGGCCCTGTAGACAGTCTGTTCAAATCTTCTCCCGCCGAAGGGATGTCACCCTGGGGGACACTAGCAAACCATAGTCTTGGCCTACCCATGTGAAGCTCACATCCTTGCCAAGGACCAGGCAGGCTCACAAGCTAATTGGATGAAGCTCACGGGGTAGGGCAGGACACTCCTCCACTTTCCCTTAAGCATAGCTGGGGAAACGGTCTCCCGTTAGCATCATGGATTTTCTCCAGGCACTTGGATTCCCCACGGGATCCTTCATTTTGTCCAGTGTCCTTCCTACTTCACCCCCAAGACCCAACTCCACCTGCAAGGATGGATTCAAGGTTTGGTGTCTCCAAATTGCCAAAGTTCCTTTGGTTTCCGAAATGAAACCCATTTTTGCCCTTGCTAGTATCAGCTGCTTCTCATGGGATAAATGAATTTCAGTGAGTTATTGTATTAACCAAGCCCCTTTCAAAGTAAAAAAAGGCACTATCAAAACTTCTTACAAAAAGTCATTTTGGCCGGGCGGTGGTGGCGCGCGCCTTTAATCCCAGCACTTGGGAGGCAGAGGCAGGTGGATTTTTGAGTTCGAGGCCAGCCTAGTCTACAAAGTGAGTTCCAGGACAGCCAGGGCTATACAGAGAAACCCTGTCTCAAAAAAGAAAAAAAAAGTCATTTTGTTTGTTTTAGCAGGGGTTGCTTCCCTTCCTGAGAAACATAAGGACATAAAGATAGAGGGTGCCATCTTGCCACAAGATGCCATGCTCTTCCAAGCTGTATTGTGAAAAAGATGTGCTTTTATTTGTTTATTTTTCTTACACTGAGTGTTCTCTCTCTCTCTCTCTCTCTCTCTCTCTCTCTCTCTCTCTCTCTGTGTGTGTGTGTGTGTGTGTGTG
>NC_034599.1:43653077-43656411 GCF_900095145.1 Mus pahari | reverse complement strand
GAGAGAGAGAGAGAGAGAGAGAGAGAGAGAGAGAGAGAGAGAGAGAGAGAGAACATGAACATGTTTCCATATGGGCGAGTTCTGAGGATTAACCCCAGCTCATCAGGCTTGGCTGGCTGTGCCTTTACCCACAGAGCCACCTCTCTGGCCTGAAAGTCACGTGTTACAAAAGGTTTCAGAGACGAGACGATTTATGTTTTATCGAGGGGAAAGTTTTCACCTGTATCACGGAGCTGGGTACGGTCCAGTAGAAGGTTTAAGACATATATCTTGACCTGAAAAAGCTCTGAATCTAGCCAAGAAGAGGAGATTAAACACACATGGTATATAAGACCTACAGGACAACCTGCAGTTACACTTGTAAGTGAATGTATTTGCCCATTGAGGAGCAAGGAACAGGGGCTGGGCTGCTGGTCCCTGAAGACTCTCATTTCTGAAAGCTAATTTTGTTCCCCAGCCTCACTTGCTTGCTAAGTTGCCAAGCCTGCAGCTTGCTGGTCAGTGCTCATGTGAAGCTTTTCGCTTGGGTAGTTGTCTGCACCTTCATGTCACCAGTTCTACTCCTGACTCTTGTAGGACTTGCTTTGAATCACCTTGCCCTGACCCCAATACACTAAAATTACCCTTCTGTGATCCCCCCTTTGATGGAATGTTGAGAGTGTTGGGACAGTTGCTCTCCATATTTTGGCCAGGCTGGGGAGATTGGCTTGAATGAAAGGTTTTATTTGGGTGGCCTTTAGGGGGACGAACAGACCTACCCATCTTTTTCATAAAGATGGGTGATCGTGTTACCTGTTAATTTCTGCATCCACTCAGGTTGTGCAGAAATACTTCCTTTACTCCCTTTATCTGTTTGAAGAGCTGCTGAGACCAATGGGTCTGTGATACCCAATAGTGAAAGGGCATATTAAACTGAGCAGCACCCGGAGATCCTGAATGTGGATGAAGTGATGGACCGTAACTAAGATATGGATGCAGATTTAAGTAGGGTTTTGTAACTCACCTCATGCCTTATGCTCTCTTAGCCAAGGTTCTTTTTAAAAGAAAGATTTCAAATCAGTATGTGTTTAGGGATCAGGTACACTCTGAATTGAGACCCACTGGGAGAGGAAGAGCACTTGGAGAGAGCCCTAACCTACACACAAGGTAGGGCCTGGACATTTTAACAAAAGGTGAGAGGTCATGGAGGAATGGATGTTTTCTGCTTTGCATCATCACATGTATAAGCCTATACAGCCTATGTTCTTACTGAGGCCCAGTCAACTTAAGGTCATCATACACATAAGCTGAGAACTGTTTAGAGCCGACAGACACATTCCTATGCCTAGTATCACTCCAAGGATCAATAACTCCTGCTGGGAGAATCCCACAATGAGTAAACTGACGAAGGAGGGATTTTTATATCTCTGGCCGGGAAGAGGTCAGGATACACAAGACCTTGAACACTGGCAACTGAGTTGATTTTCTTTGGCATATGTATGGTCTGCTGTTATTTGGGGAGTAAGGATGATCAACACATGTGTTCTGGGATGGGTGGGGATTTAAGATCCAAACCATAAAACATTGGTTAAATCCACCATGAGGCAGGTACTCGAAATTAGGAAAAGGCATAAAATGGAAAGGACTCAGATCTTGGAGTAACTATGGGGAGAATGGAAGCACCAAGGGAGATGCTGCCAGTAGAGCAGCGTCTGCCCTGAAATACAATTGCACATCAGACTACTGCCCCCAGCCATCACAGAAAGGCTCGGAGCTGGGAGTTCTATACAGCACTGAAATACTCTCATGAAATATCAGCCCAGAGTGGACAAGATTTAAACTGGAATCTTAAGGATTCCTCAGTGCTGAAGTCCATAGTCTGAGGATGCTTGAAGACATCTGAGTGGCATCACACGGGATCACTGATGTCTTGAAGGAATCCCAGTGGGAGGGAGGTGGCAGTGGTGGTGGATTGAATATGCTTGGCCCAGGGAGTGGCACTATTAGGAGGTGTGGCCTTATTGGAGTAGGCATGGCCTTGTTGGAGGAAGTGTATCACTGTGGAGGTAGGCTCTGAGACTCTCCTTCTAGCAGCTTGGAAGTTAGTCATCTCCTAGAGGCTTCAGATCAAGATGTAGAACTCTCAGGTCCTCCTGCACCATGTCTACCTGGACTCTGCCATGCTCCCACCTTGATGATATTTGATTGAACCTCTGAACCTATAGCCAGCCCAAATTAAATGTTGTCCTTATAAGAGTTGCTTTGGTCCTGGTGTCTTTCTTTTAGCAATGAAACCCAAGAGAGCAGTTGTGTGTATGCCAATGCAAAAGAGACTCAAATACAATTGCTTCAGTTTTGGGTCTTCTAAGTTCATTGAATGCTTATTCTCCATTGACTGATCATGGTGTGAAAGCAGTGATGAACATAAAGAATTCCAAAATAATAGAAGCCATGGAGGTAGTAGGATGGTCTCAGAGGAAAGAGAGAACATGAGAGAAGCCTTTATCCCTGTGTCAACCTAATCCCTTCTGTCTTCTCCATGGCAGTGGCAATGTATTATATCACAATGTTCAGCATCTTCAGACCAGAACAAAAGAAGCTATATGCTCTTCCCTTTTTAAATGTATACTATTCACCTTTCTCTTGCTTGACAAAATGCCTAAGGTAGCCTTGTCTTTTGTCCATTGTCGCTGAGCTGATGGTGAGATAGAGTTTCATGGCAGAGAGTTTATGGCAAAACACAACTACCCACCTTATGACTGCCAGGAAGCAGAGAGAGAGAAAAGAAGGGTGCCCCAATATATACCCTTCTAGGAGATGTTCTCCACCACCCACTTCATTCACTGGACCCCACCTCCTAGTAGCACCACCAGATAGTGACAAAGTTTTCAATATAAGTGTTCTGGGAGGCCATTTAAGATCTAAATCTTAACATGCTAGCTACAATCTACATGAGGCACTTACTTGAAATTAGACAATGTTGCTGGGGGTGTAGTTCAGTTGACCCAGTGCCTGCTGGAGCCTGCAGAAGGCCCTGGGTTTCATTTCCAGCACCTCAAAAATTGGGTGTGACAATCTGTAAACCCAACCAGTTGGGAGACGGAGGCTGTAGATCAGAAGCTCAATGTCACCTTGGACTACAATGGCAAGTTCTAGACCAGCCTAGGCACAAAAGATTTGTTGATGGATATTCGGATACATGGGTAAATGGAGTGTGAGCAAGGGAGAGAGGGAGAGGGACAGACAGAGAGATAGACATAGAGAATGACAAAGAGAGACATAGACAGAAATAGAGAATAAGGAGGAGAAGGAGAAGGAAGAAGAAGGAGGAGGAGGAGGAGGAGGAGGAGGAGGA
>NC_034599.1:43581904-43652917 GCF_900095145.1 Mus pahari | reverse complement strand
AAGGAAGGAAGGAAGGAAGGAAGGAAGGAAGGAAGGAAGGAAGAAAGAAAGAAAGAAAGAAAGAAAGAAAGAAAGAAAGAAAGAAAGAAACTCAAAATTCCTGAGCTAATGGAAGGGAGGAGAGGCTTGCTAAAAGCTTGTCAGCTCATCACTAAATAGAAATAAAATACTTTGCTTGAGCTATTGTGTCTGGGGTCTTGGAATGTTCACCTCTTCCTACTGGAGAGTATCTCACAGAAATGTCAGAAGCTAAGGGAAATTGAGTAAGTGCCGCTTCCTTAGAATTTGTAAATTTGCAATTTTACAAATACATTATGGCTGCTCATAATTGAGAGTCACATGGAAGTAACAGCAGTGGAAGAAAAAAAGAAAAGGAAAGGAAAGAAACTAGCCCAATCTCCAGCGAGGTTACTCAGTTCACTTCACCACTGTCTACTGTGCTTAAATTCTGTAAGAGCAAACACTCATTGCCCTCTGGGTGTTTGGTATCAAGCCCGATTTCCTATTAACAGCTCTTCTTCTCTTTGGGAAATAATGGCCACAAAACCTATGTGGCCACACTTGGAGGCCCTGCTTATCCTGTAGCCAGACTAATGAGAGGGCAGTCGGTACTTACATTGGATGCAGAGGAGGACTGGACTGTGCCTGGGGCCCGATGACGTTTGCTTCAGAGCAAGAACCTTGACAATGCCCCAGGCAGTCACACACCTGAGCTTACTCAGACACAATCCAAGCAATTAAACAGTGGCTGTCTAGAGAATCTCCCAGTTTCCCTCATTACTGCCTGCCCAGGGTCCTCCCAACAACCAAGACTGTGAAAAGCAGGGGTAGCTCCTAACTTGACAGCAAGCAGGTGACTGAGAAAGAATTAACCAGCTCACAGGGCACAGGGGGACAGAAGTGAGCAGAATGTGCACACCTGCTTCTGACCCCAGGCCTGCTAAGCCCACTCTCGATAAAGTCTACCTTGCCCCAGGACAGCCAAGACTTTGGCATTTAACTCTTGGAGTTTTAAAGTCTGTTTCCTTTTATAGGAATACTTTCCTTTTTAAAAAAAATTTAATTTTATTTATTTATTTATTTATTTATTTTTGAGACAGGTTCTCACTATGTAGCGCTGGCTGGCCTGGGACTCAAGATGTAGAATAGATTAGGTTGGCCTTGAATTCACAGAGCTCTGCCTACCTCTGCCTCCCAGGTTCTGGAATTCAAGTTGTGTACCAATATGATTGGCTTTTATCTCTCGTGTGTGTGTGTGTGTGTGTGTGTGTGTGTGTGTGTGTGTGCTCAAAGAGGGACTATGATCCCCCAGAACTGAAGTTGCAGGCTGTTATGAGCTGTCTGACATGGGTATTAGAGGTTGAATTACAGTCATCTACAAGAGCAGCAAATGCTCATAACCATGGAGCTGTCCCTCCAGCCCCAAGAATGCTCTTTCTTAGAATGCAAGGAGCCTTGGAAGTGAGGTCTCGCTCCGTTTTCAGTACCTAAGCTGATCAGTTATGATGGGTGCTTTCAACTCTTGGTGGGTTCACACAGAGCACTGCACTAAAATGACAGGATAGGATAGGGCTCATGTTTTCCCCACACGGATCCTTCCATGTTACTGTACTTGGTCCCCAGAGCTGGGGAGGAACATAGCCGAGAGCATCTGGAGTCCCTTCCCTTTGTGGGCTGCAACTGCACCTTAGAAACATATTTTACCTTCAGAGTTTTGCTTCTCCTCTGTTCTCATTGTATTGCCTCATCAAGATTTCCTGTTAATCACCGAGCAGGGCAAAAGACAGTATCTTTTCCAACTGCTTTTGCAACCTGAGGCGGCAAAAGGACATGAGATAATGCAACCTCGATGCAGCCATTACTGCTGGAGTCTCCAGGTTCTTGTCTTCTTGAAGGAAAGGATTCAGTCAAGAGACAAAGATAAAACAGAGGTTTATTTAACAAAGGAAAGCACACACCCAAAGAGAGAGAGTAAACTGTCTCAAGGGGGAGGGGAAAGTAGCGTAGTGGGTTTTGTGTTATAGATGGTAAAGTTGCTTTTTATGAATAGTCATGAGGTTATTGGAATATTCATGAGGCAAGGTGGTCTCTTTTCCACTCCCAAAACATATGAGAGAAATCTTCCTTTTAGGATATTGTTTCCCACAGTCCTCTGAAAGAACTCATAAGGAGAATGTACTGGGTCATTTTGTGTCAACTTGACACAAGCTTGACTCCTTTCAGAGCAGGGACCCTCAATTGAGAAAATGCCTCCATAAGACTGAGCTACAGCCAAGCTTGTAGGGCACTTTTTAAATTTGAGATTGATGGAGGAAGGCCCAACCCATTGTGGGTGGCGCCATCCTTGGGCTGGTGGTCCTGAGTGTTGTAAGGAAGCAGGCTGAGCAAGGCACCAGGAGCAAGCCAGTAAGCAGCACCCCTCCATGGCTTCTACATTAGTTCCTGCCTTCAGATTCCTGCCTTGTTGAGTTCCTGCTCTGATTTCCTTCAAGGACCAACAGCGATGTGGAATGGTAAGTCAAATAAAAAATCCCTTTCCTGCCCAACTTGGATTTCATCATGTGTTTTATCTCAGCAGTAGAAACCCTAAGACAGGGAGTGTGGGTGCAGTCCACATGTGTGAGATGCTCAAGCACCTTGGTCCTGTACAGTAGTAGGAAGGAGACATCATTTCTGAGATGCGGTGTAAATTTTCCAGTCAGCTCCTACCTCTTTTGTGAGATGTACAAGTACTCCTGTCTGTCTGTGGCTTAGAAAAATGGAGACTTTAAATATGAAAGCCAGAATTTGACAACACACCAGACGGCAGCACAGACTGGAAACAGGACGTGGGCTGTCTACAGGATGTCCTTCTCCTAGTTCCACCATTCCTGTCTACCCCTACCTAACAGCAAAGGCAGAACTCTGTGCCATTGCTGTGCCCTACCAACCGAGCAGGGGACAGAGACTCCCTCTGATCCACACATAGCTCATGGGCTTATAGGGCCACCCAAAGCAAGACCCAGTCTGTAAGCAGTTTTAGAAATAGAGTTCTTCATCTTTCCCCTAATTTCTGCTTTCCTGAGACAAGTCTTGACTCTGAGGTCAAGTGAGCTTCCTGCCTCCAACTTGCAAGTAGCTGAGACAATGCACGTGTGCTACTACATGGGCCACTATCTCTTCAACTTACTATGCGCTATCTTGTGCCAGGTTTTGGTCTTCATTTAAATTTCCCCCCTGCAGTAGACTCTGATTTTTCTAGAGACCAGCTTCTCCTTCTGTGGTATTTTGAATGATGATGTACCCCAGAGACCTGGGCATTTGAACACTTGATCCCCATTTGGTGCTGATGTTGGAGGAGGTCGTGGGTAGGTGCAGCCTGGCTGGAGGAAGTACATCTTTGAGGGGTTGGCGTTGAGAATTCAAAGTCTTGTCTTACTTCCGGTTGACTCGCTTCACTTTATGCTTTCGACTCAGACTTGATTGATCTCTCAGCATTCTGCTCCCGCAGCCACATCTGCAGCTTATACCCACACCTCCCTGCTATGATGAACTCCTCATATGATATGATTCCTCTGGAATTGTAAATCAAAATAAACTCCTTCAGGTTGCCTTCATCATACTGTCTTATCACAGAAAAGTAACTAATGCACACCCCTACTTATGACTGCTTGACCTGTCTTTGAGGTGAGCAACTTTTACTTCTTTAAGAAGGGAATGGAAGATCTTTAAACAATTTTTATGCTTATTTATTTATTATGTGGTTGTATGTATGGCATGTGGAAAGAGGAGTTGGCTCTCTCCTACCAAGGTGGAGCTCCTGGCATCAAACCAAGTTAGCCAGGTTTGCGAATGCATTGGCGTCTGAGCCATCTTGTTGACCCCAGGAGAGAAAGAGATCAAAACTGCATTTCTGGTTCACACTTCCTGCTTGTTTGATATCCAGACAAGAATACAGGAAAGAACCACAGTAGTCACAAGGGGCGGAGCCTGAAACGAACCCTGCAAGAAGTGGATGTGGGTATGGAGGCCAGCATGGCACCTCCTCTAGGCTGACCACTTTATGACTCAGTTTCCTGCTCTATCAGATACAGACCCTGTGAGACACACACCCTCTGAAGTTCAAGTGCTGGGAACTAAACTCTCACATTCAGCTGATGCTGCAGTGTGGAGAGATGTAGACGGAAGTACAGGATTTGTGACTTCATATGATTAGACAAACCTGAGCTACATGCTCAGCTGTGCAATGGCTCCCTCTGGGTCATGCCATATCAGGATCTTGGTGCTAGACTTTCCAGCCTTCACAACCGTAACCAACAAATAAATCAATGAATAATTCGTCACAAATTGCCAACCCTTAGGTGTTTTGCTACAGCAGTGGAAAATAGACTGAAGCAAACTTATTTCTCATAGACTATCCATAAAAATGAAAAGATATAACATATGCTAATTAATGTCCACATCCTGGAGATAAAGAATTTGGGAAGTGGCGGTGTTAAGACAAACAATTCTGTTTTAATTGCCTGAGCTATGGTCCAGGAGCTTCCGTGATTCCGTATAGGAATCATAAGGGTTAGAGGGAAAGTTCAGTGGTTAGAGTTTGGATCCCAGCACTTATGTAACAAACCAGGTGTCCAGCAAACACCAAGGGAGCTGACGGTCATGTGACTTCTGTGAACACATGCTTACAACATCCACAGACAGACCCACACAAGTAAATTAGTCTTAAAAAAGAGCATCGTAGAGGAGGCTGGTGCTGTTCCCAGCTCCTGGCTCACATGTGTTGAGATCCTGAACTCCTGAAGGGATCTCTTTAAATGAAGACAGTGAGAGCCTGTTCTCAATCCGTTACACCTGATGCAATCACACGTTACTCCTGAGGCGGTCTAAAATTAAAATAAAATAAAATAAAATAAAATAATGAAAAGACAAAATGTCATGGTGCAGAATAAAACAGGATGACTTACTGTTTACTTTTTAAATTAAAAAGAAAAAGGTGTTTATCACACAAACCTAACAACTTGAGTTCAATACCCAGTACTCACACTGGAAGAAGGTCATGTGTATTGGTGTATATGTGCATGTACACACAGATACACACACACACACACACACACACACATACACACACCAACACACACATGAACACACACACACACACCCCTCTACTTCATGGAAAGTATATACTAAAGCATGCACCAAAAGGTCTGAGTCAGCTCTTGGACTTGCATTCAGGTCTTATCTTTAAGATAAACTATGTGTTCTCAGACAGTCCAATATTTGACACTCATTTGAGTCTCTTAGCTATGCTTCATTTGACTAAAGAAGATGTCCATGTCTAAAGAAGGGACACCATATAAGAAGAGAACTATTATGTGTCAGTCTTTGAACTACATGTTCTCAGTGGCTGCAGATACGCTGTTGACGTAGTTCTGTGTAGTGCTTGCCTAATATGCACAAGGTCCAGGTTTCGATCCCCAGTACTACATCATACAGGGTGTGGTGGTACACACCTGTAATACCAAGCACATCAGAGGTGGAAGCAAGAAGATCAGAAGTTCAATGTCATCCTTGGTTGGCTACATAATGAGTCTGAAGTCAGTCTGGGTATACGAGACCCAGTGTCAGTCACTTTTCTCTTGCTGTGATAAAACACCATGACCCAAACAACTTATGGAAGAACTAGTTTATTTTGGCTTATGGTTAGAGGGGGATAAGAGTCTATCACGGTGGGGCAGCATAGCAGTGAGCAGCAGGCATGGCAGCAGGACCTGGAAGCTACGAGGCCATGTCTTCAACCCCAGACATGAAGCATAGAGGGAACTGGGACTATGGTGGGGCTGTGTGTTCACAAAGCCTGCACTAGTGATGTGCTTCCTCTAATAACTCCATACCGCCTAAACTCCCCAAAGAGAGCCGTCAACTTGGAACCAAGGGTTCAAATACCCAAGCCTATGAGGGGCATTTCTTATTTAAACCACCACAGACTCCGGGTCTCAATAAAACATCAACAACAACAAAACAAAAACCTGTAACTTCAAAATACATACTTATGAAAAGACCAAGTTTTATGAAATTACCAATTAAACAAGGACAAATGATCATGATCCCTTTGGTGTATTGTGAACAAATGTTTGAATTTGATACTGAGGAAGGGATTTCTGTGTTAGGAATAGCATTTGTATGTGTGTGTGTGATGCCCAGGCTCCCTGAAATTATTGTGTTCATAAGATTATGTACGTTTCCCCCCAGATATTGTATCTGTTCCCTCTTGGTTTGCTCGCTTGTTTTATTTAATGTTTGCCCTTCTGGGGATTAGATTAGCCCAATAGCAAGGGTCTGCTGTACACAACTGTGTGATCAATAGGGGAAAAATGGAATCTGTTTTCTTCTGTGGCCATTGGCGTGTGAGCAAGGATTAGCTTGGCTACCTGACTTTCGCAATTTAATGGATGTATTTGTGGTGGGATATTAGCAGTGACTTGTCTTGATCCAAAAATGCTAAATTTTTTAAAACCTGGACTATGTTTTCGAAAATTCAAGATGCATTTAGCAAAGCAAGGAAAAATAAATTCAGGCTGCTAGCTTGGCAGCCGGTGTGGATACAGTATTCTGCTCTGTTTACTCTGTCAGGAAGCCAGTTCCATTTGATTAAATTCTGAAATTAGAATGCATGCACTCTGGAAGATACCAAGCAGCTTCGTGCTTTTCCCCCGTACGGAAAATCTGATTAAGGAAATGAACTCAGAAACTGTAGCGCCAGAAGAGGTCAATGCAACAGCTGTATTCAACCAGGCTCGATGGGTTAGACCTTTACTTTATTAAAATGGATGGCTTTCGCAGAGAAACTGTGTCCACATCACAGTGCTGTTGTATGGCTCTGAGCTCGGTCCCAGAAAAGAGCCAAGTTGGAGCTGCCACCCAATATTGTGGCAGTGGAGCAAGTGCAGATCTGTTCTCACTCCACAAAGCTAAAATTAAGCCAAAGGAGAGATAATTAAAGAATTTCTATGCACAGTCTTCCCGCATCAGCATACTGGATTCTTTTCAAAATTGCTGGTATGTTCCAATTTGGCAGATCTTCCAGAATAAACTACACAAAAAACAATCTCAAAAGTCTCTGTGAGGTGGCCGCTGACAGTGGAGTGGCCCATGAATACTAATTTATATGTGAAATACAGTTAAAGAGTCGACAAGGCTAGATAACTCACAAAAAGAATCTCATTGTTCTTCATTACATAGTTACCAGAGAGGAAAATAAGAGTTTATTACAAAATACTTAAATTGTTGCCTATGAATGCCAACTCTTGACTTTGTCTGCAGAGGGCCAGTTAATGGACACTAGGTGTGAAGAAGTGTGTCCTGAGAGACGTTGAGGTGGAGAATAACTTCATATGCGTTTATGGCACAAGTCATTATTGTGGACACTACATTCCAGGATGTAATCCTTGGGCTTCATGGGTTAAGAAACTGTTTCTAAGAACTGACAAATAGGATCAGATTCTTTGGAACACTTTCATGCCAAACAAGAAGCCGGTACACAAAGCAGAATGCTGGCAACTTGAAATGCTCAGAGGATCGCTGAGCACAGACATGCTATATTATACTATATGCTATATATGATATACTATATAGATGTTTTCTTGGTCAGCTTGGCGAAAAGCTGAGGGACCTCATTTGTTCGTCCCATATAGCTAAGACTTCATTCCCTCAGATTAAATGATGTCTGGCTTCTGATTTTATTAAAATGTAATTTATTTATAATAAATGCATTTTTAAAGATTGTACTGTTTGATGGGCTTTGACTATGGTACTCATGTAATAATCATCACCATTCAATGTAGGATGTTCTCATTTCTCATACGATTTTTATTTTTCCCCACTCAAACTTCATCCTCAAGCAATCATAGATTGACTTTTGCCAAGATAGAATGTAGATGAAATTGTATAATAAAATTTCATATCTAGTTTTTAATTGTATAGAACAAAAATGTGCTTGTAACACTTGTGAAATTCTCACGGCCAAATATTCAGAAACATTTAAGAGTCTACCTGGGATGGCAAAGGAGGGGTAGCAAGCACAAATGGCTTGAGGGGTTAGGCAGGTAACTGAAACATGCAATAGAAGTAAGGAGAGGTAATGGAAAATTCATGTCCTGTCAAAAGGCATTCAGGTGTAGTTTTAGTTTAAATATGTGCTGGTAAAATGGAGTAAAGAAAATAAGCAAGTCACAGAATATGTGTAGAATAACATTACTTGTATTGTTCTAAAGCAGGTGGAACACTTTATATTACACTTAGGGATGTGCATAGAGTGAAAGTGAGTTAAACATAAGGAAGGGGATGAGAAACAATTTCACACAGTGGTCATGTGTATCTGGACAAGATGCAGGCTGGTTATCACAGCAAGTTAAAGCGGGGATTTAAATCGTAGGGTATTATTTACACTGAAGGATAAAGTGACCTCATGGCCTCTGGCTGAATTTTACTTAGCCTCTTTTGCATGCAGTGAATACTGTATGATTCATCCTTTAAAGAGAAGAGAATGTTAGGAGAGAAACCCATGAAGATTTGGCTACTGGCTACTCTGGGACAATAAGTTGCATCACACAGTCACCAAGGGAATTAGCATCGACGCCAGGATGCCTGATCAAATTTCAACTCCTACTCTACACTAAATCATTTTGTGCCTTTGGGCAGTGTAGCAGAGAATTACCAAAGGCTAAATACAGCCCTCTGCCAGTTTTAACAGCCCTGCAAGCTAAGAGTGGTTTGTATATTTTAAGTGACGGAAAAACTACCCTCAACTACTGCCTCGGAGCTATGACTGGCTTTAGAAAGAACTTAGTGAGTCTCTAAAGTAAGGCTAATCAGTGAAGCTGCACTTAGACACCAAACTGTGAAGATGACCTAGTTATTTCAACAGCAACTATCGGTCTTCGGGCTAGGGAGATGACTCATGGGATCCAGGTTTAGTTCCCAGCACCTACATAGAGGAGCCCACAACTGCTTCGAACTCCAGTTCCAGGGAATCTGACAACCTCTTCTGACCTGTGCTGCTTCCTACAAGCACATGGTGTGCACAACTGCATACAGACACACATACATAACCATCAAAACAAAAACAAAGCCAACAGCTGACTGCCTACCTCCTCAAACTGTTCGACACTTCTTGTGTTGTCAGAGCAAGCCACAGCCTCTATAGCCTCACACATTGTCAGTAGACTTATTTTCTCTGCTCCAACTAGAATCTAACAGCATCTTATGGACCAGGATGAAAGTGTTTATTCCCCCCATATTTTAAAAGTCATTTAACTGTACAATTGAGAAGCTTCCACCTAAATGTCAATTGCAAGCAATTAATTTGCAGTGTAATGACAGGCTGAAAGGCAAATATCAAGAGGGGAGTTTAATAGTATTGTCTAAGTGCCTTCCAAGCAACGAATATACTCAATTAAAACCATATGCTCAGAGATTCTTATCAGTATTTGGCAGTATCTATCTGTATGAGAAGACATTTTCGAAGATGAAATACATAAAACCTCATTAAAATTCTGTGTTAACAGATGAGCGTTTGGTGCTGATTTGATGATATAAGGAACACAACTTTGAACTTGTTAAGTGAAGTGCTTACCCACTGCCCCCATAAAGAATTCCATCTTCTCTTTAGAATTAACAATGAGCTGGATTCAATTCCTCATCTATGTGCATGTGGAGGCCACAGGAAGATGTCTGGTGTCTTCCTTCATTGCTCTCTGCATTGTTTCCCGGAGACAGAGCCTCTCACTGAACCTGAGGGTGGGTTTTAGCCAGGCAAGCCCAGATCAGCTAGTCAGCATACTCCTGTGATGTGCCTGTCCTTGATCACCAGTGCTGGGTTTACAGCCCCACGTAGCCATGCTCAGCTTTATGTGGGGGCTGGGGATTTGAAAACAGGTCCTCCTGCTTCCATAGCTCCAGCCTCTTCAAACCACTGAGCCATCTTTCCAGTCCCTCAATTACTCTTATGTTTTGAGCGTTATCAGAATAAAATTTTGAAAATTTGTTCTTTCTTATGTAAGGACTCGTTGTCCTCCTAGGAAAAGGAAGCTTAAATTGTAGGGTCTGAAAACTCATCAGATCAGAAATGATAGGAAAGGATAATAGAAAACATACCGCGGGAGAGGCAGAAACAGTAAGCAAATTCTAAGTGAGTGAGAGGAAGGGGAGCAGCAGGAGCCTTTTTCTAACAGTTGCTCGGCCAAGTCTTGTGGACACTATCTAGACAAGAAAGAGGTGGGCACCTCGTTATCTTGTTAAGTAGAAAAATTTACAGCACCGTTTGTCGTTCCTGCATTCGACCATAGGGAGTCAGGCTCTGGATGTGTGTATAAAGGATTGCAAGTCAGTGGGGTTGGCTCTAAGCATCAGAGTCTAATTGATAAAGACAGGGAAGATTTGCTATATGTTTAGTCGTTTTGTTTCTACACCTACCCAGGCCTTAACTCTGCTTCTTGGTTCATAATATCTGACATGTAACTGGATCTTCACAAGGACATTTTGCCAACTTATCACAGGACGATTGTGATGACTGAATACAGCAAGCCCTGTGAAGCGGCTAGCAGCAACACAGCCCGTACCAATCATCTAATCTGGGTGTGTTCTACATGACTCCATAGTCTTTCTTAATTATTAAATAGGGAAAACGTGAAATGTATCAAATATTCACGTGTATAAGTGTTGAAATCTTGGATTAGGATCTAACTTTCTATTACAGTCCCAGAGGCAGGGTGTTTGAAAACTGAAGCAAACTTTAAAGCACAGTCTGCCTTACTGTTATATACACCTACTCCAGTAAGATCATCTTAGAACAAAGTGCTGACAAGTCCTGGCCGAATGGCTCAAAAGATGGCTTGGTCGGGAAGGGGTGCTTGCTACCAGGCCCAGTGACATGAATTCCATCTCTAGAACCCATTTGCATGACAGAATTGACTTGGATAGTTGTCCTCTGATTTCCACACAGCTGCCATGGTACCCAAGTGTTAAATCAAGTACACAAGCTAAATTGAAAGAAAAAATACTGCCCTTGCCTTCTTGGAATGTTCCTTCAATTTTGAGTCCAAGGGGAAATTGCCTATGAAAATCATTCATTTATTAAGCAAGCACTATCTTTTCTTGATATATATATATCCCCAGATATATATATTTGAATATCCCCAGAAAATGAAGTAGAACAGGTTATATTTATCCCTGGTTGGGTGTGAAGGATTATAGCAAAAAACTGAATGAAGGGTGGGCTCCAAGACAAAGAGAAAATAAAGACAGAGGGTAAATAGGTGCCAAGCCTCAAATCTTTTGCATGTCTGTTCACAGCAGTAAAACCCTAACTGATACAGAAGTTGGTACCAGGGACTGGGGTATTGATGTGACAGGCCTGACCATGCTTTTATTTGAAAGAATGTGGATTTGGGGACTTTGGATTTGGAACACAGTGGAATGCTTTCAATGGGGNTTAATGGGTCATCCTAGTAGGAATATGGAAGACTTTGTTGCTGAGAGTAATTTGAACTNTGTTGACCTGGCCCAAGAGATTTCAAAGGAGAAGAATTTCAGTATGTGGCATAAAGACTGTTTTTGTGGTATTTTGGTGAAGAATGTGGCTACTTTTGGCTCTTGTCTGAAAAGTCTGCCTGAGGCTAAGGGGAAGAGACTCAGTTTAATTGCATTGACAAAGGAAGTTTCAAAAAAGCCCAGCAGAGACTTTGTTCTCTGGTTAAGTCTCACAAAGAGAAGTTTGAACAAACATAGCANGCTTAGAAAGGAAAAATATAAAATATATGGTTTGAGTATTAAAGGGGTACCAGGAAGTGAAATGGAGGAAAATCCTTTGTTCTAGGAGATAACAGATGAAGGGAGTGGGGCCTTGGGGCAAGAGCCTACCCAGCTAAATTTAGATCCAAGCTTGGTGGTACACACCTTAATCTCAGGAGAAGGGCACAATGATCTCTACATTCAAGGTCAATCTACAGAGCAAGATCCAGAACAGCCAATCTTAGGTAGTGAAGGAGTTGGAGAACAGAAAGCTGGTGATAATGTAATAGAACAAGGGGGCCATGTTCCAGCCCCAGCAAACAGCAGAATTCTGCACTTTCAGCCATGTGGCTCTGACTTGCTTGCTCTCTCTCTCTCTCTCTCTCTCTCTCTTTTGGTGTTTTGAGACAGGGTTTCTCTGTGTAGCCCTAGCTATCCTGGAACTCACTCTGTTGACCACGCTGGCCTCAAACTCAGGAATTCACCTGCCTCTGGCTTTGGCTTTTGAGTGAATAATAGAAGGGACTCCTTGGACAATCGATGCTGGCTAGCTGGAGCTAAGAAATTAGCAGCAATTAAAAAGAGACCAGTGTCACTGAGTTGAAATCTTCTGGGAAAATGTTCTCTGGGAGCACAAAGAAGCTGTGTTCCAGAGATAGCCAAGGTTGTACCTTGTACTGCAGTTGGACTTGGTAATGTGTAAGACTCACCCAGGTGGTACTGGTTTTGAAGGCATGAAGGTGTCATGAAGAACAGCTGAGGCTTGGCACTGTGAGGGGCCATGGAAGGCCATTGGAGAAGGTGCAGCCTCAGTTGCAGTTGATGGCCCAGGACTGAAGGGGTTATACAAAAGATTTGAGGCTTGGCACCATGAAGAGAGCCTATGAAAGGCTATTGGTGAAGCCTAGTTGGAGTGGAACACCCCAGTGTATTAGAGATGTCAGTACCATGGGATGATCACCAAGAACAGCAGCCTTAGTGGAATGGATCAACCTGAGCTTAGAGTGCTACACAAGGCAGAGCTGGAGAAGTGATGCCAGCCCTTAGGAGGAGCCCAAAACATCAAGTGGAATCCCAGACACTGAAACAAGAAGCTGTAATATTGAAATTGCCTTGGAGACTCAAAAGATGTTAAAGATGCCAGAGCCATGGGATATATGCTGAGGAAAGCTGCTAACAGGGAGTGGAACCAGCCCAGGAGAAAGCAGTTTGTTGCAGTCAACAAAGATGAAACAAAGTGGAGATCTGAAGACCGCTTCATCAGCCATGGAGATACAGAGTTTGGAATTTGCCCATCTGGTTTCCTATCTTTCTTTGGGGATTACAGTTAAGTGATTGGATGAATCTCAGAAGAGACCTTGAACTTTGGACTTTTAACATTGTTGAGACTGCTATATACTATGAGGACTTTGAAAGTTGGACTAAATGCATTTTGCATTATGCTATGCAAAAGTATGCCCCCCCATAGACTCATGTGTTTGAACAAGTCTATGGGGGTCAGGGAGTGGAATGTGATGGTTTGTATATTCTTGGACCAGGGAGTGGTACCATTTGAAGGTGTGGCCTTGTTGGAATAGGTGTGACCTGGTTGGAGTTGGTGTGTCACTGTGGGTGTGGGCATAAATTCCTCACCCTAGTTGTCTGGAAGTCAGTCTTCTACTAGCAGCCTTTGGATGAAGATATAGAACTCTCAATTCTTCCTGAACCATGCCTGCCCGGATACTGCCATGCTCCCACCTTGATGATAATGGACTGAACCTCTGAACCTGTAAGCCAGCCCCAATTGAATGTTGTTTTTTTTTTTTTTTTTTTTTTTTTATGACTTGCCTTGGTCATGGTGTCAGTTCACAGTAGTAAATCTAAGACAACCACCCATGGGAACTATCTGACAATGCAGACTTGTGGGATCATAGAAAGCCTCTATGTATGTATGTATCTTGGACTGTGAAAGTTCTTAGTCACCATGTTTCAAGAACTCTCAGGTCTATGGGAAGCAAAGGCAAATGTTTTTCTGCCTATTAAAGGAGTGCTGAGCTCAGATATTCCAGGGAAAGAATCCAACTAAAGCATTATTCAATAAAAATTACAGTATCCTCAGGAAACCACAGTATTTCCCTCTCTGATGAAGTAGCATCGACATTAGTAACACCAGTCCTGATGCTGTGTTAGGGCTCTGTAGCTGCCTGCTTGGTGTCCACTCCCTGCCACCCAACAGGACATCGACAAGGACAGGTCAGTCCTCTACAGAACAGCTTAGGTTTCTCTACCTTGATGACCAAACTATTTGCTCAAGAACACTCTGGAAACTTATTAAAACCTGCCCCACTCTATAAATTGATTTTTAATATATGAGAAAGTGGGGTTCACTAAATCTTTAGCAGTGTCTCCAACTGTTCTTGCAGAAGAGTCTATCTCTCTGGGAAGGAAGTATGCAAAAATTTAGTGTATGGAAAAGCTGTCAAACACTGCTTCCAGTGGAGAGAAGTGATCCTTCCTCTACCAAGTTTTCTGAACTTTTAATGTGCTACAGCACACCTGAACTTTCTAAGGTCATAAAACCCTCATCACTTGACAAATTCATTGTCCTTGTATCATTTCCATGGTAGTAGCATTTCTAGTGATGGACTTGAAAATGGACTTTCAGAAACACTGAGTTGCTGTGAAGAGACAAGAAAAGAAAGGAGTGTGAGGGGGAAGAAGAGAGACACTGTGAGTCCATGTCAGGTGATGGAAGTCATCCGAGGAATACAACAAATATACATAATGAAGATCAGCTGAGGAAGACTGTGCAAGTCAAAGTGGGCAGGCAATGTAGGGCATCGGTGGAGCTGCCAGATTCAAAATTACGTATTTGGTTGGCTAAGAAAACAGGCATAGTTTTTACAGAAATTGAGAAGACCAAAGATGTGGCTTAGTGGGATGTGAATAAATGAACGGAATGATTGAGACTTGACTGGAAAGATGGAGTTCTTTGGATGACCGCTCTTCTTGGGTTTCTCTCCCTTCTTCCTACCTTCCCCTCTTTTCCTTCTTCAGTTGCTCTTTTAAACACCATCTAGTCCTAAGGAAAGCCATCAGTCTCTTTTTGTTACTATGTGCGTGTGTGCACATGCACATGCTGTTAAGTAGCGATCAGAGGTCAGCCTCTAGGAGCAGGCTCTCCTTCCATTGTTGGAGGCAGGGATGGCACTAGGATAAGTAATCTGGGCTTTCTGCAAACTCTTGCTCTCAATGGCTCCTCTGGTCTCCTTTTAATACCCTAAATGTTTTCTTAGAATTTTAATTCTTTACTGAAATCATGCTAATAGGAACCCACTTCAACCTATGTTACCCAGCTGCTGAACCCCAGTTGCTAACTTTCCAGATTACTCTTCAAACCCACCTTAGGATCAGCATCACCAACACCGCAAGGACACTCACTTTGTGCCCCAACCCAATATAGCCTGTTCTTGGGAACATTCACTTGTCCATTTGGGGGTAACTTCAAAGGTATTTATGCTAGTTCTTCTTCCATCGTACAGTCTCTGGCACACTGTAACTCTGACACTTCTACACGCACTAAGAACAAGGGCTTGGATACCCACTGACTCTCACGTAAAATAACGGAGAGTATATGTGAAGGCTTTCTTCCTTCCAAAGGAAACACAATAAACCGTGTTACATTACCACTCAACCAGAGCTTGAATCCTGATGACCATGTATACCAGAACAGAAATGGAGTCCTTTTAGATTTTGGGGTGCTCAGTACTTGAGCCTGGTGTTGTCTTTCATTAGTACCTTCTTTCAAGCCAGGGTCCTCATTTCCTGAGGTTCTAGCCTTTTTATCTAAGACGTTTTAATCCTTACTTACTAATGTCCACCAACTTGAAGGAAAAACAACTTTTTAGTACAGAATTGGACATTAAATAGCAAGACAAGAAGTCCTTGAGCCCTATTTAACACTTTTAGCATTTGATAAAGTCAAAAGGACTCAGTCTCTTCTCAGTTCTCCGACAGCTTAGTGCCTTTAAAGTGGCATTTCCTAACAGACAGGACTGCACTGTTTCTCCAGCTTCACTTCACTATCCCTACCCACAGTATATATGTGGACTTCTTTTCTCAATCGTTTGTTTTGATTAAAGCTCTACTCATTTCCTTTTAGGTATCTAGGATAGTAGCTACAGTAAGTGGGTGTCTGTGTTGCAAGTTTCAAAGAACCTCAGCTAAAAGACCTTGGAGAATCCCCCTCACTTTCAGACTACCTCAGCAAAGAAATTAAAGTACAGTATCCTTCTTACAGGCTGGTATGATAATCAGGTCACATAGTATAAAGCACCATGTGAGCAAAGCCACCTGTCTACCTGGTACACTAACTCTAAGTGCCTGATGCAGGCAACGGCAAGCACAGAATAATTCAATCAGCTCAACCTACCGAGCAGCACCCTCTGGCACAACGCCACACTCAATTAAAAGGAGCTAATATTGTATCTTCCCTTTGTCACAATTTCCAGTCTTCTATATGTTCACTACAGTAATTTTCCTCTGCAGATGTGGTTCTAACAATCCCAGTGCAGCATGTGGCAGTCTGCTTTATCTCATTTTAAGTAAGTCCAAAGAGACAAGGGTCTGAAAACAAAACAAAAATCCACTAACTTTCTCCCAATACCACTCTGGGGAATACATGGTTAAGGGAAAATAGCATAGGAATGATCAGCCACTTAGAGAACCAGAACAGAGTTAGCATGGGAAGCCATCTTTCCTGGTTAATAAAGACTGGCATTACCATCCTTAATAAGGTCTTGTGCGGCTGTTACCTATCAGCTTCTCCATCCAGAATGCACTTCTGCCTCTTGAGGATGTGTGAAGTGCACCTGCTGTTGGGTACACACCTATCACTGGGGACCCTTTGGTAGGATTTCCAGTTCTAGAGCAACCTGGGCAACACAGCAAGGCCATTTCAGTATAAAAATCATTCTAAGATTGATAAAGATAAAAGATACCAAGTGATCACAGTGAGCAGGAAACAAGTGACAAGTGATTAGACTTAGGTCTCACCAGCATATTTTGTGATAGCAGATTCACACTAATGAAGTTGGGAGTTGATTAAATGATATGGCACATGCAAATGTTCATTTGAAGTCTTTGGAAATGTATGCTGTACATTAGGCTTAATTTGGAAAAGTACTTGCTTTTAGTACATTTAAGATTGGAGTCTGACCAGGCCTGGTGGAGCATGCCTTTAATCCCAGCACTTGAGAGGCAGAGGCAGTCATGTCTGTCAGCTTCAGGATAGCCAGAGGTAAAAAATGAGACACCCCACCCCCAAAGATAGGGAGTCTATAAATATTTGTAAAACAAAACAGAAAGGGGGTGTAGTTAGGTGGTGGGGAATGGCAATGTGATAAAGGACATTTGTCCTCAACAAGAATTCAAGGGTAGTCAGGGGTAAAGAGGCAGTTACAAAAGCTTGAATTAGAAGCCTCAAAGTAATCAGGGAGGACTGTGGAACTCAGATACAGCTGGATTCCATATTGAATAACTTACTCAAGCCTGGTGTATGGCTGGAGTCTGTAAACACCAGCACCTGGGAGGCCCAAGCAGGAGTTCAAGACCATCCTTAATACATGGCAAGTCTGCATTACAAGAGACTCTACATCATTCACTAGTCACCTAGCTTTGTGACTACCTAAGAGAACCCCTCCTGGCCCTTCTTGGCCCCACACGGATGGCCATTAAGCTCCTCAACTATGTAACAAACGGCTAGTCTGTAACTCAGAGCCTGCTTTCTGAGTCTTGAGATTAAAAATGTGTGTCACTATGCCCGGCGAAACTTTTCTTTGGTAGCCTATATTAACCGCCCACATCGGTGAAAATCCGTCAGTAAGAATAAAAGTGCCGTCACACCAAGACATGATTTTTGGAAAGGCCTTGTTTGCTAGCTAAGTGAGGGGAGGCATTCGGTCTACGCTGAGATTCGGGTTGCGAGAGCAGTTCCCAACGCAACCAGACGCTGCTGCAGCACACTTCTTAAGAGGTCGAGCTTGACGCCTGGGATCGGGTAAGGCGAGAATCTGCCTTGGCGGCTTCGGCTCCGGCTGCGGCCACCGACAGGCACTCGACGTCTGTCGGTCCGAACGCTGGGTCGCGCTGGTGGCCGAGGTCCCGGCTGATTCGGATCAAGCCTAGTAACCAGGAAGCTATCTCCGGAGACCATCGCCCAAGCCATGGCCGACGGGTTGAGATCTCCTTGGGAGGATCGGTGGGCCATCCTGTTGGCTTGATCGCCGGCGGACAGCGACACCGAGTTCTGGGCCATCTTCAAACACCGCCTGCGGTGTTTGCTAGACGTACGTCGATCAAACTGGGCCCTCGGCGGCGCCGCAGATCACTCCAGCCCGCGTCGGTCGCAACCGTTACCAACCCCAGGAGCCATTTTTCTCGGAACGGCGGAAGGAGCAGCCGCCGGAAACGGGCGCTGGTCCCGCGCGCGCGCGCGTGCGTGGCTCGTCTGCGCTCGCGCACGGCGGGCGTTTACGTCCTGACGTCTGAACGGGAGGACGTGAGTGTTTCCGAGGGTGCGCAGTAGGGTCGGTCGGCCGCGAGCGGGCAGCCTAGGCCGGAGACTGGAACGGCGCGGAGATGGGGGCGGCGGCCGCAGAGGCCGACCGCACTCTATTCGTGGGTAACCTGGAGACGAAGGTGACGGAGGAGCTCCTCTTCGAGCTGTTCCACCAGGTAAGGGGCGGGCGCGGTCCTGGGGCGGCTGTGGCCTTCACGGGCCCGGCCGAGGAGCGGAGCGCGCCGGGCCGGAATTCCGCGGCGTTCGGGCCGAAAGTGACGTCGGATGATGGGGACATCTGCGTCTCCACCTCGGAGAGGTCCAGGGATCCGAGGTGGAACCTCAGTATTGCTTTCTTTTTTCCTGTGTACCTGCCTTCCCAGTTGAGTTCATTGGCCTTTGCTGCGTCGTGCAGGATGTGTGTCCGAGTCTCTATCCGCTTAACTTCCGTGTGAAATTGCAGACGTTAAAGTGTTTTAGAAACCCCAGAAACATAACGCAGGAGAGCAGGACTGACATGTTTATCTAAAAAGTGCGAATAAATCTACCTATTCTGTACCTTCTTGCTTTATGACTCAATAGTTGGTTGTATTTGAGTGATAGGTGCGGAAGGCTTTTGTTTTTTGTTTTTGTTTTTGTTTTTTTGGTAATCAAAGAAAATCCACTTTGCCTTGTAAAGTTCGTTTCCATGCAGTGGGAAAATGATAGCTGTTGGTTGCGTTGTTAAGACATCACACAGTTATGTGAGATGGAGATTTTACACTGTACTTTGTATTCTTTGTCAATATTACAAATAATGTCCTAAAAAACTTGCCCCAAATCTCGGTTTCAGTCGGAACTAGAATTATTTTTTTCTAAAAGGGAAGTAGATGTCCAGCCCCTGCCCGGACATTTTGATTTTGAGGAGGTCTTGATTATATACCTTTTGTTTAAAACTTGTGTTCTCTTCTTTATAGCATTTGAGACAGAGCCATATAGTATTTCTTGGTAGCCCTGGATCTCCGAGGCTGACTTTGAGCTGGTCCTCCTGCCTGCGTCTCCTGACATCTGACCATACAGGCATGTGCCACCATGACAGGCTTGCCTTTTCCTGTATTTCTGAAATTGAAGTGTCTTCCTGAAATTGCCTCGTTTTTAAGTTCTGAATATTTTTCTTCACAGGCTGGGCCGGTAATAAAGGTGAAAATCCCAAAAGATAAAGATGGCAAACTGAAGCAGTTTGCATTTGTGAACTTCAAACACGAAGTGTCTGTTCCCTACGCCATGAATCTGCTCAACGGAATCAAACTTTTCGGGCGGCCTATCAAAATTCAGTTTAGATCAGGTAATGGCTGGGATATGGGTGTAATAGGGCGAGGGTTTTTGGTTTCTTTTGCTTTCAATTTACTATTCTGGTTTGGTTTTTGAATCAGGGTTTTGGGTATTTCTAGGCTAGCTTCAGACTCACTGTATAAGGCATGTGTAGCTTTAAACTCTTGATCCACCTCCCGAGTGCTGGATTTCTAGGTATCAACTCCATATCAGACTAATAGTTTAAAGATTAGGGAGTAAGGAGGTAATGATGATGAAAATACTTTAAATTTTGCTATTTCCTGCGGCCAGGTTGGCTGTTTCTTCATAAAGTAGTCTCATGTTTGAAGTGCTTTCTTCTGCATTTCTGCTATTATGTACTTAGGAAACTGAGGCAGTTCATAGCAATTTGAGTTTGGGGGGAGTTGGTGTTGCTTTTAAGCTGTTTATCTCTTTTGGAGTAATTTAGATTGGAGAAAACATTTCAAATTACTGTTGGGCTTTTTGGTTTTCAATTAGAATTTTTGAAATTACTTCATTTTAGGAAGTAGTCACGCCTCTCAGGATGCCAGTATGTCATATCCCCAGCATCATGTTGGAAATTTAAGCCCAACCTCCACCTCTCCTAACAGGTACTGTTTCTCATTCACTATTAAAGTCATTGATCAGAAGATTTCTGAGGTAAAGCCCTTAGAATACACCAGTGAATAGCTCCCTTCATAATGGCTCTTCTGTTTGGTTGCTGCCGCCTGTGCTAGATTCATGGAATGCTTGTTTTCTAAGGAAACTGGGGGCAGAAAGATTTATGTGGTTCTTTTGCACTAAATTAAGTAGAACTTTTATATATACATTTGTAACATGCATACTCAGGTCCTACCCACATGTACATGAATGGACTTGAAACACAAAATGTTATTTATTACAACGGTACTATACTGTATCTTCTCCCCAAAGTTTTAAAGTTTCCAATTACCTCTATAGTAACTTTATCACTGCTAATTGTTTCTTTCCTGCTTTTTAAGATCACCAAGTGCCTAGTGGGCTGATTTAATAGAACCTGAGTGTAGATCTGCCTCTGCCAATTGAGTCTTTAGCTTAATTTCTCTGGTCCTGTCCTTTGCAAGGAAAGAAAGATGAATAAAATGAACTCTGAAATCCCTGTAGCTATTGAAGGTTAGCGATAGTTCCGTATTTACCTAACTCAATTTGTTTGCTTTCGGTGCTGATATAAACATAGATTTTTGGTTTTGTTTGTAAATTCTGTAGAGCCATAATATGCCCATTCATAAATAGCTTTCACTTAAGAAAACTTGAACACCTAGCTGTCATGTATTGATTACCTCATCAGATCCTTTCCATGTATGATCTCAATTATTTTTCAAAGCAACTGTATGAAGTTGGATTTACTTACCTCTACTTTTGGGTACAGAAAGTATGGAATGGAGGTTAACTTGCCCAAATTTGAACTGCTTGTAAGTAGTGTGTGGAGACAAACCTAGATGGTGGGAGTAGAAAGTGCTTTGAGAGAATTTTACAGCTGAAGTCGATGCAAATTGATGACGAGCTGAAAGAAGCCAGTACAGTGAGGGCAGTGGGAAGTTGGAGGAAGTGCACAGAGGCTAAGTTAGCTGCTAGGGCTACAATCAAGGTTTGTCCTAAAGAGGAGGAAAGCGTTAGGTAAGGTAATGGTAGGGAGTTCCCGGGTTAGAGTGCTTGGTTACAGCGGGGAAGAGTAACAGTGCATTAGAAGGGACAACAGTGAAAGTCCAGTAAGAATAATAGGCAGTGACCTTGTGGGGCTGTTGGACCAAGGCTGGAGAGAATTGGGTGGCTGCAGTGAAGGAGCTCTTGGAAGGAGGAATTATCAAAAGCAGTAGTAGAAAAACAGTGTCCTTTTTGCCAGCTAAAATTAATCAGTGGTGTTTATACAAAGATGTCTTCAGCCATTTTCGCATAACATAGTGGCACAAAGATTTTCCCCTTAGAGCTTCCTGGGAGGGTTGAGGAGGTATGCTAGCTACACTTTTAGCTTTAATCATAGGCTAGAGTGGATCATTTTAATACCCTGGCATAAAGTAAATTGTACTTTTTGCCCTTCTTAGCATCTGGACACATAATCTGCTCTGAGACACTCCTCCCCACAGAAACTAAAGGAGAACCCTTATTTTTCTTACCTTCGAGTAGTCTAATCAACACAAAGACAATGAAATAAATGGTTACTTGTCCAGGCCTTTATACTTTAATGACTCAGATATACCTACTTAATTGCTCCAATTTAAAAAAGGAAAATTTATAGTTTCTTTACTCTGTTTATAGGTAGGTAATAAAATCTCACTCTGAATGATTGCACTAATTAGTTAGCTTAAGGACCAATGCATCTTTTTTCTATAAGTTCAAGTAAATGCTTTAGATGTGTGCTGGCCATGTTGTCTTAGTGTCTGCCATCGTGGTGGTAAGAGGAGAGCCATGCTGTCTTCCCAGAAAGCATCATGTTATGGAGCTATGTTTGGCTCCTAGACTCCTGGTTTGCTTGCCCTGCAGTAGCCTTTCCCAGGTAATCGTAGTCTTCACTTTTTCTTTAAATGTCTCCTTTTCAGAAAGAGTGCCCCTGATCAGCCAACTTAAATCGAATGCCTTACCTTTCTTCCAGCTCTCCCCGTCATGTAACACATAGAAGCTGTGCTTATCCTGCTCATTCTCACCAGTGAGAAGCCGCTGGGAGGTGGTGTTTACTTGATCATGAGCGTTCTTGGTTTGTCTTTGCAGCTATGAAAGGACAGTGGGCAACGTGACTCCGACAGCACAGATGGTCCAGAGGTCCTTTTCTTCTCCAGAAGATTATCAGCGGCAAGCAGTGGTAGGCAGGTCTCCCCCACCCCCATTTCAGTTGCTAAGACAAAGTCATACTTGGGTTAAAGTGCTCCTATTGTATCAGATAACTTTTCACCTCTCAGTTTCATTACTTACATTCTTTAGGCAAGAATTAACTTTTTAAAATTCTTAATACTTTGTTGGATATTTAGACTAGTGTGATCGTTATAGTTTTACTGATTTAACATGCATCTTCTAGACCAACTTCCTTGAAATGATTTTTGTTTTGTTTTTTTTGTTTTTGTTTTGTTTTTCGAGACAGGATTTAGAGAAACCCTGTATAGCCCTGGCTGTCCTGGAACTCACTTTGTAGACCAGGCTGGCCTCGAACTCAGAAATCTGTCTGCCTCTGCCTTCCGAGTGCTGGGATCAAAGGCATGCGTCACCACACCCGGCTCTTAGTATGATAAGACCTAGCCTAAAACCCAATTCAGCTATCTTTTTCTTATCTTTTTCGAGGCAGGGTTTCATTTTGTAGCTCTGGCTATCCTGCAGCTCTGTATAGACCAGGCTACCCTTAAACTCCCAGAGATCTGCTTGCCTTTGCCTCAGCTTTTATCGACCTGTAGCAGCTTAAGATGCACAACCGATCTCTGCTGCTGTGACTTTCTCGGAACTCAGTCTGCATTCTGCTATGTGCTTCTCCCTTGAAGTAGTTTCTTTGTGTTAACAGACATTGTCTTAGCACTCAGAAGTCATATGCCATCTTCACAAAGCTTTTCCTAATGCTAGTGAAGATCTAGTTCTTTGTGTGTTGGTTACAGTGAGTTATAGCATAGTCATTTCAAGTGATATCTTTAATTGTATTCTTGGGGGGAAAAAATCAGTATTTATGTCTAAGTATCTGTAAGTAGATAGTCAAAGTGGACAAAACTATGGTACTGTGCCACAGTTAATTATAGTCAGCTTGGGCTGCATGTAGGCAAGGGTGATTGTGATTTTGTTCTAAATATCTTTGACTAACTAAATGTGTATATATTGGCTTTGCAATCAAGAGATACTTAGAATTAATATTTCTTTCTTTTTTCTTTTTTTTTTCTTACCTCAGATGAACAGTGTTTTCAGACAGATGTCATATGCTGGGAAATTTGGTTCTCCACATGCAGATCAGTTGGGATTTTCACCATCAGCTCAACCACATGGTCATACCTTTAACCAGTCTTCCAGCTCCCAGTGGCGCCAAGATACACTGTCATCACAGCGTAAAAGACAGAATTCTCACCCCTACCTAGCAGATAGACACTATAGCCGTGAGCAGCGCTACTCTGACCATGGGTCTGATTATCATTACAGAGGAGGCCGAGAGGATTTCTACTATGACGACAGGAATCATGATGGCTGGAGCCATGACTATGATAACAGAAGGGACAGTAGTAGAGGTGGGAAGTGGCCCTCATCCCGACACTAACAAGCATTCCAAGGACACTGTTTACAGGGCCATTTTAGGTTCTTTTAATTAAGTTGTTGCAGAAATATTTCTAAAAACTGTACAGAGTAATCTACAATTTTCCACCTGTCTTTGAAAAAAAAATTTTTAAACCTAGTAACAGTTTGACAGAGCTGCGGCTCCTTGTGTGCTCCTTTAATTACCTAACCTCAGGGGTTTTGAAGAGGAAGTTTCATACAAAGGAATGTGTCACCATTCCGGTCATTTCAGACAGTCTCGGAAAGATGAACCGTGTAGACTGGCTGTATTATAAAGCAAATGTTTTAATTATCTCATCTTTTATGTTGCAAGAAATTTCTTGGTAATGAATCACTTTGGTGTATATAATAGGAAACATCTAAGTTGGTAGTCTGAAATGGCTGTCTGCATTTTGTTAATAAATGAGAAAATAGAACTTTTCAGTCACCTGTTTATTAATAGTTTATTTAAAACAGCTTATTGGCTTTGCTTGGAGATAAATCATGTTTCCTAACTCAGAATTTAAGTACAAATTCTGTGGTATGCTCTTTAATTTTACCACAATTGAACATACATTATAAATCTTTACTAGTTCATTCTAAGAACTTTAAAATTCTTTCAGTATATTTGATGTATGACTAGTCACTCAGGAAGTTAAATATCTCAATGTATATTTTTACATAAAATGACAGTGTTGGTGAAAATTCTTTTTAGAATGATGTTCATACATAGAGAAAATGACAGTGTTTCACTGCAAGGATTGTAATTTTGAAATTTTAACAAAACTTCCATGTTTCAAGATCCTGTTGCTCTTTGACTACAAAACTGTTTCTAAGAATTCATTCCATGAAAAATGTGGATCATCTTTATACCACAGCATTTATACTATGTTCCTTTTAATATATTAAATACACAAAAAGAGAATGTGTCCCTTTATTTTGACATCATTGACATCAAGGCCATCTGAGTTAGCAGTGTGCTTTTAATCATGTCAGTTCACATTTTGATAAGGTTGCCTGTCTTACAGCATCTTGTGTAGATTTGCTTTGATGCATGGCTAGACTGCTATCAACGTAAAATATGCTGTAGAGCCCTGTGAACATTAATTCCTTTGTTTGCTTTTTATACCCAGATGTTCTACATATCCAGTACATGTACTAAACTTCCATTAAGTAGTCATCCTCAATTGAATTTTTTTTTTCTTTCTCGAGACAGGGTTTCTCTGTGTAGCCCTGGCTGTCTTGGAACACACTCTGTAGACCAGGTTGGCCTTGAACTCAGAAATCCACCTGCCTCTGCCTCCCAAGTGCTGGGATTAAAGGCGTGCACCAGGCTTTTTTTTTTTTTTTTTTTTTTTTTTTAATTTTTGACTATGTGATTGAACTCAGTCTCCAGGCCCCTTCTTTCCCAGAAGGTTCAAACTAATAAGCATCTCAAAGTCCCAACTATGTAAGCATGTGGTTGACCTTTGCATACTGGCATAGTCCATCTTGAAGGTCCCATCCAGTCACCTTAGTAGTTTTCAGGCTTACCATTTGAAGATAATAATGGAGATACGTTTACAACTTGAATTCCTAGAACTTAAGCTTTTCCTCAGAGTTGGGAACAAAGGCACAAATTCCTTACTACTCAATACCAACTCTAAATGGAAACTACTATAGGAGGAAAATTCTGGAAACCATAATTCTACCTTAGCTAAACTGAGAGCCCAATAGCCCAAAGCTACTGTAGCACCATTGAATGCCCTGTCAAGAAAATACTGCTAGGCAGCTTCCCCACTTCTTGTTTCTCTTCTACCACTAACATACCCCGTAAGTGCTTTTATCTTTCTCTTTGGACTTCAGTTTTGGAGTACTACAATTTACAATATTGTCTCTTCAAAAAATCGAACACAAAGAAGTGGACTCAGCAACAACCTGGGATAGGGAGTCCTACTTAGAGGATACCATGTAATTTTGTTCCCCATTGCTATGATACTTGGACAAAAGTAGGCAGAAAGAATTTAGGGCTGGTGAGATGGCTCAGCGGTTAAGAGCACCGACTGCTCTTCCAAAGGTCCTGAGTTCAAATCCCAGCAACCACATGGTGACTCACAACCATCTGTAACAAAAATCTGATGGCCTCTCCTGGAGTGTCTGAAGACAGCTACAGTGTACACACATATAATAAATAAAATTAAAAAAAAAAGAATTTAGCTCACAATTTCAGGTCACAGGCTATTGTAATGAGGTCAAGGTAGAAGAAACTTGAAGCAGTCATGTTATATTCACAGTCAAGGACACTTCTCTGCTCTTACACAAACTGCAATTTTTTGCCTAAGGAATGGTGCCACCCCTAGTGGACAGCTCTTCCCATTTAATGTAATCTATATAATCCATCAAAAACATGCATGGCCCACCCTGATCTAGACAGTCCTTCATTGAGGTTTCCTTCTGAGGTGATTCTAGATGGTGGCAGGTTGACAAAAACTAAACTGGTGCTACAGAGATGACTCAGTTGTTAAAGAACATGTGCTGGCCTTCCAGAGGATCAGTTTCGATTCTCAACAACTATACTGGGCAGCTCACAACCCAATATGTGCAACTGCTCTTGGTGTCAAATGGGTACCCACATACATTTGGCACACACATATACATACATACATACATACATACATACATACATACATACCAGTAAATAAAAATAAATCTTAGAAACAACCCTGTAACTATAAGGGTACACAGTATCTGCTCAGGATACCTCAAGACCAAGTTCTCAGTACAAATGAGAATTTATTTGTGCCAGAGGGACAAAGGGCAGGGAATAAGAATGTCTTAGGGTTTCCTTGCTGTGAAGGGAGGTGACTAAGGCAACTTTTATAAAGGCAAACATTTAGTTAGGGCTGGCTTAAAATTTTAGAGGGTCAATCTATTGTAATGGCAAGAAGCATGGCAACATGCTGGCAGACATGGTGGTAGAGGAGCCAAGATACCTTGATCTGCAGGCAGCAGAAGGAGACTGTCACTGGGCATAGCTTGAGCTTTGGAGACTTCAAAGCCCATCCCCACAGTGACACACTTCCTCCAACAAGGCCACACCCACTAATAATGCTGTTCCCAATGGGCTAACCATTCAAATAGTCTTTGGAGGCTAAACCTATTCATACCATCACAAAGAGACAAAGAGATTGAGGATGAGGGAGAAGAGAAAGGGAACGGGACGGGGAGAAGGGGGACGTTATCCTAGAGAAGGATAAAGGATGACCTCTGGATAAAGAGGAGACACATGTGGCCTGTAGGAAAATTATGGATTGTAAAGGTAAAGGCGAAGCCGCATGTTTGAATGAAGTGTTTAATTTTAATTGGGCACGTTAATTAGGTGAACCAAAGGAAGCTTTTGATTGCTGGACTTTAATACATTGATAGCTAGACCTTGTTCTTCAGTCTCAGAAGGAAGGATCAGCCAAATAAGAGAACTGACCTTGGGGTGTAGTTTTAAGAATATAATCTATCAGTTTTCTAGCAAGGCAGAGGGAATCAGGGAGAAGGACAAGGCCTGCCAGAGTCATGCACACCATACTTGGGCCAGCTAGAGTCCCTTTACTAAGCATCACAGAGCAGAAAGTTTCAATTAGAGAAACAAGTCTCACCAATCTCTCCCCTAGTGTGATGAGTACCATGATATTAATGTGTCTTTCAAGTGTTCTGTCACAACGAGTTAAGTATTTGTGGTGAAGGTGATGGATTTGCTAGTTACCCCTATTAGATTATCTTTCAACATATTTCCTTCTCTTATGAGTTATTTCTTAATAAATGTCTGAACATTTACACAATTTTGAGGTTTCATTATGATCTGGGTTTTGCTGTTTGCATAATTCAAAGCTCTTTATATCCTGTGTCTATAATGTAATATGTTAACTTTGTCCTCAGCTTATGATGTTAAAACCAAAAAGTTTTATCATACTACCTTTAATAATGTTATAGAGTAATAGTTTAATTTTTATATTACTAAGGAGAAATGGCTGGCAAATATAAAATCATGCTGCCATGTTTAGCTTGAGTGCTAGCATATTAATATGTAAATGTGAGTTCCTTTTTTTAGAAACTGGCATTTATAGAACCGTTACTGCATGCTAAGCTACTTTCAACCATTTTTTGGAAGAGAAATTTGGTACCTTCCCAAAGATAGAATGAGTGGGGCCTAATTCATACCTAATCAGTCTAATGCTAGAAATCAGGCTCTTCGCTTCCATGCTTGCTTTAATTAGGTGTGACAGCATAAGGGGAGATATAATTGATTTTGATATTATGGCTTGTTGTCTGAAACTTTTTTTTTCCCCTTTGAAATAGAGTCTCATAGAATACAGGCTGGCCTTGAATGCCCTATAGGTCCATGGCTGGCCTTGAACTCAAGATTCTTCTGCCTCCGTTCCCCAAGAGCTGAGATTACAATTGAAAGCCACCTCTCCTGGCTTACAGCAGGATGGCTCAGTGGGTTAAAGCACTTGCAGCATAAGTCGAATGACCTCAGTGCAATTCCCTGGTGTCCACATAAGAAAGCTGATATGGTGGCACACATCCGTAATCCCAGCATCCCTTCTTCAGTGAGATGGAGACAGAGACCGGAGAACTGCCTGGAAGATCAGAGGTCAGCATGTCTCGAGTATATAGCAAGGCAGAAACGGTAAGAGAGACGGTGCCTCTGTGCAAGGTGGAAGAAATCTGACATTGTCCTGATGATCTTCAGAGGTCATGGCTTACAGTTGCACCCATCCCTACATGCCACATATAGAAACCCAACAGCAATAATAATAAAATAAAATAAGTGAGGTTTGGTTTTGTAATTTCAGTATTTTCCCTCTCTAAATGGTTGTAGGGTTCTAACTACATAGGCAACTATTGCTGTTTGACTCCTGGTAAATGAAATGCAAAATAGGAGTCATTGTAACATATTTGTTAATTCTGATTTTGATATACAAAGATGTATTGATACTCCATTTAAAAAAAAAGACTGGGGCTGGTGAGATGGCTCAGTGGGTAAGAGCACCCGACTGCTCTTCCGAAGGTCCGGAGTTCAAATCCCAGCAACCACATGGTGGCTCATAACCATCCGTAACAAGATCTGACTCCCTCTTCTGGAGTGTCTGAAGACAGCTACAGTGTACTTACATATAATAAATAAATAAATAAAATCTTTAAAAAAAAAAAAAGACTACGTGTGTGTGTGTGTGTGTGTGTGTTTAAAGTTTTTAATCCTTTAGAACAAAGAATATACTTGCATGGTTCAAAACCAAAAGTCTCTACTGAGAAATACCACACCCACTCTTGTATCTTCTAGCCTGCTCCGTGTACCATTTTCCAGCTTGTAATCACGGTATTAGTTGAGTGGCATTCCAGCATTTCTTTGTTCTCATCTCTCCTCTCTTTCTTGCATATATGATCATTTTGTGCTTAACAGCATAATCAAGATGTCTTGAGTTGTGATTTCTTTTTTAAGGTTTATTTACTTATGTATGTGAGGACACTGTTGCTGTCTTCAGACACACCAGAAGAGGGCATCAGATTCCATTACAGATGGTTGTGAGCCACCATGTGGTTGCTGGAATTTGAACTCAGGAACTTCAGAAGAGCAGTCAGTGCTAACCGCTGAGCCATCTCTCCAGCCCTGAGTTGTGATTCTTTGAATGAAATTTTTGTGTATCTGGCAAAAAATGCCTTTCAGCAAATTTGCATAATTCAAAAAATCTTTACATGCCTTATTACCTTACTTTATCTTGACATCTGTGTACATTACACTGTCCTTTAGAAAAACAAACAAGCATAATGCTCTTTACCTCAGAAATGGGGGTGGGGGTGAGCTAACTCCTGGTGGCAAGGACATAGACTGTTTCCCCCATTTGTTCCAATATCTTGGTACTAACCCATTTCACAGAAGGGAAAGTAGTCACTTCCTTCCCTATCAAAGAAACAGCCCCAAATATAAAATACTGCGCCCGAATTTTAGAACTTCAAACCACCTTAGATTCACTCGTCTCTGCTTTCTGAGTTTGCAAACAACTTGAGCAGCTGCCTCAAGCTCCTGACACCAGGACCTCCCTGCCAGGAAGGGCTGTATTATTTACTGAACTGTGGGACTGACATAACCTGGCTCCCCAACAACCTCTCCAAAATCCTTAAGAGCAAACACACAAACCCCTACTTTAATACGTTGATTATTTACTGTGTCCTATATAAGGAACATCAACTAACTTGACCAAAACTACTCTTATTAAGGTCAACATTTATTTGGGGCTGGCTTACAGGTTCAGAAGTTCAGTCCATTATCATCAAGATGGGAGCATGGCAGTACCCAGGTAGGCATGGCACAGGAAGAGCTGAGAATTCTGTGTCTTCATCCAAAGACTTGACTTCCAGGCAAGTAGGGTGAGGATCTTAGGCCCACACCCACAGTGACACACCTACTCCAATCAGATCACACCTCCAAATGGTGCCACTCCCTGGTCCAAGAATATACAAACCATCACATTCCACTCCCTGCCCCCCATAGACTTGTTTAAACACATGAGTCTGGGGAAGGGGGACATACTTAAACACAGCAAAATGCATTTAGTCCAACTTTCAAAGTCCTCATAGTCTATAGTAGTCTCAACAATGTTAAAAGTCCAAAGTTCAAGGTCTCTTCTGATATTCATCCAATCACTTAACTGTAATCCCCAGCTGGGCAAACTCCAAACTCTGTATCTCCAAGGCTGATGTCGAAGTGGTCTTCAGATCTCCACTCCTTTTTCATCTTTGTTGACTGCAACAAACTGCTTTCTCCTGGGCTGGTTCCACTCCCTGTTAGCAGCTTTCCTCAGCATGTATCCCATGGCTCTGGCATCTTTAACATATTGAGTCTCCAGGGCAACTTTAGTGTTACAGCTTCTTGTTTCAGTGTCTGAGATTCCATTTGATCTTTTGGACTCCTCTTAAGGGCTGGCATCACTTCTCCAGCTCTGCCCTGTGTAGCACTCTAAGCTCAGGTTGATCCATTCCACTAAGGCTGCTGTTCTTGGTGATCATCCCATGGTACTGACATCTCCAATACACTAAGGTGTTTCACTCCAACTAGGCTTCACCAATAGCCTCTCATAGGCTNTCTTCATGGTGCCAAGCCTCAAATCTTTTGCATGACCTCTTCTGTCCTGGGCCATCAACTACAGCTGAGGCTACACCTTCTCCAGTAGCCTTCAATGACCTCTCACAATGCCAAGCCTCAGCTGTTTTTCATGACATCTTCATGCCTTCAAAACCAGTACCACCTGGGTGACTCTTACATATTACCAAGTCCAGCCATTTCACTTCCTGGTACCCCTTTAATACTCTAACCATATATTTTATATTTTTCCTTTCTAAGCATGCTATGTTTGTTCAAACTTCTCTTTGTGAGACTTAACCAGAGAACAAAGTCTCTGCTGGGCTTTTTTGAAACTTCCTTTGTCAATGCAATTAATGCAATTAAACTGAGTCTCTTCACCTTAGCCTCAGGCAGACTTTTCAGACAAGGGCAAAAAGTAGCCACATTTTTGACCAAAATGCCACAAAACAGTCTTTATGCCACATTCTGAAATTCTTCTCCTTTGAAATCTCTTGGTCCAGGTCAACACAGTTCAAATTACTTCCAGCAACAAAATCTTCCATATTCCTACTAGGATGACCCATTAAGCCCCATTTAAAGCATTCCACTGCATTCCGAATCCAAAGTCCCAAAATCCACATTCTTTCAAATAAAAGCATGGTCAGGCCTATCACAGCAATACCCCAGTCCCTGGTACCAACTTCTGTTTTAGTTAGGATTTCATTGCTGTGAAGAGACACCATGACCAAAACTACTCTTATTAAGGTCAACATTTACTTGGGGCTGGCTTACAGGTTCAGAGGTTCAGTCCATTATCATCAAGATGGGAGCATGGCAGTACCCAGGCAGGCATGGCGCAGGAAGAGCTGAGAGTTCTGTCTTCATCTAAAAGCTGCTAGTGGAAGACTGACTTCCAGGCAAGTAGGGTGAGGATCTTAGGCCCACACCCACAGTGACACACCTACTCCAACCAGATCACACCTCCAAATGGTGCCACTCCCTGGTCCAAGAATATACAAACCATCACACTTGGTAAGTTGGTTCTTAGCATTTGTGTTGGTTTTCCATTAGAGTAACAAATCACCAAAGACAACCAACTGGTGATAAAGAGCGACTTGTTTTAGGCACTTGGTTTTAGAGGCTTAAGTCTGTGGTCAGGCGGAGTCACTGCTGTTGGGCCAATGGTATGGTGGTGCATATTGGCAGGGAGTGTGTAGTGGAGCCAAGCTCTACAGACTTGATGGCTGTGATGAAACAGGGCAGGAGGGAGGGAGGAGTGGAGGACCACTCTCCCCCTTCAAGAGCATGCGTCTAATGACTGGAAGACCTGTCATGAGGTCCAACCTTTCAAAGTTTTTACAAGCTGTCAATGCAATGCTGGGACCAAGCCTTAAACACTCTGGCCTTGCAGGGTGTGGTGGCGCACGCCTTTAATCCTAGCACTCGGGATGCAGAGGCAGGTGGATTTCTGAGTTCGAGGCCAGCCTGGTCTACAAAGTGAGTTCCAGGACAGCCAGGGCTATACAGAGAAACCCTGTCTCAAAACAAAACAAAACAACAACAACAACAAACAAAACAAAAACAAAAACAAACCACAAAACACTCTGGTCTTTGACGGACTTCCAGATCCAAATCCCAAAGCTTCATGGTAGAGTACTCCATACAAGCTAAGTACTTGGTATGTGTTTATTAAACTGAGTTGACATAAATGCAGTTCAGATTTCACAAAAATCTCAGTGGCTATATATATATATATATATATATATATATATATATATATACTTTTTTTTAAAAAAGGCTTATTTTATTTTTAATAATGGATGTGGGGGAAATAGTAATTAAAAAAAAATTTCTAGAGCCAAGCATGTTATCTCATAACTAATCCCTAAACTTGGAAGGCAGGAAGACTGTCATGGGTTTGAGGTCAACCTGCACTGCATAATGAGTGAGACCCTGCTTCAAACAACCAAATATAAACCAGACAGAAACCAAAACTGTTTTTGTAGCAGAAAATAGAGACAGTGTGTGCAACTTATGGGTCATGACCCCTACTCCCCAGGAAAGGACCTGTTTCTCAGCTAAAGTCACAATATTCTAGCCTTTGTCACAGGGCTGCTTTTACACGTCTAAAATGGTCATAGACATGGCGGGAAGACATCAGCACACTTACTCATGCTCTCTGTTTTGGCAAAACTGTGCATAAATCTACATCTAGTTTCTTTTACCATTTTCTGTTTTACAATTTCTTTAGAATTTAGGAAAAATAAGTGTTTTATTTATGGTAAGAACACTAAATCTGTACTTGTCATTGTAACAGGAACATGTTACCTTAGCTGAATAAACGTGAAAGGTTCTAAAACTCCTACACATAATTTCTGTTTATTTTTGAGACAGGGTTTCCTGTGGCTATTTACATATCTATAATTTTTCATTGTTAAATGTAACCATTCATTGTTAAAAAGAAATCATGGGCATGGCTTTTCAGGATATAAGTTGTTAAATACCACCACCAAAGGTGTAGTAAAAAAAAAGATCTATATTTGTGCAGTGTGTATGTGTGTGTGTGTGTGTGTGTGTGTGTGTGTGTTTACTGGTGCCCACTAAGGTTTGAAGAGGGCAACACATTCCCTTGAGCTGGAGTTCTATCCCCTGCAAGAACAGCAAATCCGCTTACTTAACCTTTGAGCCATCTCTCCAGTCTAAAGATGTTGTCCTTTCAAAATGTAAAGAGATAATACTTTAGACAGAATAAAACCAGCTGATTCAAATTCCTATATAGCCAGGTGTGGTGTTGCACACTTTTAATCCCAGCACTTGGGAGGCAGAATTCCAGGCCAGCTTGGGTTCTGTAGCGAGTCTCTCTCTGTCTTAAAAAAAAAAGTTTCTATACTGCAATAGAGTTCTCCTTCCTATGAATAGGGCCACAAATAATTACAAACTAAACAGTATGATCCATTAGGTAATGCCGTTATAATATACGTATCCATTCTGCAGTAAAATTGAACATGTAATTTGACACGCGTTTCCATGATTTTTTTTCCGTTTCTCTGGCCGAGCTTGGCAGGTCGCCACTGGAGTAGCTGAAATCCACTTGTAGACTGCAGCATCCTTAAAGCTCTGATTAGGCAACAATGTTTGTCTCACAAAACCAGCTCACCGGGTAGGAATAACTATGCCACCGACCACAAGCTCTGTAATTACTGGCAACACAGCTTTCAGAAAAAGACACAGAGTATGTGATTCAAGACTGAGCACGTTTGTGACAAAATTGCCCTTTGCAGAGCTGTTTGCTACTGAGCTAAAATATAAGATCTCCGCTGAGGCCCCTTGGAGCGTAAGTGATGAAAACCATATCTATTGTGGGAGATTAAGGACCCGTCTATTAAAACCAGAGCGATTGACAAAAGCAGAGCAGAGGACAAAACAGGCAGAGCTAGTCCAATTCTCTTTAGTGGGCTGTAAAAGGTAGAATAGTATAGGATCTAACAACGGAAACACAGCCTACACGTCCTGGCATCCTAGAAAACTGAGACCAGGCTTCTGCCAATAATGGGAAAGGAACATTTATGGAACACCTGATATGTGCGAAGTCATCTTTCAGACAAGAGACCATTTAAGAGCTCCTAAACGATGATGGCGGAATTGGCCTTGTAGCTCAAAAGAGCACCTCACTCGGATTCGAAGTAAATAAGAAATATACTCAATACGTGGAAGGGAGGGGCAGGTTAAAAAAAAAAAAAAAAAAAAAAAAAAAAAACCCAAAACGGAGAGAGGTAGCAATAAGGAAAAGTTACATTAAAACAATTCTTAAACATATAACCATATTTTTTTCAAAGTAAAACCTCTTCAACTTCGCAGCTTAGAACTAATAAAAACTCAGGAATGATATCTCCTGGAAACAGACAAACTTTAGCGGTGAAATACTAGCAAGTCCCTTAACATCCGAAAACACGTGGCGGGGGAGGGGAGAGGGAGGCTGGACCAAGGACTCCCACTCCCATCAGCCCTTTCGGCAGCCGAGCGTAGCTGTGGAAGGTGAGCCGACGCTTAGCATGCCGGGGCTTGTAGTCTTCTCCCGGCACCTCCCCGTGGGTTTGCGACGTTTAGCGACTGTGGCGCCTGCGCGCGCTGGGCCGGCGGGGCTGGGGCCGTGGCGGCTCGTGCCGGGTGATGCTAGGCGTATCCCTGGGCGCCAGGCTGTTGCGGGGCGTGGGTGGCAGGCGCGGGCAGTTCGGGGCGCGAGGTGTCAGCGAAGGTAGCGCAGCCATGGCGGCAGGGGAAAGCATGGCTCAGCGAATGGTCTGGGTGGACCTGGAGGTGAGAGTGCGGCCGGGGCGGGGAGGGTGCGGGGAGGCGAGCGCAGATTCGCGCGTGGGACCGAGGGACTCCCCCTGTCCCGGGAAGCAGCAGGGATCTGGGTGTCAGGTGCGACAGGTGAGCATGGCCCCAGGAGCTCCGAGCCAGGAGTTTTTGCCGGGTTCTGGGACTGTTCCCTGGACTGTGGGGTTTCTTTCCATCTGGGTGGAGCCGTCCATGTGTCTGTCCTCCCTCTTCCCTAGCCTCGACCTCCACCCAGAAGTGAATTTGTGTTAATAGTTAGTGAGTCTGAGGATCGTAGGTGAGAGTTGGGGCAGTGACTCTGAGCCCTGCTCCGTCCCCACCTCCTAGCCTTAAAAGACTGGGTTGCTTAAGCTAGGACTCAGAAGATGACTCAGCCTTACCTCTCATTCCATAAAAGAGAAAATCGAGGCCCCATCGGAAGAGTCAAGTTACCCATTTTAGTTTTAACGCATTCATACCTAGGCCTCTCTTGAACTCCTGTTTTCTCCTTACGAACGGAGTTCAGTAGTTAACTTTTTTTGTTGGGAAAACTTAGGAACCCTTTGTAAACCTCAGAGAGGTAATGTTCGTGAGCTCACTTTTCTGTAGTCAAGTATTCATCCTGCTTACTTTGAGTCTGTTCCCGGGACAAATGTGTTTGACAGTAGCCGGCCGGCAGGAAGTGCCTTCAGCTGTCTCTGAGCACTCAGAACTTAACTACCCGGAGTACTGTCCAGAAACACCATTACTGATCATAGAATGTGAGCTGGGTATACACAAAGGAATCCCTGTTAAATAAACTTGGGCAGAAGAGGTTTTTTTTTTTAAAAAGGTGGTTTCATGTGTTTGTTATATGCTTGTTTATTTCTGTTTTACAGATGACAGGATTGGACATTGAGAAGGATCAGATTATTGAGATGGCCTGTCTGATAACTGACTCTGATCTTAACATTTTGGCTGAAGTAGGTGATGCCGTGTAAATACATTCATACCACTTAAAGGGCATTGGGGATCCAAAGGTGCCTTCTTGTGATCTCACTGAAAAATTTAGCAAGATTGAGGTCTGTGTAGATTAAGGCCCGGTGCAGTATACTAAGACAATGTAATATACTATGTTAGAGTTGGTATTGGAACCAACATAATCCACTTCATAACTGGATTAAGTTATCAGTTGAAATTTACAGAATTCCCCCTCCCCCAAGGCTACAACAGTTCTGCAGGGTTTACATGTGTATTCTTAGTTCTCATGATGGTAAGATAGGCTCTGTTAATGATGTTCATTGTCTACCTGAAGACATTGGGTTACAAGAGATTTGGGGAACTTGCTCAGGAGCATTTGGCTAGGTATTGGGGGAAGCTGGTTAAACTATTCTCTAAACACAGGCAGTCTCAAGTGTTCCTACCAGTATCCAGCCAGCTGGGTCCTCATCTGGCTTGGTGTCCCCTGACAGAGTTTCCCATCTTTATGTTCTAACTTTGGCCTTAATTCCATATATAGTCCCCCGATACCACTCTATCGGGGATTGGTTCCAGGATTCCTCTGTAGAGACCAAAATCTCATTCACCTGTATCCTCGAAGGAGATGCAGTATTTCTCATGTACTTTGAATCACCTCTAGATTGCCCGTTGTCATTCTTGTGCTCCCTATAGAATACCCGACATAACGTTCGTGCGTGTAAGTAGTGTTCACACCATGTTGGTAAGGGAATGTTAAGAAAAAAAAAGTAGCCGTATGTGTTCCTTACAGACCAATGATGTTTCCATCTGAACTGGGTGGCTCCTCACAGATGGCACCCATTGTTCCAGGTGGTTGACTGCCTTCTCAGTTAGGCTGTGTGGTTCCTGCACATCTCTGTTAGGGTTTTAGAACGGCTATTCAGAATGTGCTCATGGTGATTTTTATCAGCCGTGATAACACTGTTTATGCTGCCTTTAACTGAAACCTTTAGCAGAACAGATAGAATAGACCTGTTGGCACTTGCATTTAAGCACCCGTGAAGCATTTCAAAAGATGAAATCCCTGACCTTGAGACCATCCTCAATGTTCGAAGTCACTGAAGAACAAAATAGGCCAGGCATGGTGGCACGAGTCTTTAATCCCAGCACTTGGGAGGCAGTGGCAGGTGGATCTCTGTGCATCCGAGACCAGCGGTCTTTATGGCGAGCTCCTGGCCAGCCAGGGCTACCTAGTGGGGGTGGAGAGATGGCTCAGCAGTTAAAGCATGTACTACGCAATCATGAAGACAAGCGTTTGTGTCCTAATACCCAGGTCTTACAAGCGCCTGAACCTCCACCTCTAAAGGACTTGATGGCCCACTCCTGGCCTCCATGTGTCTGGCCGTACCAGACACATGCATACGCATAGAAATCAAATGAAACAACAAAGCCTGTGGAGATGGAGCAGGTATGCGTGCGGAAAGAAGAGTCTAGTTCATAAATTAGGTTCTCAGAGCATGAGCTAGCTCAGTGGGCACTGGGGCCGCACACATTTCCTGTTTACAGTTAGGACACCTTTTTATTCCCTGGGTAAGCAAAAGGACTTTTTATTCCCTGGATAAGACATTTTTAGCTGGGCATGATGTTACACACTTTTAATCTCAGCACTTCAGAAGGCAGAAGCAGGGTGATCAATGTGAGTTTGAGTCCAGGCTGGTTGACAGAGTAAGTTCCAGGTCATCTTGGGCTATACAGTGAGATTCTGTCTCAAATCAACAACAGCAAAACCTAAAAAAAGAAGCATTTAGAGGTGAATTCCTGTCTTGTCGTGGCATCAGGCTTGTCATTTCGTTGAGAACCATGAAACTATTTTTTATATTTCTTACAACAGTTTCCTGTATAAATCAAGCCCTGAGCTTTCGGTTTGCACACTTATTTTTCTGACTTGGGATTATTTTGGTGATGAATGGTCAAGTGTCTTTATTTTGTCATCCCTGCTTACTCTTGGCCAACGAAGTGTTTTTCTTTTAGACGGTGGACGACCTGAAATGCGGTTTAATGGATCAGTTGGTTGATATGTACCCGAGGAACTTTGGTGTGTGTCCATACAGTTGCTCATGAATAGGGTGTTTGTTCAAAGGCTTAAGTCAGATGAGGATAAGGGTGTTAAGAAAAATACTTAAGGGATGTCAGTTGCATGGGAAGTATGTTTTATTTTCATGGAAGAGTCTGAGGAAAAGTGTTGTTTGCTGGTAGAAGCAAACTTCATTTGGAGTCTTAGTTTGCCAAAGGGCACCTAGAAGGGGTCAGTTGATTTATAGTATGTATTTCTGTTCTTCAGTTTTTTGTTTTTTTTTTTTTTTAGACATAGCTTTTATTTCTCCACCAAGATTGTCGACATCTGTTTTTGTATTTGGCTACAATTCAGTTTTAGACAACTGGCCTATTTTAGTACAGTTCTAGACTAGCTGTAGAGTTTACTCTGTAGTGGCTCAGTGGGGAAGGCAAAGGCTCTTGCTGCCAAGCCTGACAACTTGAATTTGATCCTTAGCAACCACGTGGTGGAAGGAGAGGACCAGCTCTCAAAAGTTGTTTTCTGACCTGTGTGTGTATGTGTGTGTGTGCGTACGCACACACACACACACACACACAGACACACAGAGGAATATGTTACACTTACATTCTTGCATATAAATAAGTAAGATCAATACACTGTAGAAAAAGAATATAAAATGTGTTGGTTATATAAATTTGCATTCATTTCAGTGATTGGACTGTGTGTTTACCACCTTACCAGTGTGTTTATCACCTTACTCCTTGCATTCTGTTAGGGCATGATAAGGAAAGTTAGATTTTCTTGCGACCCTTACCTTTTAAGGTAAAACAAAAATCATTTGCTAAATTCCACGTGTTAGGCTCTCTAACAGACTCACAATTTTATCACCTGGGCCAGAGGGCTGGCCAGCTGGCTCGGTGGGCGGAAGCATTTGCCTCTGACACTGATGGCCTGAGATTGGTACCAGAACCTGCTTGGTAGACGGAAGAGGTGACTCTCACAGTTGTTTTACTTCCACGCTCATGCTGTGTGTGTGTGTGTGTGTGTGTGTGTGTGTGTGTGTGTGNGNGAGAGAGAGAGAGAGAGAGAGAGAGAGAGAGAGAGAGAGAGAGAGAGAGAATGCACAGATAAAATGTAAGGGCTAGAGAGATGAGTCAGTAGTTAAGTAGTATGCTGCTCTTACAGAGGACCAGAGTTCAGTTCCCAGCACATATGCTGGGCAGCTCCTCGGCTGTCTGTAACTCCATCCATCTGTGCTCCGTAGCCTCCAAAGACACCAGCACACATGTACACAGGCACACAAGAATACACGTAACAACTAAAAATAAAAAGTTGTTTTTTTTTTTTTTAATTTAAAGAAAGAAATAAATTGAACTGAAAATTCAAGGACCATTTTTTCTTTAGGTATTACTAGTTATTTCTGTAAAAACGTTTCCTTTTAAAACATAAAACTACTGAAAATCACAGGGTAAGTGTGTCCACAGTGCACATAAAGCAGTCTGTTGTGTTTATTTGGTCCTCCTTCTCAGCCTTATCTTCTTCAGAGCATCTGTATTTTCTTCGTGTTCTGTGTGCAAATATAAATGGGTATTAAAAACAACAAACATGTCTAGGTGATGGCGTAGATCAGTACAGCGCTTGCTGTGTAAGCAGAGAACCAAGTTAGATCACACCTACATAAGAAGCCAGCCTGGCAGTGTACATCTGCAACCTCAGTCCCAGGGAAGTGGAAATAGGTGACTCTTTGGGGGCTTGCTAGCCAGCATACTTGGCAAGCCCGGGTTCCCAGGTAGATGGCTCCCGATGAAGAACACCATAGAGGAAGGTTGTCCTCTGAGCTCACATGCATGTGTAAAGAGGCCCCTCTCCCAGTACACGCATAAATAAACACAAGTTGAAAGTAGGGTGAGTTCTGTTGATTCTTCTGAGACAGGGTCTCACTTTGGAGCTCTGGCTGGCTTGGAACTTGCTATGTAGACCAGACTGGCCTCAAATTCAAAGAGATCCGCATTCGCCTCGACTCGTCCTCTTCAAGTGCAGTGATCAAAGGTGTGCACCTCCGTGCCGAGAGCGAGCTTCTGTCGGTTCTCTATGACTAATGGCTCTCCCCACCCACAGGGTCCCAACCTGATTATCAAACAGCCGGACGAGTTGCTGGACAGCATGTCAGACTGGTGTAAGGAGCATCACGGGAAGGTAACATTACCAAATGACAGGATTGCTGCTTTGGGGATCTGTCACAAGCTTGTCACTCCCCACATCTGCTGTGCCCTTGGTAGACGTTATGAAAGGGTTAGAGGACGGTGGCTTAGGCAAGCCCGGGCGGCTGCTTGCTTATTCACTTTCCACTCTGGGACCTCTCGGGAGTGCCTCCTCCTGAATGCCCTCTTTTTTTTCCTCTCTCTTCTACATTCAGTCTGTTGCAAACGCATTGTGGAGTTTCGAGTGTTGCTCAAGTCAGTCTTTTGGGTAAGGTTAGACCTCGACCCACAGAGAAAGGGGGCCTACCGCTCTCCTGTCGGGAGCTGTTTCTTCCCAGAGGTTCCATCCTTGGACTCTGAGCGCCATCTTTTCTGACTGTGGAAGTGATGTTAACGAATCAGGAACATAATTCGGTTCTCCTTCTTTATAAGGCACGGAATTGGTGTAAAAAGATGGCAGTTTCAGTTCACACTTGAGCCCCCCCTCCCCCTCCCAAGAGTGGTCCAGCTGTGGTTAACAGTTACCTCTTTTAGAAGTGGAGTTTCATTCTCTGGATACCTTTGAAACCTGACTTGATGTGTCTGTGACGGGGGCTGGGGATTCTCTCTTGCAGTCTGGTCTTACCAAGGCGGTGAAGGAGAGCACGGTTACTCTGCAGCAGGCAGAGTATGAATTTCTGTCCTTTGTACGACAGCAGACTCCCCCGGGGCTCTGTCCACTTGCAGGTAAAATCCAATCCCATGTCTTACCTCGTAGACCGTCTTCTTACGGTAGTGGTTCGAGTAACTGAAGTCCCGGAGAGCGCAGCAGAGGCCTTGCCTCCCACTCAGCTGATCCGGAGTACTCGTCCACTTTTGTATAGCGGTGAAATGGCTTGGAACTCGATCTGAGAAACACACATGAACTCAGCAGCCCCCCCCCCCCACCCTTTCCATGTTTTTATTATGGAAAAAAAAATTGCAGATGCACAGAGAGGTTGAATTTGGCCATCATTCATCTCTGCCGCCTTGGTTTCCCCTTATATTTTTCTTGCCGCTTTTGGACATTTGAAAACAGACTGCTAGCTTTGCCATACTGCTTCCTAATGTCCCCGCAAACAGCTCCGAAGAGTAAGGACATTTTTCCATAACACAGGATTGTTACTGCCTTGGAAATAATTAATCCCATTTAAGAATTCCTGGGGTACCCAACCCACATTTGAAGCACCCCCAAGTGTCTGTTTTTGAACCCAAAGTTAGTCGTTGGTCATATATATTTTATTCTGTTATTTCGTCTCTGGTTGGTTAGTCTGGAGTCATTCACCTGTCTTTTTTTGTAACACTGATTTTTTTTTTAAAAAGTGACCAGATCTACTATAGTAGGAGTTTTAAAGGGTTGACATTGTCAGAGGGGAGGTAATGTTCTGTTGGGTGTGTGTGTTTGCATTTCTATATGTAAATTAATGTGGCAACTAACATTTTAAAGACAAGGAAAAGTTTTGGCATTACACATAAGAACATATATTGTATATAATTTTTTTTTCCTTAGCTGATGCGGCTGACGTCTATTTTAAAGTTCTCATTTAAAAAAGTCCAGTGTTTAAAATAGAAATTACTGTATGAAAGCGTGAATGTGGATATGACTTGTCAAAAATATTGGTTGGAATGTAAAAGAAAGGTTTATCTACTATATGATTCAGTTAAATTTTTAGTGTTAGTAGTGTGGACTTTGTGACACTGGGAACAAGTTTGCACATCTGGTAGGAGCTTGAAAAGTAACAGACTTAAACTCTTTAAGTGCATGGAGTGCTAGACGCTCATTCTGCCCACGAGAGGCCGCTTACGAGTTTATTGTGAACTAGACTGAGGACCTGTTGGGGAATCTGGATTTGTAACTACCCTGAAGTACTCAGACTCGATGGAGACATCCAGAGATGCTTTTTTTTTTTTTTTAGGATCGGTTAACTTCCATTTCCAGTATGATCTATGAATGTCTGTGTCGTTCTGTACACTGTTAGAAATGCGCAGACGCGGTATGCTTCCTGTCTTTCTAGGGAACTCAGTTCATGCGGATAAGAAGTTTCTTGACAAACACATGCCCCAGTTCATGAAGCATCTTCACTATAGGATAATTGATGTGAGCACTGTTAAAGAGCTGTGCAGGTAAGGGCTGCATTTAGGATCCGTTACATTACCTCACGTAGCACGTTGGACTGGAGAACTTGTAGAAAATAAGCAGCTAGAATGGAGGGCGCTGAGTGGGTGTTTGTCTGCCTCGTTCCAGTCTCTTTTCCACGAGCCCGAATGTATTCTGAGTGGCGAGGCTTGCGAGAAATGTCACAAGTCTTCCACACAGATTTCGTCAAAGCAGAGTGTGTATGCGTTGGCCCGCCCACTGGGAACACAAAGATAGAAAACTCTTTGAGTAGCTCAGGGCCTAGTGAGTTGACCGAGGTGTAAAAAAACACCTTAAAAATAAACCGCCCGCGGACCTGTGTAATGGGAGCGCTTATGCAGACTATGAGGGGGCCAGGAGGAGCTTATGGGCTGGAGCAGCACGGGAGTCAGCTGTATCTGGCACACAGCCTTTTGAATGAGATTTAGAGGTTTGAATGAGGAACAAGCACTTCTGAATGCTAGCAGAGATGGGAGGGTGCTGGGGAATTGAAAGCTAAGACAACACAGGCACAGGGGTGCTGGCATAGAGCACAGTTAGTATGTGTGTCTAGCATGCAAGAAGTTCTGCCTGATGCTTGGATGAGGGAACGAAAGAGAAGCGGTAGACAGGGTTGGTGTTTCCAGCTGGTGGATGGTGGGACTGACTGTTCTGAAGAAAAGGAGAGCTGGAGACTAAGAGCCACACCCATGGATAGGAGTGGAGGATGTGTGGTCCTATGTATAGTAACTTAGTCTAGTGGGTCGGGCAGAGATGCCCAGTAGTTAGATATGTAGGACAGAGATTGTGGCGAGGGCTGGGTTGGCGTTAGAGTCTCAGGAGCCCTCTGCATTGACAGGCTTGTTTAAAGAGAGTATCTTGGCGAAGAGAGGAAAAGCCTTTCTCCGTTGCGAGTCCCTTGGAAGAGGCTGGGGAATGTAGCTCAGTTGGTTGAGTGCTTGCTTAGTGTGTAGCCGATTCCCTGCCCCTCCTACACCAGGCGAGAAACCTGTTTACAGTACTCTGGAGGCCAGCCTGAGCGCCCTGAGACCCTGTCGCAAACACAGAAACCCGTAGATAGATGACTTGAAGGCGATGGCTCCGTGTGCTTGAGATGGCTGCCTTTGAGAGTTTGTTATTTTTACTGTGTATAGACGCTGGTACCCAGAAGATTATGAATTTGCACCGAAGAAGGCTGCTTCTCACAGGTAAGACTGGGACCTACCAAGGATCTGCCAGTGTGACACACGCTCAACCCCAGTCCTGACTTCTAAACAAGAACTGCTCTACTCCGTTCTTCCTTACTGGGCAAAGGATAAGTCTGAGCAGTGGAAGAAGGAAAACTTTCTTTTTCGTTTCTTTCTTTATTTATTTTTTTTTGGTTTTTCGAGACAGGGTTTCTCTGTGTAGCCCTGGCTGTCCTGGAACTCACTCTGTAGACCAGGCTGGCCTTGAACTCGGAAATCCGCCTGCCTCTGCCTCCCGAGTGCTGGGATTGAAGGCGTGCGCCACCACGCCCAGCGAGCGAGGGAAAACTTTGTCACACTGAGTCCCAAGCTTGCTGGTCAGGCTTCTTGTTCTCAGTCTTGGACATTTTGGTTTTTGTTGTTTTATTTTTAGTCATATAGTCTGTTACTTTCTTAAAACTTGGTTTGGAAATAAGATGAGACAATTTGTGTCCTTTGTGGAACCTGGCACCGTTGGTCCCCTTCTCCCAGAGGACGCGCAGACAAGGGTGGCCATCTGAAGTCAGAACAGTGTAAACTTTTCTCCTACCTGGATACTTTTGCTTTTCTGTCGTGTCTGTGCTTGCAACGCCAGGCATATATTTGCAGCCATTTAAAAAGAACAGCGGACTGGTAAGGACAGCCTGAGGGAAGCATTTGGTTTCCTGATTTACCGAGTTGATAACACTGAATACAGATCTGCTTAGTTGATGCTCTGTAGTGTACAGTTTGAGGCGTCACAGAAAGACCCGTCACTGAGCTAGAATGGCCTTCAGTGTTTACAGGGATATACCTAAACGATAGCATACTAATCCAGCTCTAAGACACTTTATCAGAAACAAGGTTTGGGAGTTTTGACTTTTTCCGATTTATTAATTTTCGCGTGTGCGTGTGCGTGTGCGTATGCGTGTGTGTGTGTGTGTGTGTGTGTGTGTGTGTGTGTGTGGAAGATACATGTGTGGAAGATACAGAGGACAGCTTGCAGGAGTCAGGCCTGGTGGTTGACCTCAGGCCGTCAAGCTTGGCAGAAGTATCTTTACCCGCTGACCCATCTCACCAGCTTCAGCCGAGAAGCTGATAATCACCTACATTTCCCCATCATTATGTCCCTAAGTAGGTGTGAAGAAGACTTGCCTCTGTAATATAACAGGTAGACATTTCTTCAAAGAAGTGTGGCTACTCACACAAGATGGCATAACTCACAACTCCACATAAACCTATGCCAAGATTAGGCCGGGCTTTGCCCAGTGGGTTCCAGAAGCACCCACTTGAGATGTCTGGTCTGTTTCGGAGCTCGGTGTTGTGGTAAGAGATGTATTGGTGGGGAAGCACCTGCTTCACGGTCATGAGCACTGAGACCTAAGCTCAGTCCCCAGAACCCATGTCACAGTGCTGGGCAAGATGGTATGTGCTCTCAGCACTGAGGGGACAGAGAAGGGCCCCTAGGGTTCCATGGTCTACCTCTCTAGTCTAGTTGGGGAGCTCTGGGTCAATGAGAGACCCTTGCCTTAAGAATTGAGACATTCCTGAGAGTGATACCCTTGGTTGTCCTCTCCCCTACACGTGCATGCATGCATACATACATACATACATACATACATGTGAAATTATATCTCCAAATAATATTTCACATTTATTCTTTGACAATATCATGCACATTTCCAATGTATCTTGATCATATCTACCCCAGCTCCCTCCTTCCCATCACTACACCCCCTTCCCTAAGACATTCTTTAAGTGTCCCCCTTGTGGCTTTTTCATTTTTCTTTTTGTGGGGGTATGGGTGGGTTGCGACTAGGTCTCTCTGTGTCGTTCTGGCTGTTTTAGAATATACCATTTAGACCAGGCTGCCCTCGAACTCAAGAGCTCTGCTTGCCCCAGACTCTGGAGTGCTGGGAGTAAATGTGCACACCACCACACCTAACTTCCTTTTGTTGTTGTTGTTTAACCTACTGAGCCACGCATGGATGTGGGGTCATCCACCAGAATATGGGTGGCCCTGGCATTGAAGAAAATTGACCCCCTCCTCTGGCAGCCATCACTTGCCAATAGCTCTTCAGCTAAGGGTAGGGAGCTGCATTTTTTGAGTTTTAGTCCTCTGCTAGACACACACACACACACACACACACACACACACACACACACACACACAGGGCTTAGGAAGAAAGTGGATTATTGCCTTAGTCACAGAAGTGAATGCCATAAAGCTCCGGCACTGAGGTTTGTGCAGTGAATCCTCTCGAAGAGGCCCTTAGCCCACCACTGTGTATTGACTTGCTTGCACACCATTTTAATAAACACGGTTACCTGATTTCTCAGGCTTCAACGGCCGAGAAACAACATGTCGGAGAAGAAAGGCTGTTAGGTGGAGGCAGGCTGCCACTGGTCCTAGCACAAATTACCACAAGAGAGGAGGCAGGGCCTCCTTTATGGCTAGGTACTGTGTGATCTGGATAATTGGCGTTCATTAGGATGACTGAGTCAGGAGCTGTGGTGGGGATGTAGGTGGGTTCTGCTTGGGAGCACCCCTAACTATTGCATAGTGGTTCCCAGACTTTGGGTCTTGGGCTGCTGCTGGTAAGTATTCTGTGAATGTGCTTGCATTGCAGAAATAGTGTATGTGTAGTACAGGTTCTTAGGGATTTGTGGTACATGTTAAGTTAGTAATCACTTTGTAGAGGGCATTAGAGACGAAGTGGCTAACCGATCCCCTCCACCCGAGACATGTGCCACAGTCCTCTGGACCGGTGTGGGGATTTCTGATCTACTTCTTTTTGTTTGTTTGTTTTGTTTTTTCTTTCTTTCTTTTTTTTTTTTTTTTTTTTTTTTTCTCGAGACAGGGTTTCTCTGTTGTAGCCCTGGCTGTCCTGGAACTTACTTTGTAGACCAGGCTGGCCCTCGAACTCAGATCCGCCCGTCTCTGCCTCCCGAGTGCTGGGGTTAAATCTGATCTACTTCTAAAAGGTAAACCAAAGCAGCAACTGCTCCTCCCCACACCAGCCCATGTCCACTGCCTGGCTGGCTCCCGGGTGACTTGGGACAAGTCACGAATTTCCATCTCTGGGGTTTGGGACTTTTTTTTTTTTTTTTTTTCTTTTTCTTTTCAGTGTGATGTGTTTGCTTGTAGGGCACTGGATGACATTAGTGAAAGCATCAAAGAGCTTCAGTTTTACCGAAATAACATCTTCAAGAAAAAGACAGATGAAAAGAAGAGGAAAATTATAGAAAATGGAGAAACTGAGAAGCCTGTGAGTTGATGCCGGTTCTCACGCCGCAGAGCCTGGCTCTCAGAAGCCACGTTAGCGTCTCTCTCCTGCTGACCGTTCGGCACAGCACCTTTTCTAAAGAAAAAAAAAAATCTTTTTTCCAGTTAACTTTGCATCTTCAGATTCCTCAAGCAGACAAGACATCACTCTTCAGTTTCTTCTAATCTGCTGTTTCTGTTCTGACAGCAGCTCCTTTGTAAGCTTCAGGCCACACCCACCCCCTCAGTCCATATCTGCACTTGCTCATAGGCCATTCCTTTTATTTGAATAATAAATAAAGCTAGTTCTATTGAAATGCAACCCCTTCGGCACCCTCCGCTCTTTATCACACAGTTTTTGGGGACAGGTGTTTTTTACGTAGTGTCGCTCAGGCTTAAGTTACTCAGGGTGCAGTTGATGAACTAAACTGTGTGTTTCGAACAGGGAGTAAACTTAAATTTCTTTTGCTTTACCCATGAGAGTGGAGGGGGAAGCTAGGTTGTAAGATTTGGGCTCCTCATTACCCAGTTCACAAGCTCGAAGATAGACCACATTCAGGAAATTCTGGTAAGCACACAGGGGTCTGTAGGGGGTCCCTAGCCTCTAATAGCTAGAGAATAAGTGCCAGGCAGTCCCCATGTTGTGTTTATAGACCAAAACTAGCCCGTTCCTTTAGGTAAGTAGCCAAGAAGGGATTTCAGTGTGAATATGTGAAGTCCCCAATCTAGCTAGCCAAGACCACTGGATGGGCACCTCATTCTGACTGACATTCCCTAAAGGCTATTCAGAATTGGGAAAGGGTGGCCTGCCTCTTATCAAGAACCACCAGAAAGACTTTTAATGATGGTCTCAAGTTGTACCCTTATTCAGGTTCTTGCATACAGAGTAGAATGGTCCTAATGTGTGCCAGTTACCCATGCAGAGAGCCCTAGGTAGTGGACTTGAGCCGTCAGTATCTTCACCTGAGATACACTTGAACGTGGGCTGAATTGTGTTTCCTAGACATCTTTAGAGAAATAAATGGAGGTTTTTGGTGGAACTTCTGCCAAATGAACAAAGTCAGCTTTAGGTTCACATTTCTTCTATGGTCTGTGGGGCTAGAAAGATGGCTCAGAGGTTAAGAGCACTGGCTCTTCCAGAGTACCTGGGCCCGATTTTCATCACCCATACAGTGGCTCACAACCATCCCGGCAAACTCCAATCTCAGGGAATCCGACACCTTCTGGCCTCTGTGGCTGTTGCATGTGTGTAGTGTATAGCCATGCATTCGGGCAAACACTCTTACACATAAAAATAAATATAGAAAAGTTTGAATAGATAAAGGGGCTAGAGAGATGGCTCAGCAATGAGCAGTGTACATTGCTCTTGTAGAGGGCCGAGTTTGCTCTCCAGCACCATTGTTGGGGTATTTCACAACCAATCACTCCAGCTCCAAGGGATCTGGTGCCCTCTTCTGGACTCTGGAGGTACTGCACAGAGACACATGCAAAGTCTGACTAGATCAGCACTTTTCAACTTTTCGCAGAGGTCAAATATCAGATAATCCTGCATGTCCGGTATTGCATTACGATTTGTAACAATAGCAAAAAATACAGTTATAAAGTAGCAAAGAGAATACATTTATGGTTATGACATGAGGAATTGTATTAAAGGTCACAGCATTAGCAAGGTTGAGAGCCACTGCTTTTTACTTCATGGTGTGGTTCAAATAGTTAAAACTGACGAGCAAACGGGACAGTCCCCGTAGGTGGGCACACCGTGTGTATGGCTTTAGTAGCGGTGTCCGGATCCCAGTGTCTTGGCTCCCACTCTTGTATTAGACTCTGTAGCACAACAGCAAAGACCCCCCCCTTCCCAGGTTTGAGGTGGAAATACCAAGCCTCCCTCCGCAGTACTGTGTAGCTAGGTAGCTCGCATTACTGGTTCTTACTGTGTCGCAGGCACAGAGCTTGATGCTCTAACCGCGGCATTCAGGTTCATTCTAGCAATTCTCCCGAGCTGGGTGACGTTAACTTCACTTTATAGATACTGGCAATGGAGGTTCGGTAAGTGAACTTGCCAGCGATTGAGATGCGAGCCCTGTTCCTAACTGTACTTACCACCCCATCTGTTCTTCTAAACATGGATGTTGGCATAAGCCATGTGGTCACACCCAGCTGTGGCCTTCAGTTTTCACCTAGTCCTGAGGTCCTCAACCTTCCCAGCATAATACAGTTCCTCATGTCATGGTGAGCCCCAACCATAAAATTACTTTCGTTGCTACTTTATAACTGCAATTTCGCTACTGTTACGAGTTATAATGTACTCATCTGACATGTAGGATGTCGGATAGGCCTCTGTAAAAGGGTTGAGAACTGATCTAGTCAAACCTTACATGTGTCCCCGGGTGCAGTGCCCTCAGAGTCCAGAAGAGGGCACCAGATCCCTTGAAGCTGGATTGCCTGGTGCTTGTGAGCCACCCAACCTGGATGTTACAGCATCCAACAGGGTGCTGGAAACCAAACTCCGGTCCTCTGCATTGTGGTAGCCTACACAAATGGCTACTTTCTAACTTCTGTATCTTCCTTTGTTCTGTATCTTGTTTAATAGACCTGTCATCCTGAAATAAAGCCCATATTACATTTAGTGGAATGATTAGGCACCTGGCCTGAGGCGAGTTGGCAGACAGTCCTGAAGGCTTGATGCCGCGCATTACTTTTTACTGTGCTTAAGAAGTGAGGAGTTCAAGCCGGGCGTGGTGGCGCATGCCTTTAATCCCAGCACTNGGGAGGCAGAGGCAGGTGGATTTCTGAGTTCGAGGCCAGCTTGGTCTACAAAGTGAGTTCCAGGACAGCCAAGGCTACATAGAGAAACCCTGTCTCTAAAAAAAAAAAAAAAAAAAAAAAAAAAAAAAAAAAAAATTGGGGAGTTTCTTTATTTTGGTGGGGCCTTTGGGTTTTTTTTTTAGGGGTATCCCTGAAGCTCTAGAGTAATCTGTGACACGAACATTGGTTTAAACTACAACTTCAGCTCAACCTCAGTATGTGTGCTATGCAGAGGCTGCTGCTCTTGGGGCCTCTCATGTAGTGATTCTCCTGCAAGCTGTATTCCTGGGGACATTAGATGGCTCAGGAGGAGACTGAAGCAGCACCCAGGGACAGTCCACTTTAGCACCTCCACAGCCATTTCACAGAAGTAAGTCATACCTGAGTGATCTCATCTACAAAACAGTGCTGTTCAAAAACCAAAACCAACCAGACCAAAAAAAAGCTGACAAATGCAGAGAGAAACTGATCTCATGGCCACTTTTTCTTTTTCTTTTTCTTTTTTTTTAAAAAAAAAAAAAAGACAGGGTTTTACCGTATGGCCCTGGCTGTCATGGTACTTACTATGTAAACCAAGCTGGTCTTTAACTCATAGAGATTTGCCTTTACCTCCCAAGTGATGAGATTAAAGATGTGTGCCAGCTACCAGGCCTAGCAAAACTGGCCTTACATGTGTGTGCTGTAAAGGAAAAGGTAATAGCTAGTCACACCAAGTACAGGTCACACTTGTGGTTGTAAATGAAACCTGCAGCAATAAGAACACATTGAGCGTCCCAGGGTCATCCAGATAGCCCCCAGTTTTCGAAAACTAAGAAGCTGTAGAGACCGAGAAATCGTTTGTTGCCGCAATAAGCCATATGCAGCAGATTGATGACAACAAAAGATATTTTATTCTGTATCTGTCGATGAAGGCAAAAGCAATTAGGTTATGGATTTATTGCTCTACACGGTGCATCTGTTAGGAAGATTGCATCATAGATATTTAAACAAAGCCTTTCATTGGAAAATGAAAGAGAGCCCAGTAAAAAACGTAAACAAAGACATCTTCCAAAGCCCCGCAGAGGTAAGGATTCATGTCTGCATTCCACTAGAAAGCAGGCTGATTCAGCAGGGCAGGTTGGAAGTGGGGTACCTGAGATATTGCTTAGTCTGCATTGCTTAGTGAGCTTAGTTTTGCACGTGGCTTGTTAATTTAGGATACAGTAAACGAGGGCATCTCGGGAGAACACATGCTAGAAACTGGGGAATGTGAGCGTGGGGCAGCAACAGTGTTTGTGAGCATCACATGGACAAGCATCCCACGAGTAGTCACAGATAAGCACGCATTACATGACTTGGGTCCTATCACCCTAGGCATGTGTTCTTATTGCTGCGGATTTCTTTACACTCGCTCACACCAAACACACATAATTCACTATGAATCATTTTCAGAATGATCCTGCCCTAGGGCCAGTATGCAATTGGAAGCAGCTTGCAGGATTGAACCTGGGGACCCTGACCTGTGTTCTTAGGAAGAGTTACAGCCTTTTGATTCTTACCAGGAACAAACAGGAGGTAAGTTGGGGGGGGGCACTTGCTTTTCTGTTGGTGTCAGCAAGGTCTAATCGATGTTTTGTTAACGAGACGAGGGATGGTTAGTCAAGCTCTGTTCTTCAAGAGTATCCAACAGTCTTACCCACTGTGGTAAAACATGCCTCTGAGCTCTGAGTTGTGTGTACTGGACAGTCTAGATAAATTCCATTTGAGTAGCTTATAAATATGGAACAATCTAGCTACAGAAATGTGTAACGTTGAGTATCTTTAAAAAAAAAGTACATGGTTGTGTATGTGTATGGTGCATGTATATGCAGTATGTGCGGTGTCCATGAATATGTGCAGAAGCCAACGGAGGTCAGCCAGTGGCCTGCTTTATCAGTCACTCTCTGTCTTACTTGCTTGACACAGGATCTCTCACTGAACCTGGAGCTAGGCTGGCATTCAGCAAGCCCCAGAGGTCCCTCTGTTTCTACCCCCACAGTGATGGTGGCACAGTCACATGTGGTCACACTCGTGCACACGCAGTGAGCATCTAACCCACCAAGTCCCTTTCCACCCCCGTGTCATACTTTGGTCTCTCTTGGTTATACTATGTTCAGGCAATCATTTTTTTCTATACATTCTTTTTCATCTCAGATGTCCGTCAATACTTTGTTACCTAATTCTACATTACGCTGTTTTCAAGATCTGTGAAATGGGCTAACGTGGTAGCCAATCATTATATACATAAGTACATAACTCAGAGCCAGCAGAAACTTTGAGATAGCTGGGAACCACAGGTCGGGCCACCGAAGAACAGCTGAGCACACCAGGAAGGGCAGAACTGCAAGCTTCTGGAGACTGGGGCCTTCTGTGCCCTAGGGCCACTGCCCCCCAGTCATCTTCAGTCTTCGTTTTATGCAGCTTTGGGTTTTACTGAAGGCAAAACTGCAGCATCTGGGAATTCCTGAGAGAACGCAGCCTCTATGCCAAGAAGGACGTTACAAACATTGCTGCCACCACTGTTTCGTAGGTTTATTTTAAAACAGTGAAGATGTAGGATCAGAAAGAAAGAACAGGTACTTGAAGTGGAATGGGGTTTCATTTTGTGGAAATTCCAATCATGAGCTTTTTGTTCATTGTATTTTAAAACAACTAAAAACCAGTCAGTCTCCAGGTTAGAGTTTGGAACTGTTTTATCTATATATCTGTCTGTCTACCTGTCTGTCTATAGATATCTATCTATCTATCCATCCATCTACAGGATCTCCACTGTATAGTCCTAGCTGGTCTGGAACTTGCTATGTAGACCAGGCTGGCCCCTGGAACTCATATCAGCTATCTTTTCTTCCTGAGTGTTAGGGTTAAGACTATATGTCACCATACCCAGCTATGCTTTTAAAAATTACTTCCTGGACTAACTTCATATGTGAATATATTTTGGTCATTTTTTTCACCTCTACTACCTTCACTCATCCCTCTCCCGTCCTGACAGGACCCCTCCCCTCAACAAGTCCCGCCTATTTTCCTATCTTGCCTTTTTGTGACCCACCGAATTTAATTTGGTTGCTTTTATGAGCATACACGGGAATTTACTGTAGCATGGTCAAGATACCTATGGCTAAAGAACTGAAAAAATATGGCTCCCACTTCACTGCCCAAAGTTTCTCAGGAGGGGCGGAGCCTTGGAGCCCCTCCTCCATTTGTGCTGGAAATATCGATGGGACTGCCTTGTGCAGGTCTTTCGCTGGTAACCAGAGCTGCTGAAAGTTGAGTGCGACACCACCACGTCATGTCTGTATGTTGCTATCCTCCCACTGCGCTTAGTATTCCGTCATTATTTCTGTACCCTTACAGCATGAAAGGATTCGGAAAGCATCTTCATCGTGGATGAAGTTGAGATGCGGTTGCTGTGGTAATGATCAGGGAAGCAAGTGGCAGAGATCGCTTCAATCGAGTCTTCCTATCTTCCGCATGTCTGTTGAGCCTGTTGAGTCTTTCCAGGAGTGTGGCAAATTCCTTAGTGATTTAAACTTTGTTTCTGTAGGCTTGACATTCTGAAGTCATGACCTTCAGTCATAAATAATGCCTTTGATACTTTGACGTTGACTTTTGGAAGCTGGTAAAGGGGAGGACACAGTTAAGGGGGTGGGAGGATGGAGGGTGTAGCTACAATATCTTGGTGTCTCAAAGGCTAACTGCAAGTTAAAAACAATTCGTTTGATTTTGATTAAATCTTAAATTTCATGTTGGTTTGAAGAGCATAAATGTATGTTTTCTGTGGCTAATAGTTTTTTAGACAAACATAGCATGAATTTTTTATACACCAAGTAACTGAAAGACATGGGGATAGGGTGCTTATAGGCTGTCGGTAAATCATACTTTGTTCATGTGGAAGAATTCCCTGGGCTTTGGGAAATATATGGCTTGAACTACTTAACTGGCTAGATGGCGAATATACGTAAACATTTGGAGTATTATTTAGTAGATAGTAAGAAGATCGGGCTAAGGGCTCACTGCTTCAATTAGCTTTTTGGTTTTAAACTATTCATATCGACAGTTTAATTTATATTATAAATATATAATTTATATTATATTAATTTATATTATATATATTATATATATATAATTTATCTCCTCCCCCTCCCCTCTCCTTCCGAGTTCCCCCTCTCCCTCTCCCTCCTCCTCCTCCTCTTCCTCCTCCTCCTCCTTTCCCTTTTTCAAGACAGGGTTTCTCTGTGTAGCCCTGGCTGTCCTGGAACTCACTTTGCAGACCAGGCTGGCCTCAAACTCAGAAATCCTCCTGCCCCTGCCTCCCGAGTGCTGGGATTAAAGGTGTGCACTACCACACCCGGCTATATTCTTCTTTTGAAGAGCCTAACTTTGCTGGTTGTTCTGGAAGTGGAGTGCTCAGGCCTCTGGCCTCACTGTGCTCACCGACTTAAGATTCTGGCAGACGTTGTGCACATGCTACTGTGCTGAGGTAATGGCTCCTGGTGTGGAGCTGAGGAAGCTGTGAAGAAGGGTGGAGGCACACAAAACAGTGGCGTTAAGTAGCAAAAGGTCTGATGTGTTCCAGAGACCATAGGGCGTCTGCCGGTGGCACATGAGGCGTGAGGGAAGGGAGATCCCAGATTCTGCTGAAGAGTAAGTAAGGGTCTGCAGAGAGGGTGTGTGGGTCTAGCCTGTAGTAAGTGTCTGCAGAGAGGGTGTGTGGGTCTAGCCTGTAGTAAGTGTCTGCGGAGAGGGTGTGTGGGTCNGAGAGGGTGTGTGGGTCTAGCCTGTAGTAAGTGTCTGCGGAGAGGGTGTGTGGGTCTAGCCTGTTGCAGCTGTGATTCTGTCAGGTCCTTATAAATAAAAGGGAACAAAACCTCTCCATGATGATGAATAAGGGGATGGTGGCCAATCCGGTCAGTTGAAGCTCTAGAGTGTCTCACTTAGGTATCCAGATTTGAAGTGCCCTGTTATTCCAGCCAAACACACAGGGGCCTACTGTGTGGTTCAGGATACTGACTGGTCTTCATTGGGAGTCCTCAGAGTTACTGTGTGTGTGTGCACATGTGTGTATGTGTGTGTATGTGTATGCATGTACACGCGTGTGCACTGGCTATATCACATGCATGTTGAGGCCAGAGGTTGACATCAATGCCTTCTTCCGTTGCTCTCCACTTAGCTTCTTGACAAGGTCTCTCACTGAACCCGGAGCTTCCCGAGTTGCTGACTGCCCAGTGGTCCACAAAGGTCCACAGGTTCTGTCTTCCCAGTCCTGGGATTACAGGCACAGAACACTGTGTGCACCCTGAGCTTCTCCCAGCCTCCTGTTTGCTCGGCAGGCTCTTTACTGACTGAGCTCTGTCTCCAGACCCTGAAGACCTGTCTTGATATTAAATAATTTTTTTTCCCTATTAGTCTCCTCAGAGTTAATAGAGTGAAGATTGGAAAAAACTCAGATTTGCGTGGGGTCCTTCAGGAGAGTGTAAAGGGACAGGGGCAGCGGTTATAGGAGTGCTGATGAGTAATGACGTTTTTAAAGCTTTGCTTTTTTTTTTTAAATTTCATTCGTGTGTCTGTGTGTCTGTGTGTGTGTGCATGTGTGCACACGTGCATGCTCATGCACACACGCCTGTCGTGGTGTGAGTGTGAAGGTTTGAGGACAGTTTGCAGCGTTTCTTAGCACCCTGTGGGTCCTGGGGACTGAGCTGACGACATCTTCGGACTTTTAGGGTTTTACCAGGTTTTTAGACCTGGTCTTTCATTTGCAGAAGAGAAAGGTATTTATTTAAACGTTTAAAATACTTTTCACACGTGTGAGTGTTTTGCCTGAGTGTGTATCTGTACACCATGTGTGTGTATACCAGGTGCCTGGAGAGGCCAGAAGCGAGCGCTGACTCTCCAGAAGCTGCAGTCACAGACTGTCGTGAGCTGCCCCGTGGGAACCGAAGCTAGATCTTTCAGAGGAGTCGCCTGTGCTCTCAACCACTGACCCATCTCTCTTGTCACCTACAAGTATTGTTCTTGAACATTGAAACATAATATGGAGTGACTTATGCATATAAAATATCCCTCAAATATGTGTTCATTGTAATTTCTAAAAATAAAAGATAGATTATGTATATGGGTAGCTTGCCTGTATGTGTATATCTGAGTGAAATGGGTGTGTCTGGTGCCTGAGCTGGTTAGAAGATGGATCCCCCAGGAACTGGATGGAGTTCCAGGCAGTTGTAAGATGCCATATAGATGTTGGACTTAAACCTGAGTACTCTGAAAGAGCAGCAAGTGCTTGTACCACCGAGCCATCTCTCTAGTCCCTCATGATTGGTTTTTGACATTTATTTTATTTTTATTTATATCTGTATATTTGATTTGTATATTTAGATCTGCATATTTGGATCATGTGAGTGCAGGTGCATATGGAGGCCAGAAGAGGGCGCTAGATCCCCTGGAGCTTGAGTTCTAGGTAGTTGTAAGCCACCTGATGTTATTGCTAAGAATCAAACTCAGATGCTCTGGAAGTGCAGCAAGCACTTAGGGACTGTCTCACTAGCCCTGGCTGTCCTAGAACTTCTTATGTAGACCAGCCTGGCTTCGAACTCACAGAGATGCTCATGCCTCAGCCTCCTGAGTGCTGGGATTAAACTAATATACCACCGTGCCTGGCTTATGATATACTTGTGTCAGTGAAGTAAAGATAGCTCAGTGGGCTGCACAAACAAGACCTGGGTTCGAATCCCTGGCACCTACATAAAAAAAGCTAGATGTGGCTGAAATATAGTGGCCACACAAATCTAAAATTTTCCAGTAGTGTTTTATTTGTTTGAACTCTTAAAAAATTCTCCTTAAGATGAGTGTCATTTTGCAGATTGTTTTTTGGTGTTGAGGTATATAGGTTTGCTAAATCTGTTCTCCCTCTCTCTTTTTCTTGTAACAGAGCTGCATTAGACTTCCCACGCATAGTCTTTATGCAGGTAATTTTTATGACAGTTATTGATTAAATTTGTTACTTGTAGCTTGAAACAACAAAATGTTCTTAGATGAATAAAAAGTACCTTTATTGAAATCCCCGCAGTGAAAATAATTTTGAAACTGCAATTTGAAAACTCTATTCTGTTCCTCCCTTTTCATATTATAGTCTTGATTTTAGTGTTTCTATTTGGAAGCCCAAGGCTCCCTGGTACTGTAATCATCCTGGGATTATAGACTGTGATTTGGTGTTTATAGCTGTTATTTGGTGTTAATTTTGACGAGCACTAGCATTGTACAAGGGAGCACATTTCCTTGTCCTTCCATGAACAATCATAGAAAATATTCAAAAATAATTTTTGGCAATTTAAGAGGAGGTACATTTTTTTCAATTTTATTCATTTCTTTACTTATAAACTAGGTTTGGCTTTTTTTTTATACACATCCTGTGTATAATTGTCACTCTTCACGAATGTTTTGTCTTTATTTATTTTCTGTTATAGAAGCAGTGCATCTTTTTAAAGTATATAAAAAAACCTATCGATATATTTAGGATTCCATCATCCCTTCTTGCAAACACTCCCCCAACGCAGCATCCGCCTTTTAACTGTAACTTAGCCTTTTTCTTTACACGTTGGAGATTTTCACTCCTATGTATGTGTCTGTGTGAGTGTGTGCCTCTGTGTGTTCATGTACCCGAGGAGTTGTGACCTGCCTGGCCTGACAGGGACTGGACTCAAGCTTGGGTCCTTTGGAAGGGCAGCAAGGGCCTTCCCTGCTGAGCCAGCTCTGCAGCCCCTGGTTCTGTTGGTTTTTGTTTATTGTCTTGTCGCCTCCCACCTGTCTCTCGGTTTCACTGTCAAGGGCAAAAGTCTCTTGCTTTTCTCCTTCCATGTAGAATCTTCTTTTATTACGAGGCACAGACAGTCTTCTGGTGATGCCGGATGTGGCTTGTAGAATTGACGGAGGCTTGAAGGGTATGAGCTCTGGCCCTGGATGGTTCCGTTACATCACTGAACATCCCATCCGGTCAGACAACTTTGGAATACTTAGTGACTCTGGAATAGCTTCTTTCTTTCTTTTCTTTTTTTTTTAAAGTTTATTATTATTATTATTATTATTATTAATATTTTGTTTTATGTGTATGGGTGTTTTGCTTCTGTATATGTCTATGCACTCACTACACATGTTCCTGGTATCAGAGGAGGCCAGAAGAAGGGATCAGATCTCCTTGATGTAGGTGCTGAGCCTAGAACCCAGGTCTTTTAGAACAGTCAGTGCTCTTAACCTGGCCATCTCTCCAATCCGTCTTTCTTAAGACGCAGTGGTGACCCCCAAGTTTATACAAATCAAGGAAACAGAACCGTCTGACTCCTTGTATAAATTTGATCTCAAACGACTTTCTTTCTTTCTTTCTTTCTTTCTTTCTTTCTTTCTTTCTTTCTTTCTTTCTTTCTTTCATGTATCTCAGTACACTGTTGCTGTCTTCAGACACATCAGAAGAGGGCACTGGATCCCATTACAGATGGTTGTAAGCCACCGTGTGGTTGCTGGGACTTGAACTCAGGACCTCTAGAAGAACAATCAGTGCTTTTAACTACTAAGCCATCTCTCCAGCCCCTCAGGCGACTTCTATACATGTCACAAAGCCCTATCAAAAGACTTCAGGATAAACATTTGTCTATAAGTGAGAGGGTAACATTGACATTTGTCAAGGTCAGACCTTCAGTGGATATACAGGCTACTAGGATTTTTATATTGTAAAAAATAAATAATTTTTTAAAAAGCCCAGGACTAAAAAATCCTCCCAGTTTCTACCAAGTTTCTAAGCATATTATTTTTCAACTAAATCCAGTCTATTCATCTTTTTTTTTTTTTTTTAAACTCCTGCTTTTGTTGAGCAAAACTGAATGTTTTCTTTTGTGGAGACAGGCTCTGTCATTGAGGAAATCCATTCTAATCCTTACCATGAATTGTTCCAGTCAGCCCAGGCTTCTCCAAGTTCTTTAACTGCTGAACATGGACGATCCCAAAGGAATTGACTGTTGCAGGGTCCCAGGAACAGAGGACAAAGGCCTTGAGTGGGGGACAGCACCAGAGGCCATCTACAAACCAGAACACAGGCGGAGCCAATGATGCTTACATGGTGACGTGCGTGAGACCTCACTGATGTGAAGACAGCCTGTTCATTTGAGGCCTGAGAACCAAGTGACAATGGGACAGGAAGTGCTGAGGTGCAGTGGCATCGAGAGAGGCTGACCTGAGCCCAAGGGCAAGTCTAGCCAAACCTGTGGGGTTCTGTAGGGAGGGAAGTGGTTTATTTACATGGTTTCTGTGTGGTGTAGTGGCTACTGATGACTGTAGGGGAGAAAGGGCCTCAGAAACACAGGCCCAAAAGGTAACAAATGTAGTCATCGTTCCTTATTATTTTGCCCTCTAGGGAATAACTGGGCGTGTCTAGAGACAGTTTCGGTTGGCACAGCTAAGAAGGGGGCTGGCTACAGCTGACATGTACTTGGTTATGGGCCACATGTTCTGTCAAAGGTTCAAAAATGCAAAGGTTAGTTCTCAAATAAAAAATGATTAATCCCCAAATGTCTGTAGTGCCAGGACTGTGAGACCTGGTTTTATTTTATATTTAATTATAAATGTATTACATTTAGTGTGTGTGTGTGTGTGTGTGTGTGTGTGTGTGTGTGTGTGTGACAGTGCATATGTTTGAAGTCAGAGAACAACTTGTAGGAATTGGTCCTTTCCTTCCACCAAGTGGGTCTCAGGTATCAAACTCAGGTTGTAAGGCTTGGCAGCAAGCCCCTTTACCCACCAAGCCAGCTTTCTTGTTTTAAATGTTGACCAGATGTTAGCTTGTTTAATCGTCATAGCAACCATGTTGAAAGCATCTTTCAGGTGAAGAATATGAGTTGCAGAATGTCACACCTGCAGTGGAGGGGGGCAGGCCAGAGGGAAGCTCTGGTGTGCAAATGCAGTCACTGAAGGGCAGGGCTGTCCTGTCAACAACTCTGAGGGTGGAATGAATTTTCAGAGAAGATAGTTGTTTCAACAGCCAGGTATAGTTCACGATGAGCTCTCGACACTGGTTAGTGTGCAAGCACAAGCTGTTAGACATGGGATGAATAACTGGTCTGTAGAAATGTTAAGAAGGGCCTTCAGTACAGTCTAGAAATAGTAAACGGTGCTAACTTAAGGAGTGAAATTCTACACCTTTTCCTAAGTCTGTACCTGTAAAAGCATTGCCACAGTCAGGGTAGAGAACATGCCTGCCATCCTAGAAGTGTCTTCATGACTGTTTATAATCCATCTTCCCACCAACCTCCTCACTTGTCCTCCAGTTCCTGGCCAACCAGCGATCTGTGTTCTGGTCCTTTAGTTGAGTTTACTTTTGCTTACTTTGACATTTTTATGTCAATGAAATCCTGCCACCTTTCCTTTTGTTTCCATGTCTTTCCTTAGCATCCTTTCCCTAGGCTTGTCTTGGGAGTCATTCCTATTGTTACAAGTATTACATTCCCAGTCTTCCATCTCTTTATTTCCAAGCCACTTCAAAGACATGTGGATATCACTGAGAAGGAGATTCTGAAGGTTTCTCATCTGGTCCAGGCCAGGAACTATCATTGTAAGGGTGACCAAGTCCCAGTGTTTATAAATTTCCAATTCCTGGATAGAACTTGGCTTAACTACATCCAGAAGATACGGTGGATGGTAGAGAGGGTTGGTCCAAAACTCCATCTTCTGTCAGTTCACCTGTACTACTTCTTTTCTCTCCACCCACTGATAAAAATATTCACCGTATTTACTTGTGTGCCTGGGATTCACAGAAAGGTTTGTCTACACAGTCACAGCCTGTTTTCCCTATCGTATGGGATGCTACATCAATGGTTGTATCTGGCTAATGTCTGGAGAAGCAGACTCCATCCTCTATTCTAGCCCACACATTCCAGAAATCATGGTTGGCATCTTGTAAATCAAGCACTTGTAGTTTCCACCTCTTGGGTCGAACCTTTTGTGTCATCAGCAAATTCAGGCCACCCAGCACAACCTTCAAGATCTCTAAGTCAGGAGTCTTCATCAGGGCTCCCACAGGAAGGCATAGGAAGGGCCACGCTGCCACCATCTCCCTCAGGATGTTAGGTTACTTGCTAATGAATGCATGCTTGAGGAGAGGTGGGAAGAACTCCATGAGCAGGTCCTGCAGAGCAGAGGTGGCCAAGTCTTTATCTTTCAGCAGGCTTCTTCTCCCGAGCTGCAGGAGCGCGGGTGGGGTCTTGAAGGTCTTCATGGATTTCCAGTAGGGAGATGCCGGTTCGGACTCCGGTGAAAGGTCTCTGAATCCAGGCAGGGGAAGGCTCTGACTCCAGGTACCAAGACTCTGAGCCATTCTCTGGATGCTGTGACATTTTGTACTACCATTTCCTTTTTATTGCTAAATAGTTTTCCATCCTATGGATCTACCACAATTTGTTTGGGGTGCTACAAGCAAAGATAAGGTGTACATGAACAAGCCTTTGTGTGGCTATACATTTTAATTTCTTAATATGAAAATGTTTTTCATTACATTTTGGGGATATTTTCAGTAACTATTTGAGGTTGAAGCCTTGCCTAGGGTGTCCCTCTGCATTGGTTATCAGGTTTCTCTGTCACAATTCCATTGCCCACACTCACACTCATCAAAGCTGCAAATGCTAGCACATTTGAATGTGCCAATACTGTACTTCGTTGTCCATATCAAATGTTTAATTTGGAAAATACCCTGGGATGAAATGGCTGGGTTATTTGGTAAGTGTATATGTAATATGTCAAGCAATGGCTGAACTATGGCAATTTTTCCATTTTTTAACAGTCCCACTGCCTAGCTAAAGTGTCCAACATACTTCATCCACATCTCCACCAACGGTTTAGTTTGTTTAGTTTTTGTGATCTTAGAAAGCAGGAGTGTAATGGCATATAGCAAGTGACACTAACTAAGGAATGAAATTCAACACTTAAGTCTGTACGCGCAAAAGCACTGCCACAGTCTGGATAGAGAACATGTCCACCATTCTAGATGTTTCTTCGTGACTATTTATAACCCATCTGTCCACCAACCTCCTCATTCTTCCTCCAGTTCCTGGTGGACTGTCTTCTCTGAAAGATCACCCCACTTATGGTTTTGTTGACGTGGCAGCTCCTCGCTCCCCTGACTGCATCACAGCTGCCGCTGGTGTTTCCCTAGTGCAGTGGCAGCTGATGTTGCACATCGTCCCAGGTACCTATTCGCCATCTACGGCCTCCGATACAGTGCTCAAATATGCTGCCTGTTTAAAAAAGAAATGACTTCTATGTTAGCCAGGTTCTCCAGAGAAAAGCAACTGGAGAAAGGACACAACACAAAGCGTGCACACACACACACACACACACACACACACACGCACACACACACACACACAGGCAGAGACAGAGAGACAGAGACAGACAAACATAGAGACATGGAGAGAGACAGAGAGACAGCCTCACAGAGACAGAGAGGCAGACAGAAAGGGACCCTTAGAGAGACAGAGAAAGATGTAGAGACAGAGATAGACTGAGGGACAGAGACACAAGCAGAAAGAGATGAAAAGACAGACAGACAGATAGACAGACAGACAGACAGACAGACAGACAGACAGACAGACAGACATTGACTTAAGGAGCTGGCTCCTGTGGGTGGAGGTTGGCAGGTCTACAGTGTGCATGCAGGGTCAGGAGCTGGTATGCAGGTTCTTTCCTTCTTCCTTGGGGGACTTGCTTTTTTGAGGTCCGCAGCTCACTGGAAGAGCCCACCCATTACAGAACAACCTGCTTTACTGGGAAATCTATTTGATTTTAGTTAATCATATCTCAAAAGCATCTGCATGGCTCTGAATGGCTGCCTACACAGAGACTGTGACCTAACCAAAGTGACACATAAGAGAACCTGCCAGGGGTTTGTTCTTACTTAACATTGTGTGCTGGGGCGTGGGGCACAGCATGTGCCATGTGCGCGGGTGAGAGCCCGGGGACAACTTTCAGAGGCTGGTTCTCTTGCTGCCTTCATGAGGCTGGATCTCTCTTGTTTCTGGCCGGCCGTGTACTGCAGCGTAGCTGGCCAGAAAGAGTCTGTGCAGTTCTCCTGTCTCTGCCTCCCATCTAGGGGTTCTGTGCTTAACACAGCCTTTTTAAGGGATTTTGAGGGATGGAGCTCAGCCTTGGCTCCAAATCGTGGATAGCGGCAGCTTCGGTAAACACTTTGTGGTCAGTCTATGAAACACATCTAAACCACCAGGGCCGGATGACTTTGAAGACAGCTTGTGTTCCCTAGGAACCGAGAAACACAGAAACAAATGAGTCCCCTTCCCCCTGCGGTACATTCTGTCTTTCCTGGACTCTTTGAAGATTGGTTGGAGACATGTTTTAATCTGTTGCATCTACTGTAACAAAAAGCTTTAAACTGAGTAACCTAAAACACAGTTTTAGAAAAAATATATTTCTATTTGTATTTATATGTATGTGTATATTTGGAGAGTGGGGGGGGCGGGCATTTGCATGTAAATGCAGTGCCCATGGAAGCTGGAAGAGGAACTGGATTCCCGGGGAAAAGCTGTTGTAAGCCACCTGGTATGAATTCTGGGAGTCAAACCCCAGTCTTTTGCCAGAGCAGTACTTACCCTTAACCACTGAGCCATCTTCCCAGCCACTGTGCACATAGATTGTTGCTTTCATTTTTGATGTCTGGGAATTCTAAAACCAGGGATAACATCTCCTTTCTGGCCTTAGCAGACCAGACTGGCCTCGAACTCACAGCCATTCTCTTGCTTCAACCTCCCTTGTGGGTGCTGGATTATAGGTGAGTCCTGACCCTTGACCCCTGGCTTTTACCTTTGGTTCTTAAACTCTGTCATTTGGACACTTCAGGACACCAAGAAAGCAACTGGTTAAGACCGTAGCAGCCTTCGATTGCCAGCCAGTATTCATCAATGCACAGTGACATTCAGTTTCTAGCCCCATAGCTTCTCCAAGCAGTGCAAGGGACAAGGGGTAGATTGTCCCTGTGTTGATATGGCCTCACTTTCACATAAGTGAGAAGACAGGACACCTGACACCTTCCCATTGGCCCCTGAAGCAGGTAGACTCCTATCAAGCAAAGGTAGGGCCCTTCATTTTTTATTGTCTAGGGATTTCTAACGAGGTCTTGGAGATGTGTTTTAATTTGTTGGGGCTCTATCACAAAATAGTATAGACCAACATGGACTATGCGTTGCTTACATTTCTTTAAAAAAATTTTTTTTAGCTTAATTTATATTTTTTGTTTATGAATGTTTTGCCTGAATGTATTTATACCACTGGTATGCCTGGTGTCTGAGGACGTCAGAAAAGGATGTCAGATCTTATGGAACTGGAGTCACAGGAGACTTTAGCCACTGTGTGGGAACTGGGAATCAAGCCTGGCTCTTCTGGGATGAGCCACTTCTCCACGCTCTGTTGCTAGAGGCTGGGAAATTCCAAATCAAGGCACTGGCTGGTTTGGTGTCTGGAGAGGACTCACTTTCTAGGTGGCACAGAAGCCTTTCTGCTATATTTCCAGGCCGTGGAATGGGGTGCCGGCACCCACAGACCTCTTTTTTTTTTTTTTTAATAGTATCTTATGCAGGTCTGTGATACAATTTGTTTCAACACATCTGTTGGGACATCCTTAGCTACAAGGCCTTTGAAAGGTTAAATGCACGGGTTGGTGTAATTGGATGGGTTAGTAGAGAGCGGCCGTGGAATTTCCTAGTCCAGTGGCTTATGGATAAGGGGCAGAGAGTGTCGTAGTTACAGACATGATGGATGCTCAGGAAGTGTTATAGGATTTGGAGATTTCCAGCAGCCATGAGAGAGAGAGTATGAGAGGAAGAAGGATGCCTTCCAGGTCTCAGACTTGAGCCATCAGGTTGGCGGTGACATAATTTTAAGAGATAAAACAAAGCCAACCAACCAACTGAAACTCTTAGCTTTTCCTCCCGACCACTTTGTTCCCAGAAATAACAACTCTGAGATTAATTTTTTTTATTAATAAATGCTTAGGCCAATAGCCTTGATTCTGTTCCCAGACTAACTTATATCTTAATAATCCAGTTAATTCTATTCTAAGTGCGCCACACGGCTGGTTACCTTCTCCTCAGGTTTATGTGTCATGTCTCCTCAGAGTTCCCTGGTAAATCTCCCTGAATCTGACTCTTTTCCAGAATCTTCCCTCTCTTTCTCCCCCTCCTCTATCTCTCCCTCTCCCTCTCTCTTTGTCAGAACTCTCACCTCCTATTTACTGCCTCAGCTCATTGGCCATCGGTTTGTTTGTGTTTTTTTTTTTTTAATTGACAGGTAAATGCTTTTATACCACGCACAGAGATTATCTCTACACAACACCACCACCACCAAAAGTAGCAGTGGAGAAGCTACTGAAGCCGAGTGGTAGAAGGAACCCTCAACCCAGTCGTTTGGAGTCAGAGATAGGCGTGTGGAGATGTTCAGTAGTTAATGACGGACCGGAATTTAATGCTCAGGAGAGAGGTCTGGGGGCTTGAGATGTAGATTTGAGAGGGAGCAGCTGGGAGATGGTAACCAAATGCAAATGGATGTCATCACATAAAGAAGGTGGCAGGTAGTGAAGGCAGGAAGGCCCAGCACATCGAAATAATGTCAGAGCCTATTTTCATGGGCAGAGAAAGAGGAGCCAGAAGTGGATACCGAGAAGAAAAGGCTAGACATCGCACTGTAGCTGAGCTGATAGAAGCTTGCCTAGCGTGCTCAAAGCCCTGTGCATCAGCCTGGGATAGGGGATGGGATGGTGTGATGGTGGGAGTGATAAGCTCAAGAGTGTTACCTTTGTGGATATCTGTGGAGAGCGCCCCCTGGTGACTCTCTATATGCACAATTTAGGAAAGTCATGTTCAAGATATTTGTCTCATTTCCATCCTTATGTTCTGTAGGGTGTTCTTAGTGATTCTTATCCTTGAGATGTTTGGAAATATCCTCTGTGAGGAGGAAACGGGTGTGGCTATGAAAGTCACCAGAATTGTCCCTGCAGCTGCACACCTCTCATGGCTGACACCACCGCGGTGTCTGCACTTCTCAGGAGCAGTGTCCTCGATGGACCATCCGGACCCCATCGTAAGGATGATGCCCTTTAAAAAAAAAAAAAAATAAGGTCAGAATAAATTCATTTCTGCGCGCTGCAAAGTTTGAGCTTGACCGTGCTTTAGCCTGTTTGTGAAATTTGACATATTCCCCATCCTATGGCGTTTGATTCATACCTCGAATGTACCCCGTTCTGCCAAGTTCCTACATAACTAACCCCCCCCGACAATCCCCTAGCCTTGCAATTCTTTGGGATATATAAGCCCCCACTTTTTCCTGTGTTCAATGCCTATTTTCTTCAAACCCCACTTTAGGGAGACAGCCCTGTCTGGCAGAAACTAAAGAATCTCGGTAACGGTGGTTCTGGTTTACTCTCGTTCAATGGGATTCACACACAGCCTTTGCTTCCAGTGCTCTCAAAACCTTGATAGAAAAAAGTGACAGAGTAGCTGAGCTGCTCCCTGTCTATGGGCTCCGTTTCTTAGGGTGCCTTTTCATTTTTCATTGAGAAATGAATCAGCATGGTGAATTCTCTGATGAAGTGACCCCTTTCTTCACATTGTGAGGTACAAGGTTTAAAAAGCAACCCAGTTGTGGGCCTGAGTACCAGAGGCTTTCCACGGAGATGTCTGGCCCAATCTGGTGCGAGAGTTCCAGGGAAGGGAAGGGAAGAGAGTGTGGGCAGGGAGGGGAGGTCGCTTCGCTTCCGCTGCAGTGGTTGGCTCCACCTCCTTCTCTGCTGTGCCTGCACTGGCTGGCCTAGCCAGTGAGGAGTGCGGCAGAGCCTCAGGTGGCAGTTTCGGGAGAGCAGATCTCATTCCAAGTGTTACAGCTCTTAAGACAGAAGGCTGGGATGATGGAGTGGTTCTCGCACCCCTAATCCTTCCGGATAAGATTCTTATATATAGTTTTGGGATGGGTAAGGGGGAAACCTTATTTGTATGTGGGAGGGCTTGGTGCTACTTCTACGTGACTGATGGCCACATACCTCTCTGGGTGTGTGTGTGTGTGTGTGTGTGTGTGGCTGAAGCTACGTGTGACAGGAGCCAGGGACCCAGGAGGCGTACGGTCCCATGCAGGTGGAAGTCACCACACATCGGGTCACCGGGGTTCGGGTTCCAGACCTTTGCTCTACTGGGGACCAGGCTGTCTATGCACAGCCCACCATCCCACACCCAGTTTGTAACAATCTTTAAGAGGTGCTGATGGAAAACTAAGTATAGAGGATTTCTTTTAAAAAGGGAAGTGACTAAGACTTAGAAACATTCGAAACCGCAGTTTCGGGGAAGCTAACACCCTCTTCTGGCTTCTGTTAGTACTAGGAATGCACGTGGTGCACATGCCTACATGCAGGCATTCAGTTTATACACAAAGAGCTTTTAAAATGAATCAGATAAGCAAAGTAAAGTGAGTTGCTGAAGTGGCCGAGAAGCTGCTCAAACTCAGGGCCCAGTCTTTCTCATTCCTTCCATTTAGACTGCAATCTTAGCAGATCTGATGGCCTGTGAGTACCCTCCCCACACACACACAGGGGGTGTAGACACATAACCCTGCCTTTCTAGTCAAGAGTCTGGTTCAGAGATGGACGTACAACCCCAACAGATTCCTTCCTGAGATGGAGCGTGGGTGATAGGGTGATATTGAATTTAAGAATGAAATGACAGCAGTTGTTTTAGGAAAGGAGTTGACACATCTGTTCCCTTCAGGAATTAGCTTTATTATTAGGAGAGAGGGCCTTGAGGAGCGAGAGCATTAGACAAGAACAATACAGTTACATTAAAGTGAGACTTCCTTTTAAAACCTAGGCAGGAGCTTCATTGGTGTGTGGGGGGGGTAGTTTAAAGTAAGAGGGAAAGAGAGCCTTCGTGGGCAGGGTGGGGAGTAGGGTTGTGAGTCAGGAGCAAGCCTTTTGAGAAATTCCCTAAAGGGAAATACCTGCCTCTTTTAGTTTTCAGAGGGCAAGAAGTTTTCCACTATGAGATTTAGTTTCCACAGTACATATGGCAAAGGAGTGTGGAGGAGCCAGACACCAGGTAAGGTCATAAATCAAGAGTGGCAAGGACCACAGCTCACCACAGCCTTTTAACTCTGCATGGGGGAGGTATGGTCTCAGAGTGACCAGTGTCTTAAAGGGATAGGCCTACATTCTGACATGTTACTTGGTCCCTGGTCCATGTTGTTAGAGGCTAGGACCATCCCTATTGCAATGCTTGTTATTCTTGGTTGTCAACTTGACGACATCTGGAACTGACTAGGATCCCAAAATGACTAGACACACCTGTGAGGGATTTTTTGCTTAACTGGATCCTTTGCAGTGGGAAGGTCCGCCTCTAGTCCAGATCTTTGCGGGGGGTGGGGGTAGGGGGAAGACACAGCTCTAATCAGGGCCACGCCTGCTGGAAGTCTCCATCAAGCACATCGAAGAGGGAAGCGCTCTCTTTTTGCCAGCTCCCTCCCACCCTTGCTGGCAAATCCATTTCTTCTGGCCTCAAAGCCTGGTTCCTCAGGATTTCAGCATTTACGGAAGACCAACTGAGATATCTGTTCTCGTGTACTGAACACTTACTGGGTTCTTGTACATTCCCATAAACGGGCAGCCATTGTTAGGTTAGCTGGACCACAGCCTGTAAGTCATTCTAATAAATGCATTCATCCGGTTACTCTGGAGAGCCTTGGTTAGTACATTCATTTAGCCTGGTGCACATCTACTTCCCTGCTGTCTGATGATGACTTTCCCAAAAGGAGCAGAAAGAAACAGGGCCACAACTACAAACCACATTTCTGATATTGCCAGCTGAGAGTGAGCCCAGCTGTCATTTTGATTTTTATTTTTTTTAAGTTGGTCTAGGGATATAGTCAAGGATGGACTAGAACTTGTGATCTCCCTGTGCCAGGCTTCCTGATGCTGTTATTACAGGTATAAGTGACCAGATAAACTATTTGTGGTGCTAGGAACTGAATTACACATATGAGATGAGCACGCTACCACTGGGCCACATCCCCAGCTCAGATAACTATCATTTGAGTTCAGGTTGTAACTCCATCCTGACTTAGGCAACCTGGCTTACATAAGCATTTGTTATCTGTAACTGATAGACTCCTCATAGTGATCCAGTGGCTTGAATATGCATTCACTTTATTGTTGAAAACCTTTATTAGATACCCTTCACGGGTCTGAAGCTCATTCCTGAGTCTCTATACTCGCTATGACCAAAAAAAAAAAAAAGAATTGCCAATTGTAATTTTTAAATTTTAAGTTACTTATGAACAATATCCCTGTAAGGGGAACTAATTATGTTTATTACAACACAGGGAAAGAATAAGCAAGATCTGTGGAGTTCTTCTGGGAAATCTCTCTCTGTAATGACGGCTGCTCGCTGCTTTAATGTTTCAATTAGGAGACAGAGAGGGACCTGCCTCAAACAAGATTAGTAACTAGAGTTATGATTACATTCACCAAGGCCAATCTATTTTCAGCACTGGGGATGAATAGGAGGGAAAGGAATCCGATCCCCTGTGCTGTTTTCTGTCCTCAGAATTCAGGTTCCACGGCTCAGTGTTCCTGGCTTGGCCCAGGGGTGGGAGTGTGGCGGGAAAGTAAAGTGGAGAGAAAGCTTTGAGATTCAACCAGAACACACATCCTCAGACCTCTGAACCATCCAGGCTGACTGTACAGAGCTGCAGCCTCTGCTCTGGAGATGAGACAAGGGCATCCGTCTGGCTTGTTGGCCCAGAGTGTGGCTGAAATGGCAAGCTCCAAGTTCAGTGAAAGACTGAAAAAACAAACAAACAAACAAACATGGAGAGTGGTTGAAGATGCTGAACACTGACCTGTTTTGTCCAGGACCACCAATTATCTACCTAGCTTTCTGGCTCATGCCCAATCTCAGAAGTGTTTTTCTCATTAATAAACAGCCTCCATTCCTACCTCTATCCATGCTTCTCTTGTCCAAGTGTTTGTTTCAGGCCACAAGAACCCAGAGCTCCCAGTGAATGCTCTTCAGACTCCAAACCACGTGTGTAACAGTATGACAGTCTCACACTTGGACAACAGTATGACGGCCTCACACTTGGACAGAAGGCCGAACACTCCAGTGCTGTCAAACCACGTGTGTAACAGTATGACGGCCTCACACTTGGACAGAAGGCCGAACACTCCAGTGCTGTCAAACCACGTGTGTAACAGTATGACGGTCTCACACTTGGACAGAAGGCCGAACGCTCCAGTGCTGTCAAACCACATGTGTCGTAACAGGATGACGGTCTCACACTTGGACAGAAGGCCGAATGCTCCAGTGCTGTCAAACCACGTGTGTAACAGTATGACGGCCTCACACTTGGACAGAAGGCTGATGGCTCTAGTGCTGTCAAACCACGTGCGTCGTAACAGGATGACGGCCTCACACTTGGACAGGCCGAACGCTCTAGTGCTGTGCTCTGTGCTGCTCTAGTATTTCCTGGAGAGAGATGATAGAGACCTGGCTCGTCTCTGTTTATTGGTGTTCTGAAATTTCCACCGGTTCGTTTGAAGAAATTGGAATGAAGCCTGGTACAGATTAGAAATCTTATTTCAGAGTGAGGATAATGAGCTGTTGAGATGGCTCCGTGGGTAGACTGCCAAGCCGGATGACTTGAGTTCCAACCTGGAACCTAAAAGGTGGAAGGGGGTAGCTGATGCCCAGAAGTTGTCCTCTGACCCCCACAGGTGTGCCCACAAGCATCCCACCCTCAAGTAAATAAAGATGGCGGTGTATGACCATTCAGAGCATTGTCGCAGTGACCACTGACTTTCAGGGATTAAGACTGCAATGGTAGAGATTCCAGAGGGCATGTGTGGAAGATTTATATTCTTAATATGTTTTGGTGATGAGACATGAATATTTTATAATAATGGAACACAAGTCCAAAAGATGAATTACTCTGACAACATAGAAGATCACATTTAATGACTTTCAGGGAACCGAACTTAAAATTTATAATGAGCCGGGCGTGGTGGCGCACGCCTTTAATCCCAGCACT
>NC_034599.1:43576285-43581841 GCF_900095145.1 Mus pahari | reverse complement strand
AAAAAAAAAAAATAAAAATAGGAGAAAGGTACTTTTAACAGCCGTGGGAGGCAATAAATCCTCCCTGTAGAGTAGAAATCTCTCACAAGGTAAACAACTGAAAGCTCCTTTCATAGGGTCACTGAAGTTACTTAATTCAGTCTGTTTGCAAATCCCAGAAATCCGTGTCCAGGCTAAAGAATAGGACTTTATCTCAATGTTGCATTTTTCATTCACTTTTTCACTTTAAGGTCACCCTCCCCAACCAGCTAACCAACCAAGCAAACAAACACCCCACACGCAAATCCCCACCCACTCACCCAACCAAACCAAACCACAAACCCAGCCAACTGAAACCTCCCACATAAGCTAGGTCCAACGGTAGCATATATGGCCTGTTCTTTATGCAGCAATTTTCAAAAGCATGAGCTATTTATTTATATAGGAGAAGGAGTTCTCCTATCCCGGCTGTCATACAGAGGAGGCAGCTGGCAGACTGTGTCCCCATTTGTGTCCCTTACTGACTAGAGACTCTCAGGGCCTCAGTGAGCACCTGTACTGTGTCAGTGGCTGTGCAAGTTTGAGTGGACGTGACTATAAAAATCAAGGTCTCTTCTGCGTCTGCGTTGCCCTCTACCCACTCTCATGCAAATGCTCAACCCTGCTGTGCACATGATCCCTGTGCCACAGAGCAGAGGTGAATGCAGTGGTCCCTCCAAACCACCTCAGTTGGCTGAAGTTAGGGCCCACACTCAAGACATCAGCATTGGCAAAATTGTAGCTTAAGGGCTGAGTCAAGCTGCAGCTGTCTTTGAAATCTTGGTGTTGGTAAACACTCAAGAAGTAATTATCAATTGCCATTATTTAGATATGTGGGGAAGGGAATCTGGGGTTTTTCTTCTATCACAGGGGTCCTGAGGATCAAACTCAGGCCATGAGTTTCTTTACCTGCTAAGTCGTCCAGTGACTCAAGAAAGAACTTTGAAAATAAGTCTAAGAAGCTTAATCCCTCAAGCAGAAGAATCTGTAACACACCCATTTGGGATCGAGAACAGTCATTATTACATTAAGTATATTTGGAACGTTTTCTTCCTGTCATCTTGCAAAACAGCAAAACTATGATTCTGTAATCACCCTGCTTTGAAAGTTGTAGCACATCTTAATCAGTGATGCGTACATCCACCACCATCTCCATAATGTGCAGTTGCCTCACACTGTCACATCTGACACGCTTGGACCTCTTGACATTGTAGTCTGAATCTGGGTTCTCCATGAGTCTGCTTGCTCACTACTTCCTCTATGTGTGCCATATCATAAGAAGGGTTTTCTTTCTAATTTGTGTGTGCGTGTGTGTGCATGGATAGTGTGTGCCAATGTCTAAGGAAGCCAGAAGAGTGTACTGGATCTTTTGGGTCTGGAGTGGCAGATGGTTGTGAGCCAGCCAGTGTAGATGTTGAGAATGAAACTCAGCATTCAGCAAGTGCTCTTACCCAGGAGTGTTCTGCCCACTGATTTGCAGGCATTCCAGAGTCTATATTCTATAGACTATAATCTGTAGTCTATGTATGGTAGGTGAAGTAAGGCATTCAAGGCCCAAGTTCAAGTCATGTAAACTTCAGTAGGAGGACGGGTGAGATGGCTCCACAGGTAAAGGAGCTTGAGGCCAAGCCTGACAACCCGGATTTGACCCTTGGGTCCCACATGGTAGAAAGAGAACTGATTCATCTGACTTCCACATGAGCCATAAAGTGTGTTGCACACATGTGTACATGTGCACACACACACACACATACACACAGAGTTTTAAAAAACTGTATAAGAAGCACAACGTTTAAATTCTGTACATCACACTTAAATTCATATCTCAAGTTATGAAGTTGTGGTTAAATTATCAGAATAGTACATCTTTCCTAACTTTAAAGAAAAATGTTTCTCTACACAATATATCACCAGGCCGTATAAGTTTGACCTGGATAGATTAAATTCTGATGGCATCTATGGAACAAATGAAGAAAGTAGACCTTTTTCTTATAAGCTTTGTGGATGCATGGTAATTGTAAAAGTGAGACATAAAGTTAGCTTGTAGAAGTACCAGCAATATTCTATGAACATGCAAGAACAGGGTGTGCACAGCAGCTCACATGGAAACAGGACTCCTTCAGAACATACAGTTCCTCCTGGAACACTGGATTCTCTGGGTTGTTCCCCTGTTTCTGTATTTGCCTCCCTGAATCCTGGAGATATCATTTTCTCTAGGGCACATTCCGTGAATCCCTGACTGCAGATCAGGTGACTCCTGGGTCCGTGGCCTCCATCCATGGCAGGTGTTACACGAGATTTCGCTAGCTCACGACTTAACTGTATTTGTCTGGATGCTCAGTTAATGAGGGCAGGGACGGCATCTGTCTTGTTCAGTGAGCTCTGTGCATCTCATGGCCTCCCAAGTAATAGCTGTTGATTAAGGAAGAGTTCACTGAACTAATGAGTCTCAGAACAGAGCCTCACCTTCCTCATATCTACTTCAGTGTTTTCTCCACCGAGACATTTCTGGCTCTCAGTGTGTATCCTTGGCACAATCAAGGCAACTGTAAATCATGTGGAAGTCCCAGGCTTCCTGGTCCTCAGCTGACGTCTCCTTCCTTACATTGTAAAGTCAGCCTCTGTCCCTCCACCTTACTCAGAAATCAGGGTGTAAAAGAACTTCCCAGACTGAAGAGATGCCTCAGTGTGTAAAGTGCTTGCTTTGACCCGAGTTCGAGACCTACAACCATGCAAAGGCTGGAGGGGAGAACAAAAATCCACAAAGTTGTCCTCTGACTGACACATACAAGCTATGGCACACGTTCCCATGTCCAAGTGTGCTCTCTCTCTCTCTCTTCCCAAATTATTTATTTACTTATGGTGTGTGTGTCTGATATATGTGTGGGGACACTTGCTATAGCACCAAGCCTAGTGATCTAGGTTCGATCCCAGAGATCTACACGGTGGAAGGAGAGAATCCACTCAGAATTGAGTTTTGACTGCCATGCACGCACCATGGTACACATATAACTCCTCCTGCACCCGCTCCTCCAAACAAATGTCATGCAAAAACTTTTCTTGACTTTTGCAATGGTCCACCGGCCCACTATGCTTTTTTTCAATATTCTTGTGTTTTTAATAATTCTTTAGGGATGGAGAGATGGCTCAGTGGTTAAGAGCGCTGACTGCTTTTCTGAAGGTCCTGAGTTCAAATCCCAGCAACCAAATGGTGGCTCACAACCATCCGTAACCAGATNTGACACCCTCTTCTGGAATGTTTGAAGACAGCTACAGTGTACTTACATATAATCAATCAATCAATCAATCAAGCAAGCAAGCAAGCAAGCAAGCTTTGGGCCAGAGCAAGCAGGGTCATAACAAGTGGGGCTAGAGAGAGCAAGCATCCATAATGAGACCTGACTCCCTCTTCTGGAGTGTCTGAAGACAGCTACAATGTACTTACAGATAATAATTCTTTAGTTTTTCTCCTTGTTTGTTTCTAATTTCAGTAGTTCTATAGTTTTTGTCTCAGTTGACTTTCAAGTTTCTCCCTATTATAAGTAGATAAGAAATTATTTCTATTTTTCTGTATTTGTTAAGACTTGCATAAACCTAAAATATGGTTTATTTTGGAAAAAAAACCCCTATGCTAATGACAAGAATGTGTATTGTTCTGCTGCTGGGTGGAATATTCTGTACATTTTTGTTAAGTCTATTTTATCTATGATAGAGATCTGTAAGTAGTTTCTACATGATCCAGCTTTGTGAGAGTGCTATAAGTTTACCCACTGATACTGTAATGGGGAATAACTCTCTTTGTTCTGCAGTGTCTGTTTTATGAAAATGGATTTTATATTCACAGCTCCTTGCTCCCTTCCCTTCTTCCCAACACATTCCCACACTGGATTGAACCCTTTAGAAGCTGGAAGTTTCTCCTCAGGCAGGATGTGGGCCAGCACTGGGCTGTGGCTATCCTTGGGCTTCCTGCGCTCTCTCTAAGCTTACTCTATCTGTAGAGCAAGAGGTTTCATCCCTTGTAGGGAGCATGGGTAGAGCTGACAATATATCCAGTACTAGGTTGTCAGCTTTGAAATCATATGCATACAAATTACATTATTTGGACTGAACAGGTGGTATTTATATATTTATAAACACCCCCCCACACACATACTACACACACACACACCCAACAACATCAATTAAAAAGAGACCATGCATGAATTTGAGAGATAACAAGGGAGAGGGTGCATGGGAAAGGCTGGAAGAAAAGGAAGGAAGAGAAGCAATGCGATTATATTCTAATTTCAAAAATAAACTATAAACCCTTTAACTTGCATCTTTTTACACTGAAAATATAATTTTCTTAATGTCATTAAGATAATCATTTGCTTTATCCAGGAAAATGTAAAAAAAAAGTTGCAAAGTAATGTTATTTCTTTGTTTTGCTTTGGTTTTGGTTTTGTCTTTTGGTTTTTCAAGCTAGGGTTCTCTGTGTAGTCCTGGCTGTCCTGGAACTTGCTTTGTAGAGCAGGCTGGCCTCCGACTCAGAGATCCCCCTGCCTCTGTCTCCTGAGTGCTGGGAGGAAAGTGCACCACCACAGTCCAGCAGCAGTACTATTTATAATAAGATTATGGCGTAAAGTTGGCATTCCTCAGTTCTTTTTCTTCTATTTTTAAATTTAAAAATGTGTGTGTGTGTGTGTAAATGATTGCAGGTACCAATATATTTACAGGAAGCCAGAAGAGGGTGTTAGATCCCCTGGAGCTATAGTTACAAGTGACCATAAACTGCCCAACATAGGTGCTGGGAACTGAATTCTGTTCCTTTGAAGGAGCAGTGTGTGCTCTTAGCCATCAAGCCATTTCTTCAGCCCCAAGTTCTACTTACTCTGAAAAAAAAATTCACTGGAGGAAGTATTGTCAAAATGTCATTCTTAAATGTGTTAATCCCAGAGAGAAAACAAAGTGTTTTATGTCACTACACTAATTTGCATTGGATTTATAACCATGTGGCATATAATATGGTCCTGTCAACAACTGAATGTACAACAGTGGTCCCATCAGCTCCTAAGTAGGCTGAAAATCTCCTATTGCTATTGATGTTGGGGCTGTTGTGCAATTTTAGTATGACATGCTATTGATATCTGTGGAGGTGGATGCCCTTAAGAATATACTATGCCGAAGTGGTTCTGTGGCGCAATGGACAGCACATTGGACTTCTAGTGACGAAAAAGAATATACTGTGCTGCCAGTCCTACAAAAGTCTATCGTAAAGCACAGTATATAACTCACAATGATAGTGCTGAGCATGTTATTGGCTTGTGCAGTTAGTATACTATCATTTGATAGTGTTTTCTTTGCACTTATGAAAACTGTAGTTTATCATAAAACAACCCATGTGTTGTACTGGCATCAGCCTCAGGTGTTTCATGTTCACTGATTGTACAATTGAGGCCATGTTGACTGACTGACCTACACAGCCTGGTTTCTTTCTTTCTTTCTTTCTTTCTTTCTTTCTTTCTTTCTTTCTTTCTTTCTTTCTTTCTTTCTTTCTTT
>NC_034599.1:43557321-43575740 GCF_900095145.1 Mus pahari | reverse complement strand
TTCTTCTTCTTCTTCTTCTTCTTCTTCTTCTTCTTCTTCTTCTTCTTCTTCTTCTTCTTCTTCTTCTTCTTCTTCTTCTTCAGATTTATTTATTTTTATGTATATGAGTACACTGTAGCTGTCTTCAGACACACCAGAAGAGGGCATCAGATCACTTTGTAGATGGTTGTGAGCCACCATGTGGTTGCTGGGAATTGAACTCCCGACCTGTGGAAGAGCAGTCAGTGCTCTTAACCACTGAGCCATCTCTCCAGCCCTTCTTCTTTTTAATAATAATAATTTATTACATTTTTATGGATTCTGTGTGCATGGAGTGGGGGCACCATGGTGCACTGGTAAAGGGTCAGAGCGTACCTCGAGGGAGCCAGTTGTCTTTCTCCATATGTGGGTCAGATACTGAACTCAGATCCACTAGGCTAAGCCATCTCACCAGCCCCTTCTTTTTTTAAAAAAAAGAATTCTTGATTTAATTTATTGAGAATGTAATTCTCATGGTTCTGGGATGAAAATTAAGTAACAAGGTATATTTTAAAAACCCTTCTATTTCTACTCTCAAGTTCCCCAAACTTTTAGGAACTACATTGTATCCATTTCTGATCTGTTTCCCATCAGTTTCTTGTCGTTAGTATAAACAAATACATTTCCTTGTATCCTTCCGTCTTTGTTACCACAGAGGTTGCACAGTAGATAATACTGCAGCTTCTTTCCCTGCTTGTCCTGGAGGGTTCTCCATTACAGTTTACAGAGTTTCCTATTTCCTTTCTATATTACACTGGGTTGTTTTGAAAGATGCATCATAATTCATTTTACTGGTCCATCATCAGATGCACCTTTGGTTTGTTTTCCTATTTTTTTTTTTCATTTTTGTGATCACTAATGACACTCCTAGAGATAATCTTATACATAGTCATTGTGTGTGTGTGTGTGTGTGTGTGTGTGTGTGTGTTTCCAGTAGTTTTCCAAATGCTAGGCCAAAAGGTAAACAAATACATAAGTAATTTTTTTTTAACGTTCCCAAATTTGCCTCTGTAGGCGCCACATCGCTCTGCCTTTCCATCAGCAATGCTTGAGAGCACCAGCTTCTCCATAGGCCATCAGCGTAGTAGTTATTTAATCTTGGATTTTTGCCAGTCTGATAGATGAGAAATTTCTCAGTCCAGCTTTAATGTGTATTTCTTTTTCCTTTTCTTTCTTTTTTCTCTTGGCAGAGGCTGGGGGAGGGGATGAGACAGGGTTTCTCTGTGTAGCCCTGGCTGTCCTGAAACTTCGCTGTCCTGGAACTTTGTAGACCATGATGACCCTGGTCTACTTCCCAATTGCTGAGATTAAAGGCTTGTTCCACCACACCTGCTCTTAATGTGCATTTCTTTAAAAAATGTATTTCTATTTCTGTGCATAAAGACCATTTTATTTCTTCTTTAAAAAATATTTAGCTCGCACAGTTTTTTTTAACAGATTTATTTATTTTATGTATATGAGTATAGTGTAGATGTCTTCAGACACACCAGAAGAGGGCATCAGATCCCATTATAGATGGTTGTGAGTCACCATGGAATTGCTGAGAATTGAACTCAGGGCCTTTAGAAGAGCAGTCAATGCTCTTAACCACTGAGCCATCTCTCCAGCTCCTCATTTTAATTTCTGAATCACTCACACCCACACATACCCACACACCCACACACCATTATTAGCAACAACAACATAATAAGAATTACAGTCATTGCTCATTAATATTTCTCAATATCAATGGGCTCAATTCCCCAACAAGAAGGCCCAGGCTAACAGAGTGGATATAAAAACAGAATTCATCCTTCTGATGCATATAAGGAACATACCTCAACATCAAAGGTAGACATTACCTCAGAATAAAAGGTTGGAAGAAGATTTTCCAAGCAAATGGAGCCAAGAAGCAAGCTGGTGTAGCCATTCTAATATCTAACAAAATAGACTTTCAACCAAAATTAATCAAAAGAGATGGATAAGGACACTTCATAATCATTAAAGGAAAAAATCTACCAAGATGATGTTTCAATTCTTAACATCTATGCCCCAAATGCAAGAGAATTCTTGCAAAAGAAACATTACCAAAGCTGATATCACACATAGAACCTCACATATTCATAAAACTAAACAAAGAAATAATGGAGATAACATGTTATGAACCACATGGAGCTACAGAACATTATACTCAAACACAAAAGAATATACCTACTTCTCAGCACCTCAAGGAACTTTCTCCAAAATTGACTACATAATCACAAAACAACTCTCACCAGGTAAAAGAATACTGAAATAATCCCATGTATCCTAACAGACTGCCATAGGTTAAAGTTGTATTTCAACAACAACAGAAACAACAGAAAGCTTCTCTCTACTGAATGTTAACTGGGTCAAGGCAGAAATAAAGAAATCAAAGACTTCCTAGAATTCAATGAAAAAGAATGCACACATACCCAAAATTATGGGGCACAAAGCAATGCTAAGAGGAAAAGTTCGTGGCGCTAAGAACCTACATAAAGAAATTGGTAATCTCATCCTAGCAATTTAACAGCATACCTGCAAGCTCTAGAACAAAAGGAAACACACACAAGAGAAGTAGATAGGAAATAATCAAACTGAAGACTGAAATCAATAAAATAGAAAGCGAACAATACAAAGAATCAATGAAACAAAGCATTAATTGGCTCTTTGAAAAAAATCAAGATAGACAAATCCTTATCCAAATTAACTAAAAGACACCAACTATCCAAATTAACAAAATAGGAAAAGGGTGGACATGACAACAGACACCAAGGAAACCTAAAGACTCATTAGGTCATATTTGAAAATCATTCATTCCACAAAAAGTAGAAAAAATCTAAAAGAAGTGAACAATTTTATTAATAACTACCACTTACCAAAGTTAAATTAAGATTAGATAAACAGTCTAAATAGACATATAGCCTCAAAGGAAATAGAAGAAATAATTAAAAGTCTCTCAACCAAATAAACCAAACCAAACCAAACCAACCAAACAAAACTCTAAAGGTTATTCAGTTTTAGCATAGAATTCTACCAGATTTTTCAAAGAAGAGCTACTGACAATATTCCTCAAATTATTCTCCCAAATAGAAAAGAAGGAATATTACCAAATTCATTTTATGATAATGTAGTCATCCTGATACCTAAGCCACACAAAGATTCAATAAATGTAGAGAATTTGAGATCAATTTCTCTTAAAATTTTGATGCAAAAATACTCAAATGGAATCCTAAATTCATCAAAGAGGTCATTCACTATGATCAAATAGGTTTCATCCTGAAAATGTAGGGATGGTTCAACATATAAAACACTTTTCAATGTAATTCACCATATAAACAAATGGAAAGAAAAAAACCTACATGATCATCTCATTAGATGCTGAAAAAGCCTCTGACAAACTTGAACACCTGTTCATGATAAAAGTCTTGGAGAGATGAGGGGTACAAGGGACATACCTAAACATAATAAACATAATTTACAGAAATCCTATAGCCAACATCAAATTAAATGGAGAGAAACTCAAAGAATTCCACTAAAATTAGGAATAAGAAAAGGCTGTCCACACTCTCCATAGCTACTCAATACAGTACCTGAAGTTCTAGCTAGAGCATAAGACAACTAAAAGAGATCAAGGGGATACAAATTGGAAAGGATGAAGTCAAAGCATTACTATTTGAAGATGATATGGTAGTATATATAAGGGACCCCCAAAAAACTACCAGGCAACTCCTATAGTTGATAAACACCTTCAGATAAGAGGCTGCATACAAGGTTAACTTAAAAAAAATCAGTAGTCCTCACATACAAATGACAAAGGATTGAGACAGAAATCAGAGAAACAACAACGCCACAATACCAACCAATAATATAAAATATCTTGAACTAACAACTCAAGCAAGTGAAAGACTTGTAAGACAATAACTTTAAGTATTTGAAGAAAGAAAGACATTAGAAGATGGAAAGATCTCCTATGCTCATGGATCATTAGGATCAACATAGTAAACATGGCCATCTTACCAAAAAGCAATCTACAGATTCAATGCAATCCCCATCAAAATTCCAGCACAGTTTTTACACACCTTGAAAGGATAATATTCAACTTCATATGGAAAACCAAAAAGCGCAGGATAGCTAAAACAATCCTGTATAATAAAAGAACTTCCAGAGGTATCACCATCCCCAATTTCAAGCTATAGTAACAAACCCCACATGGTTTTGGCATAAAAACAGAAAAAAAAATGATCCATGGAATCTAATTAAAGACCTAGATATAAATTCATACAACTATGGACACCCGATTTTTGAGAAAGATGCTGTAAATATACAATGGAATAAAAAAGAATCTTCAACAAATGATGGTGGTCTAGCTGAATGTCTGCATGTAAATTAATGCAAAAAGATCATCCTGCACAAAACTCAAGTCCAAGTAGATCAAAGATCTCAACATAAAATCACAGCCACCAAACCTAATAGAAGAAAAAGTGGGGAACAGCTTTGAATACATTGGCATTGGAAGACAGCTTCCTGAACAGAACACCAATAACACAGGCACTAAGATTGATACTTAATAAATGGGACCTCATGAAACTGGAAAGCTTTTGTAAGGCAAAGGACACCATCGAAAGGACAAAATGGCAGCCTACTGAATGGGAAAAGATTTTTTACCAACCCCACATCTTACAGAGGGCTAATATCCAAGATATCTAAAGAACTCAAGAAACTAGACATAAACTAAATAATCCAGTTAAAAATAGGGTACAGACCTAAACAGATTGCTCAACAGAGAAATCTCAAGTGGCTGAGTAACACATAAATGTTCAACATCCTTGGTCATTATGGAAACGCAAATGCAAAATGACTTTGTGATTTCAATTTACACTTGTTAGAATGGATAAGTAATAAAAGCACAAGCTCATGCTGGCAGGGATGTGGAGAAAGGGGAAGGCTTCATCATCGCCGGTGGTCATGTAGACTTGTACAGCCACTTTGGAAATCAATATGGTGTATTCTTGGAAAATTGGAAATCAATCTACCTCAAGATCCAGGTATATCATTCCCGGGTTTCTACCAAAAGGATACTCCATCCTACCACAAGGACACTTACTCAATTATATTTATAGCTGCTTTATTCATAATAGCCAGAAACTGGAAACAACCTAGATGTCTCGCAACCAAAAAAATGGATAAAGAAAATGTGGTGCATTTACACCATTTACTTATATGTTAAAAAACAATGACATGAAATTTGTAGGCCGATGGGTGGAACTAGAAATAAAATCATCCTGAGTGATATGACCCAGACACAGAAAGACAAACATGGTATGGACTCACTTGTAGGTGGCTTTCAGGTATAAAGGGTAACCATGCTACAATTTACAGACCCAGAGAGGCTAAGTAACACAAGGAGGGCTCAAGTGGGTACACAAAAATTTCCCTGGGAAGGAAAAATAGAAAAGATTTATTGGTTTCCTGGGAGCAAGTGGGGATGGGAACAGGAGGGATCAGATTTGGGGAGGGACATAGGGAGGAGAGATGACGAATTAGGGGATATTTTGGAAATGAGGTATGAAACCTACTGCCAGGGAAGCTCCCTGCAATCTAGGAGGGTGATCCCAGAGAAGACTCCTCGTAATTGGGGTACTGAGGCTTAACTGTCCATCTTCTGTCACCAGGCAAGACTTCCAGTGGAGGGATTGGGACACAAATCCAACCACAAAACTTCTGACCTACAACTTGTCCTGCCTGCATGTTGTGCTTGGTTGCACAGAACTTGTGGGAATGGCTAACCGATTTAAGAACTATGTTATAGGCAGGAACTCATCCCAGAAACCAGAAGCTAGATGGACCGAGGAGACATGGGATAGAACCAAACACCACTGGCAAAAAAAAAAAAAAAAAGCCAATGTAATGATCACTAATTATATTTTGCTACACGCATAGACTGGAGCCTAACATAATGGTCATCAGAGAAGCTTTGTGTAGCAACTGAAAGGAGCAGATGCAGAGACCCACAGGCAAACATTAGATGGAGCTCAGGAATCCCTTGGAAAGGGAGAGGAAGGATTGTAAGAGCCAGAGGGGTCAAGGACACCACCAGAACACATCTTACAGAATCAACTAAGCAGGGCTCAGAGACTGAACTGACAGTCAGGGAGTCTGTATGGATATGACCTAGGTCCTCTGCATATATATTATGGTTGTGTCGCTTGGTGTTCTTGTGGGATTCCCTACCAGTGGGAGCATGGGCTGAGTGACTCTTTTGCCTGCTTTTGGGACCCGTTCCCTCCTCCTGGGTTGCTTTGTCGAGACTTGATATGAGGCTAGTATGTGCCTAGTCTAATTGTAACGTATTCTGAGTTTGGTTGATATTCCTGTGAGGCCTGATCTTTTCTGAAGAAAAACAGGAGGAGTGGATCTGGTGGAGAGGGGAAGTGGGTGACTGTCTGGGAGGAGAGCAGGGGAGAGGACACTGCAGTTGAGATGAAATATATGAGAGAATAACAAATAAATATATGCATAAATAGTATGAAATGCCTATGACATAGTATACTGAATGAAAGGTGTGTATGGTATCTATGCAGGTACCATAAAATTTAAGTCATGTCTGTTTCTTCAGTGATAAAATTATCAAATTTTGTGTGTTGAACTTATGTTTGGCCACCGTTTCAAATTTTCTAGTTAATCTTTTATTTGTCAGACGAAATGACCAGCTGACTATCACTAATGTTTGTCCTCCTCTGTCCCCACGAGCCTAGAACTCACTTGGTGGCCTGGGCTGGACTTAGACTGTTGTGTTCCGGGAGGAATAGTGGCTGACATCTGTTTTTCTCAGACAGAGTTCCCTAGCTTGATTCCTTACTGAGGAATAGCATTCCAAAGTCTGTCTCCTGCTTTTCAACTTGAGAGATGGGCTAGAGCTGTCACTTTTCATTGGGGGTAGGTGTGTGTGTGTGTGTGTGTGTGTGTGTGTGTGTGTGTGTGTGTGTGTAGTACCCTGCATGTTAGAGGTCTTGGGTTGTTCAGCACTGTACAGGAAAAGCCATCTATACTCTTTTAAACAACTCTTCCAAACATCCCTGTACCCTCACCAAGATTTGGGGGAGTCGTGTGGTTCTTCTGTCAGTGCTCAGAGTGTGCATGTTCTTGCATCCCCAGGAAAAGCCATACGCCACCAACTTCCTAAGGAATGACTGTTGTGTTTTGTTAGGTGAGAAACATTCCTTGTGGTTTTCTGATTGATTGTTTTTTCTGTGACAGGAGTTCGCCCCCCCCCTCCCCTCCTCGCACTTACAGTTTGACAGTGTTTTCCTCATTAGTTTTTGAGGGATTTTTGTTCAAGTTTTCCTGTTTTGTTGTTGTTGTTGTTGTTATTTGTTTTAAATAAGGTGTCTGCAAATCATGGCCCAGAGGCTGAACATGTCAGTCTCCGTGTCTTTAACTGTGCGTGCTTATTTATTTATTTATTAGTTACGGTGGTCCAGGATCATGGCCCAGAGGCTGAACATGTCAGTCTCCATGTCTTTAACTGTGTGTGCTTATTTATTTATTTATTTATTTATTTATTTATTTATTAGTTACGGTGGTCCAGGAATGGATTCTGCTTTTTAAAAGTAGCAGAGGAAAATAAAAGGAATAATAACATTTTCTGACATGTATACATTAAATAAGATTCAATTTTCAGTATTTATTACTAGGGCTTTTTTTTAAAAAAAATTTTTATTTGCTTATATGATGGTCTTGTTTTGTGCCTTGGTGGCAGAATGGAATAGTGGTGACAGAGGCAATATATAGTCCTCCAAACCTAGAATACTGTCTTAGTCAGGGTTTCTATTCCTGTACAAACATCATGACCAAGAAGCAAGCTGGGGAGGAAAGGGTTTATTCGGCTTACATTTCCATACTGCTGTTGATCACCAAAGGATACAGGACTGGAACTCAAGCAGGTCAGAAAGCAGGAGCTGATGCAGAAGCCATGGAGGGATGTTCTTTACTGGCTTGCTTCCCCTGGCTTGCTTAGTCTGCTCTCTTATAGAATCCAAGACTACCAGCCCAGAGATGGTCCCACCCACAAGGGGCCTCTCCCCCTTGATCACTAATTGAGAAAATGCTCCACAGCTGGATCTCATGGAGGCATTTCCCCAACTAAAGCTCCTTTCTCTGTGATAACTCCAGCTGTGTCAAGTTGACACAAAACTAGCCAGTACAAATACTTACTTTCTGTTCTGTTGCAGAATAAAAAATCTTAGTAATGACAACAACATGCTGCTCTCTTTGACATTTCCTGTCATTTGGTTTAGCTAAGAGGAACAGAAAGCATGACTTGGACTTGCCTAACAAATAAAGGTGTTTATCGACACAGAAATGGACAGTATATTCTAAGATTGCCCTTTACACCTAGTGTTCTTGGCTTTATATTGCCTCTCTGTAGTCACTGTTTTTAGGTGTGTTTCCGCTCACAATCATGACCATTGTTTTTAATCAAGGAATGTTCTCATGTACCCCAGGCTCTTCTTGACCTGACCAGATAACAAAGATTACCTTCACATCTGATCTTCCTGAGGATGTGCCACTATGCCCTGCTGGTGTGGTGCTGAAGGATGAACCCCAGGCTTCATGCATGCTGAGCAGATTCCCTTTTAGCTTAGTTGCATTTCTACTACAAGACAGATTCTTTTAAATTTGACTTAAAAAAAAAAAAGAATTCAAAATTGAATAAAACTTCCCTGATGAAACACAGGGTACATGGCTGGAGACATTGGCTCCTAGTGATGTATCTTTAGCAAATGTAGTTTAAAAACATGTCAATCTGCTTCCTAATCACTTCATCAGGTGGATGGAGAATATTGGAACCACATGCAATGGTCATGTCCCAGGCATCAACGGTACCCACATGCAGGTCTTTGAAAATCTCCTTTGCGGTTAGATACTGAATAAGACCATGGAAGTCTCCGAATTTCTCTGTCTCTACGTTCATCTCCCTAACATTTTCTGTCTTAATGATGACTTTAGTATCAGGGCTTCTGAGGAAGAGCCGTCCAATAGCCTTTTGGATACTGATGGCTCTATGAATGAAAAGTTCCATTGGGAAGGGTCTGAAGTGCTGGCCCAAGGTAATGACTATGACAGTATCTTTGTCGCCTGGTAAGCGGTCAATTTCCTGAGGTATATAGCCATCATCTATCACAGAGTAGAGGTGCATAGAGATGAAAGGGTGGCTGTGTTTCTTCCATTCAACCAGTGTGTGTCTTTCAGCATCCAAAAGCAAATATTTCTTAAATGGTCCAGTCCCATGAAGGTCAAAAGGTTTCAATGCTGGAAAGAAAACAGAAAAGATCTTTAACCGGAAGTTAAGAATGAATACATGTTAAAAGGAAGAACAATATTTAAGAGGAGATTAAAATATAACTATAAAGACTCAAACCCAGAGAGCAAAACAAAAATCAAAGCCCAGGCAAGGAGTGAAGCCACATCAAAGCCCCACAGGGCCAGCTTGGGTTTCTGGAAGAACATAAAGATAACTACTTACTTTGTGTAACCTTGGGAAAGTACTCGATCCATTGGCGCAGTGTGGAGTCTCCCAGGAGGTAAATGAGCTTTCTTTTCAGACAGTCATTTATCTGACTTGAGTTTAGCAGGCGCTGGGTGCACTGTGCTGACACCCACCTTCCTTGTAAAGTGTAACCGCTAGGTATGGGAACCTCCATTCCGATCTCACATTGCTTTCTCACGTCTTCACTCTCTGGTAACAGATATTTGTGGATAACCGTTCTAATGGCATGAGCCAAGCACCCAGCTCCCTCCCTTAGTTCCCCTCCCCGCTTTTCCTGTTAGTTTAGTTTTGACTACTAGTTATATTTAGGTGCTAAGCACTTCAACTCTTTTTCCTGGCTGGTCTGGACCTCACTCTGTAGACCAGGGTAGCTTTCAACGCAGAGATTTGCCCACCTCTGCTCCTGAATGCTGAGATTAAAGTGGTGTGCCACCCACAGATTCAATGCAATTCCCATCAAAATTTCAACACAATTCTTTACAGACCTTGAAAATACAAACAAACAAAACCCAGAATAGCTAAAACAATCTTGTACAATAAAAGAACTTCTGAAAGTATCACCACCCCTGACTTCAAGCTGTATTACAGAGCAATAGTAATAAAAATTACATGGCATTGGTATAGAAACAGGCAGGTTGATCAATGGAATCGAATCAAAGATCTAGGAATAAATCCACACATATATGTTCACTTGATTTTTGACAAAGAAACCAAACCCATACAATGGAAAAGGAGAGCATTTTCAACAAATGGTGCTGGTCTAACTAGATGTCTGCATGTAGAAGAATGCAAATAGATCCATATTTATCACCCTGCACAAAACTCAAGTCCAACTGGATCAACGACCTCAACTTAAAAGCAGATACACTAAATCTAATAGAAGAGAAAGTGGGGGTGGGAGGTGCTGGCACAGAGGGTAAGAGCACTGACTGCTCTTCCGAAGGTCCTGAGTTCAAATCCCAGCAACCACATGGTGACTCACAACCACCCATAATGAGACTGACGCCCTTTTCTGGTGCGTCTGAAGTCAGCTACAGTGTACTTATGTATAATAATAAATAAATCTTTGGGCTGGAGCAAACAGGAACTGAGTAAGCAGAGTTGACCAGAGTCAGTGGGGCCGACCAGAGCAAGCAGAGGTCCTAAAAATTCAATTCCTAACAACCACATGAAGGCTCACAACCATCTGCACAGCTACAGTGTACTCACATAAACAAACAAACAAATAAGTAAATAAATACATTTTTTTAAAAAGGAAGAGAAAGTAGGGAATGACCTTGAATTCATTGGTATAGGAGACAATTACCTGAACAGAACATCTATAGCTCAGGCACTAAGAACAACAATTAATAAATGGGACCTCATGAAACTGAAAAGCTCTGTAAGGTAAAGGGCACTGTCAATAGGAGAAAATAGCAGCTGGCAGAATGGGAAAAGATCTTCACTAACCCTACATCTGACAGAGGGTTAATATCCAAAATATATCAAGAAAAATTAGACACCAACAACCCAAACAACCCAATTAAAAAATGGGTACAGAGCTAAACAGAGAATTCTCAACAGAGGAATCTCTCATGGCCAAGAAACACTTAAAGAAATGTTTAATGTCCTTGATCATTAGGGAAATGCAAATCAAAACAACTCTGAGATTCCACCTCACATCCATCAGAATGGCTAAGATCAAAAACTCAAGAGATAATACATGCTGGCGAGGATGCGGAGCAAGGGGAACACTCCTCCATTGCTGGTGGGTTGCAAACTTGTACAAGCACTCTGGAAATCAGTTTGGTGGTTTCTCAGAAAATTTGGAATAGCTCTACATGAATACCACTCCTGGGCATACGCTTAAAAGATGTTCCACTGTACACACAGGGACACTTGCTCAACTGTGGACATGGCAGCTTAATTCATAATAGCTGGAAACTCAAAACAACCCAGGTGTCCCTCAACTGAAGAGTGGATAAAGAAAATGTGATTCATTTACACAATGGAATACTACTGCTATTAGAGTAGGCAAATGGATGGAACTAGAAAATACCATCCTGAGTGTGGTAACCCAGACCCAAAAGGACATGCATGATATGTACTTTTAAGTGGTATTAGATATAAAGTACAGAATAACTGTGCTACAGTCCACACACCCAGAGAAGCCAATTAACAAGGAGGGCTCAAGGGATGATGCTGGAATCTTTCTCAGAATGGGAGATAAAATAGACATTGGAGGTGGATGGAGGGAGGGAACTGGGTGAGAGAGGGCATAGGGAGGACAATAGGGCAGTTGGGGGAACAGGTGTAGGGAGCAGGGGAGAGAATGGAAATCGGTGGTGGGTGGGTGGGGGGCATCTCTAGGACATGCCAGAGACCTGGGAGGAGGTGAGGCTCCATTAGCAGATATTGGTCTTTCTGTGGTCCCCCAACAACTGGTGCAGCGACTGTCCCTGACTCTGTTGTCTGCCTATGGATGCTGTCCCCCTAACTAGGTACCATGTTTGTTCTCACTGGGAGAGGATGCACCTAGTCCTGCAGTGACTTGATGTGCCAGGGTGGAGTGATGTGAGGGGGGCCTCCTCCTTCTTAGTGGAGAAGGGGAGGGGGGCATAGGAGGAGGGACTGTGTGAAGACAGAACAGGGAGGAGGTCTATAACTGGGATGTAAAGTGAATAAATAAATAAGTTAATGAAAAGAAAAAGTAGTTCACCACCACACTGTGCTCCTCCTTTCTCTGTAATAATAAAAATACTGTGAACATTATTTATTCTTACAGTGAAAAAAATACTGTGGTATAAAAATGATTTGATTCCCCTACTCAGTCTTTTGAGTGATTCTGGGTCATCTCAACTCCCCTCTGTTTGCTTTCTTCCAAATATGATCATTATCTCAAAGTGATATTTTTTTCTTTCCTTGTCATTCCCATTGGTTCTTTGGTGCCTGAAGTCTTTAATCTGAGTGATGCTACACTGGCCTGCCAGTTGGTGTCCTTATCAGTAAGCCCTCTGCCTCCATTTCATCCGTGAGATAATGTTAACACAGGCATGGTACTCAACGCTTCCGAGTGCGAGTCCATTTAAACACTGTGGGGGGAAATGTCCAGCTCGACAATGTCTTAGTGGGACTTTGCTAAAAGTGACAAATTGTCCCTCACATGGACTGAACTGCTCTCTCAGGCCCCACTGTCACGACACCTGCCACTCTCCATCTTCCTAGACATCCTGGTGGCAGGGCACCCGGCGTTTTGTCATGGCGTGGCATGGGCTGCTCGCGCCACTTTTTTGCCATGTTCTCCACGCTGCTACCTGAGCCAAGAACAGTGCTAGGGCTGGCTCCTGGGGCATCACACATGGCAACCAATCGATCCAGCACCCAGGTGCATTTTTATCTCATAGCCTATTGCCACATCATCATCATCTCTGCACTAATGCCAATTCTTGAGTTAGACCGGTGTGCCATAGGAAGAGTCAGTGAGCATGGTTTACCTGCAGAAATGATTTCCTCTTCAGGGAATGAATGTTTCTGAGGGAAGAGGCCTGGACTAACATGTAGTACAGTGTGGAGGCCCGAGGTTCCTTTCATCTTGTTGTTCTGCTGTTTCTAACACAGCCTCCTCCCAGGCCTGATGGGGTTTTTTCCTCTCACATTTTAGCTGCAGTTCAGCCAGGGGGAAGGAGAGAAATAGTAGAGGAATGGAAGTTGCTTTTAAACACAGGCCCTACAATTTGAACGTATCAATTCTGTTCATGCTCCCAGACACAGGTTAGCCACAGCAATCAGCAGCTGTTAGACAGCTGACTATGAGCTGGGTTAGAACAATGGCTTCTATCATCAAGCAAGGAGCAGACATTAGGGACTTGCCATCTCTGCTTACTGTCCCCATGCCGTCCTTCCTTCCTTCAAGGAAGGACCTTGTAGTTTCTGGCCATGCCCTCAAGATAGAGTCATTATTAAATGGTTGCACTTTAAGGTTAGCTCTCTGTGGCATTTAAAAAGGTGTGTGTGTGTGTGTGTGTGTGCTCCATGGTGTGGTGTTCTTGTGGAGGTCAGTGAACAACTTACAGGAGTTAGTTCTTTCCTCTGCTATGTTGGTCCTGGGAATCAAAGTCAGGTTGTTAGGCTTGGTGACAAATGTCTGTCCCTGCTGAGCCATTTCACTGGTCCTTGCTTAGCCTGCTGCACCCATAGGCTCTACATTCATGGATTGAAACAATCACGCATGGGAGATATTCAGGAAAAACACTCATCTGTACTGAACAGGTAATACTTTTTTTCCCTCCTTTGTAATCTGGCAACAAAATTGTATTGGGACGATTTACACAGCATTTAAGTTATAGTAAGTATTAGAAGTACTCTAGTGCTGATTAAAGCCCGTAGGTTATGTACAAATGCTAGGCCATTTTATGCAAGGAGTTTGGGCATCTACATATGTAGGTCTCCAAGCTGGGTCCTGAAACCAATTCCCCATGGGTAGCTATTATTGGTGACCCATGGGCAAAGTGGCAGCATGGCGCTGGTGGCAGAATTATCAACCTCACCCGGAATAAACTCTCGAATCTTAGTAGCTGAGTTGCCAAATGGGATTTCCTTTGATGCCACTAATTATATAGCTATGTTGTTGTGGAACAGTTGGACTTCTAGGGGGCTTGGCAGCACTGCATCCTGAACAGCTGAACACTGCAAGTGTGGGCACTTCAGGCCTGCCATTACTGAATATTCCCTGCTTTAATAATGCACCAAGAAGATAATCTGTACTTTTATTTGCATGATAACCCACTACGAATGGGACAGCCCTGCCAGTTTACTCTAAAGCATACCGTGTGCATATTTGTATCCCAGGACATGGTTTTCTTACATCAGCTCATTGTTTATTTCATGGTTAGCTTATATCATGAGCAATACATGGCCAATAATATGGGATTCTATAATATTTTTAATTACTCTAGGGATTGCAGAAGGTGTACTAATGGTTGCAATGTATTTGTCTCTGTGAGTTTAAGATAAGTCTGGTGTACACAGTTAGATCCCATCGGGAGAAAAAGAAGAGAAGAGAGAAGGAAAAGAAACAGCTACCACAGGGGAGAAGGGACTTACTGTTGCATTGGGAGACAGCAATATACTTCGGGTTCTTCATCACTTCAACTCCTATGTTGGACCTTCAAAGAGACAAAATGACAGATTAGCCTGTCATGTGTCATTGAACATATGCAGCATGAATCACCTGCTTGTAAGGGAAGCAAGGGCTCATTTAAAATTTCTGCTAATATGACTAGAAACTATTATTTCAAAGGTCACTGAGGTATTATAAATGAAGTAGGATTTTGGAGTGCTTTCTACCTTGCTGAGAGTCTCTGGAGTCCAGGGCATTTGCCACATGCAGTCATGATACTCGCAGTTGTGCTCGCAGACAGGAGTCTGGCATGACTGTCCTCTGAGAGGCCCCGCCCACCAACGGACTCAGACAGAGGCATATACCCACAGCCAGACAGTAGATGGAGCCTGTGGGCTCTTATGGAAGAATAGGAAGAAGGATTGCAGCCCCTAAGGGGTAGGAACTCCACAAGAAGACCAACAGAGTCAACTAACCTGAACCTTTGGGTCTCTCAGAGACTGAACTACCAACCAAAGAACACACATGGACTGGACCTAGGCCTCCCCACACATATGAAGCAGATATGCAGCTTGACCTTCATGTGGGTCCTGAACAACGGGAGCTATTCCAAAAGCTGTTGCCTGTATATGGGATATGCTCTCCTAGCTGGGCTTAATTGTCTGGCCTCAGTGGGAGAGGAAGCCACTAGCCTCGTAGAGACTTGAAGTGTCAGGGTGGGGGGGGGGGATACCCAGGAGGGTTCCCATCTGCCCAGAAGAGAAGGGGAGGGGGAATGGGGAAAGGACTGTGGGAGGGAGCAAGCAGGAGGGGCCAGTGAATGGGATGTAAAATGAATAGGTAAAACGTAAACATTTTAAATAATCATAAAATCCTAAAGCAAAAAACTGCTCCCACATCATCTACTCAAAGTCATAATCTTATCCTTAAATTACAATGATCCTCCCTGTCTCTGTTTAAAGATATCTAAGTTCTTCAATACAAAGACACAGCATCCTCTCCCACTGCACATGCTCGTTGGCTATTATTTAAAGTCAGCCACTCTCCCATCACTTACTCGAGGAGTCTAGACTTCTACGGTAGCACATGGACTGCTCACCACAGGGCCCCAGCTTCCCCTTTCAGTCCTGCTTCCTGCTATTTCATCTTCAGTTGCTCTTTTTTAAAGCCAGACTTGTTTTACATAGAGCAAAGTTATCTGAAGGAAGGTAGTCCATTTGCTGGGTCACTCTCTCGCCTCAATACCTATCTCAGTGATTGGTAGAAAATAGAGTTCAGGGCTGGTGAGATGGCTCAGTGGGTAAGAGCACCCGACTACTCTTTCAAAGGTCCAGAGTTCAAATCCCAGCAACCACATGGTGGCTCATAACCATCTGTAACAAGATCTGACACCCTCTTCTGGAGTGTCTGAAGACAGCTATAGTGTACTTACATATAATAAATAAATAAATCTTTAAAAAAAAAGAAAATAGAGTTCAGTTTGTTGTGTGAACTAAATGCCTGCTGTGGACACAGGAGTAGTTAGTGGGTAGGGAAAGATTTGGTGAGTTTCATAATCATAAATAAAAGAGAAGGAACAGAAACCTAGCTGTGCTCTTACTTCCTCAGAAGGGGTGTGGGGGACATCATACCAGGAGCTCAAGCATGGATGCTAGACAGGATTCTGCAGTGTGCAATTTTCCCATGCGTGGCGTTTACTCTTACCAATCATTTGTGTCTGATAGCTTAAGGAGAAAAGATTCGAAACTTGACTTTGAAAACTGTTAAGAAAGGAGTCACTGAGGAACTATCTATTGTTTTTATTTTGTTATGAAGTAAAGGAAAATGAAATGTGGTGTGCGTGTGAGTGTGTGAGAGTATGTGTGAGTGTGTGAGAGTGTGTATCAGTGTGTAAGTGTGTATGAGGGTATATGAGTGTGTATATGTGCGTGAGTGTATGTGTGTGTATGAGAGTATGTGAGTGTGTGTGTATGTGAGTGTGTGAGTGTGTGTGTGCATGTGAGTGTATGTGAGTGTATGTGTACCAGTGTGTGAGAGTGTGTATCAGTGTGTATGTGAGTGTGTGAGGATGTATGAGTGTGTGTATAAGTGTGTGTATGTGAGTCAATGTGTGTGAATGTGTGTATGAGTGTGAGTGTATGTATGTGAGTGTGTATGAGTGTGTGTGTGAATATGTATATGTGTGAGTGCATATGTGAGTGAGTGTGCATGTGAGTGAGTGTGCATGTGAGTGAGTGTGTGTGTTTGTGTGTGTGTGTGTGTGTGTGTGTGTGGACTGTGTAGGGAGGGTATAGATTTTGGCTAAATGAAAACAAAAAGGGTTCCAACTGATAGGTGTCTCAGGGTCATGACTGACAGGAAGAGGCAGGCTGGCAACTAGGTTTGGGGAGCCTGTGCAGCTGAGGGCTTCCAGGAATTGCTAGGCTACAACTTGAGGAGAATGAAGGAGTCTTCTACCCAAAGAAGGGCCCATGTGCCAAATCTGCTCAGGAGATGAGCTGATGCCTGGTGGGAGCTGACTTCTTAGCGGGATTGCTCAGGCTGCAGTAGAGAGAGAGAGAGAGTAGAGCTGAGCTTTGTGGCTGGAGCACTAAACATCTGGCCTAGAGTATGCTGTGACGATGCCTGCTGAATAAATAAATAAAACATGTTATGGTAGGCAAAGGAGGGAGTGAGAGCGTGGGAAAGAGAGGGGGTAAAGGCAGGGGATGAGAGGGGGAGAGGGAGGAGATGGGTGGGTGGGAGAAAGAATCAAAGTAGAGCATGGCAAAGAAGACAGAGTCCTGCCAGCTAGTGGTCACAGTAATTGTGGTGAAATGAGCGACGAAGCCTGACCCTCTGAACGCTACAGCTTCACAAGGCTTGGTGGTAAGTGGATGAACAAAAGACTGTTACGAGGCAAACCATACCAGCTATGATGGAGGAGGTAGGGGATCATGACACTATCAGATCTTTTGAACGGAGAGGGTAAGACACCTCCGAACTACAGCAGGGTAATTTCCTTTGGAAGATATTTCGTAAGACCTAGATCTGTATATAGTAAAATAACATAACCTGACCGGTTGACATTGGTTGTCAGGCGGAGCAGAGGCAGATATCCGGTTCCTTTTTATCGGGCAGCCCCTTTTATTGAGTATGTCAATAGGAAAGCAAAGTGTCATGGATGGGGGGCCCAGTAAAGACAACACAGGTCTTCCCAGAATCTTGAGTGGAGGAAGCACCTGAGGGGCTTCTTCAGTAGTGAGATGGGCAGTGAGGCTCTGCTGGGGGAGATCTCTCATTGTACTGAAAACATACTCACTTCTGAAAAAGGTTTTTTTCTTTGGCAGTGAGATAAGAAACATCTTGCTGCTTGGTACACACATGGGTAAGGGCCTCACAGGGCATGTGTCGAGGTTTCTCGCAGTAGAAGACTTCTTCACCACCACTGTACAGGTATTTGCATAGCTCGCTGCACGAGTCTAGAATCAGGCCACATTCAGCTGTGACGTGGGACGTGCCATTAACAAAAGTACCTTTGAAAGCAATTCTGCCGTAGCCTTCATTCCTTGCTCTCCAGAGAGCTGACACCCCTTCACTGGGGTGCATGAGCAGGATAGACAGGGAGACCTGGCCCTCCCAGAACAGAGTGAAGCTGACGAGGTAGGTGCCATTGTTGAAGTCTGTCACCTTTCCAGAAGCGCCTGCCTTCAGGGCAGGGGAGGAAATCCTGGCCCTCAGGAAGTCCCCACCATACTCCTTCCTGTTTCC
>NC_034599.1:43552878-43554723 GCF_900095145.1 Mus pahari | reverse complement strand
AAAAAAACTCAAAAAGAAAGAGACAAAGACAAAAATCAGTTAATTGGTACCAGTCTGTTCTCTTAGTCTCTCTGGCTAACTAGTCTGTTAGTAATATTGTCTGNNNCTTTAATTCTCATTCTGATTGGATTAAGAAATGGGGCCCTGCATCTTAAACTAAAACAGAATGAGTCCATGATTTGACTAATTCATTCACTAAGACCAGCAAAGAATGTCAAGGGGCCCCAGACTTCAGCACAACTGACTCTGTGACGGAAGTGCTGTGCAGACCACAAAATTTTATACTTAGACCGAACCACCTGCCAAAAAACCGAAAACAACAACCCTAACCTATCAAAGTCCTTAGTTACGGGAAAGCCTCTACATGTACTAACCTTGATTTTNGGGTTCTGTAGTCCTGCTTCTGGCTAACTGTTTTTGTTAACCGAAGTATGTCAACCCAGAACATGGGTTTTGTTTTTAAAAGCTTACCCCATCCAGTGTAGCTGCTGGANGGCTAATAAAGACATTCTATTGGCTTAAGGCAGTGTCTGAGCAGTCTCCTCTGGCATAATAGGGTTGCTGGTATTCACAATTGGAGACCTTGCTGGGTGTCACTTAGGAGGGGCCTGAAAAGAGAGCTTCTGTCTCTCAGCCCATTTCAGAGGAAGGTCCATCACTCCACAAACTCTCAAGGGGAGAACATACATCGACAGGAAGAGAGAGCAATGACGTCCCACCATGTTATCTTGTTTCGGTTGCTGCTCTTTAGTTACCCGGTTCCTCATGCCACACAAGGCTGTTTGTCTTGAAAGGAAGCCAGTGTCTTTGTTATTTATGTTCCTTTTCCTGTCCTTACTACTGATGCCTGAGAAAGAGGTATTTTCAACTTATCGTTTACAAACTGCCTTGTTTTTTTTTTTAAACGTAACATTTTAGTAAGGTGTAATTTACATATCATAAGCACACATGCATTTAANTACACAGTTGTAAGAATGTTGAGAAATGCTTTCCTCTGTGTAGTGACTGTACTCAATATTGAACATGTTTTCATTATCCCTAATGACAGAAAGTCTTTATTATTACCCATAAACTTGTGCCNTTTCCCAGGCAACTACNGCCCTCCTTTCTGCCTACCGTGTGTCTGGTCCCAGAAAAACAAGGACCTCAGTTTTGGCTTTTAACATAGATTTGACTTTTCTTGGGTTTCATATAGATGGAATTATATGTATACTTATAATAATGTACATCATATATTCATTTGTGTGTTTTTCTTTTTTTGAGATTTATTTTTATTTTCTGTGTGTGGGTCCCTGNATGTAGGTCTATTTACCATGTGTTTGCAATGCCCAGAGAGCCCTGAGAAGAAAGAAGGCATTGTTTCCTGTTGGCTCCTCCCTCTAAAAGGTGTCCTGCCTCTTACAAGCATGCTGAGGGTCGAGCAGCCAGAGCGCAGCAGACCAGCAGGAACACAGCGTCCTCGGACCGCCCACTGTCAACGCCCACCTGTCGCCCGGATTGCCCACCGTCGCCTGGACCGCCCACCGCCGCCTGGACCGCCCACCGCCGCCTGGACCGCCCACCGTCGCAAGACCTGCCCGCCATTGCAAGAACTGCCCATCATCGCGAGATCCGCATTGGCAACTTCAGAGGACTCAGGGGCATGCTGGGAACCCTTCCTTGTATTTAAGCCAGTTCCAACAATAAAAATATGGGCCTTGATCAGACATTTTGCCAAGGCTCCATGTTTCCTTTCGCAGCCCTGTTCCTTTTCAGGAGTTCCCGCCCTCCAGTTCGGATCCACAGTGTTTCTGCAGGCAGAACCACACAGGTTCCTGTGGAACTGGACTTACAGATAGCCATTGT
>NC_034599.1:43544862-43546640 GCF_900095145.1 Mus pahari | reverse complement strand
AGAGTAGACACTGGAGGAGGAGAAAGGACAGTAAAATAACAATAAGGTGTCTGAGGAAGTTGTAAGATATCAGACCATTAACTACTACCTGAAAAAAAACCTCATATAATACATGTAATTGTGTACATAAATATACATACGTAGTTTAAGTTATCTCATATGGGCTGACGATGCTCCCTCCAAGAGCTGAACACCATCTAATAAAAACCCCAATACCAGACATGAGAAGCTCACTTTTGAATTGTTGGTCAGGCCTGTCCAAGAGACTCCCAAAACAGATACCCTATTGCTATTGTCCCTGGTTACTCCNCAGAGGTGGAAGGTACATCCCTATTGCTGAAGACACCATGCACTTCAGACACTAGTCCCAGAGGCCGCTGGGCTGGAATTGACCTGAACGGTTCCTTCCGGAGGAGGAATAGCTTTTATAGTACTAGAAGACTCTTTGTAAAGTTTCCAAAGGAGAGAAGCAGTCAACAGTCCTACTCATTGATGTCTATGAACCGTGACAACAATCAGCATGGCACAGTCACCCTAACGGTGCAGTAGTGGCACACACACCATGGCAGTAACCAACAGCTCTCTGACAGGACTCCAGATCCTCTCAGCTTGAGGGAGACCATGAAACCAAGCTAATGACTCAATGCTGCTGAAGTCATGGATCTTGGAGGAGAACCTACAGTCACTACTTTATGAAGCCAGGATAATTCGTAACAATAATCTATAAATATTTGTCCTCGTATCCATAGATAAGTGTAGTCCTCACCCATTATTTAATAAAAACAAACCACAAAACAACAACCAAAACAAAACAAAACAAAACAAAACTTCTCTCTGTAACAGATGGAGACTATTACAGATAACCACAACTTAATCAAAACGCATACCTGTAGAGCCCAGTTCCAGTGGATACATCTACAACACAGATTCCCCCCAACTGAGGCTCAGGGAGTTTTCTGTGAGCTTTTGTCTCCTAGAAACNTCAAGAGCTACACTCAGAAAGTCTCACCAACATGACCGCTCAAATGTGAGCTGAGCAACGAAGACATCCAGAAAGGGGACACGCCATGGAGGACAGGGATACACCCACGAGGCTCCAAACCTACAGATGGAAGCACAGGCAACTCAGAAATGCTGGGAGCNGGGAAAACAGCCTTCCAATTGGTAATCCAATACCAAATGTCAGCCCTGAAAACCATGTATGAGCAGCATTGTATGGACCAAACAGGTCATACTTAGGAATGTAATAATAGCACCTAGTTTAAAAGAAGAAGAAGAAGAAGCCATGAATTTGAAAAAGAGAAAGGGAGAATATATGGGATGGTCTGGAGGGAGGAGGAAAGGAAGGGAGAGATAATATATCGTGATCTCAAAAAATGAAATACAATAAATAAAGAACTTTTCAAAGCAAGGAATCCTCAACCCATCATCCTTTAAAATTTCTTGAGATGATGTCTCTTTTAGAAAGCCAGCTCAGTCAGTCAACAGAGAATTTCATAGCTCATATATTGTATTTTTATCAAAATCACTCCTATAACTTCTAGCTCCTTCCAGCCCCCCCCACCCCCAGGTTCAGTGCCCCAACCCTGGTCCAGTCCCTCCTCCCCAGTCCACTCGCCCCTCGCTGGTCCAGCCCTCACTCCCCAGCCCAGTCCCCCTCCCCAGTCCAGTCACCCCTTCCCAGTCCAGTTCCCCTTACCCGGTCTGCTCCCCATTCCAGTCCCCTCTCCCCGTTCCTCTTCCAACTTCACCTCCTGTTTTTAATTTTTGCTTTTCTT
>NC_034599.1:43540836-43544851 GCF_900095145.1 Mus pahari | reverse complement strand
AGAAGAAGAAGAAGAAGAAGAAGAAGAAGAAGAAGAAGAAGAAGAAGAAGAAGAAGAAGAAGAAGAAGAAGAAGAAGAAGAAGAAGAAGAATAGGAGGCCATGAATTTGAAAAAGAGAAAGGGAGAATATATGGGATGGTCTGGAGGGAGGAAAGGAAGGGAGAGATAATATATCGTGATCTCAAAAAATGAAATAAAATAAAGAACTTTTCAAAGCAAGGAATCCTCAACCCATCATCCCTTAAAATTTCTTGAGATGCTGTCCCTTTTAGAAAACCAGCTCAGTCAGTCAACAGGGTCTCAAGCGATGGAGTGAGGATTGAAAAAGGAAAAGTTAGACAAAGTTGTCAAGTGACTTCAGCTCGTACCGAGGCTGAAGTAGCTTTATGTCTCTCCAGCCTGCTTTTGTATCATCCAAGGTATATCCAAAAAACCATGGTCAGTTCTTAGGTCAAAGACAAAGTCATCAAGCGCAGTAGTAAACAAGGAGATCACCCAAGATAGCAATCAAGCAGAGTCGTAAGCAAAATGATCAGGCGAGATAATAATTCAGTAAAGTAGTAAGCAAAGGGATCACATAAGGTAGAAATTCAGCAAAGCCGTAAACCAAGCCCCATGGTCACCGTTTCTAATATTCTTACCTGAGCCTCCTGCCTTGTCTGAGCCCAGTGACAAATGCCGAATTCCGAGAAGTGGCACCCAAAGCTCTCAACAAACACCTTTCTGCAAGGCGGATAATTTCTACCTCAATTGCCCAACTGAGCTTGAAAAAAACCCTCTCTCCTCCAACAATCTCTCTCTTGTGGTTTGTTCTGGTGTAGGCAGCTGGTAGAAAGAGCTTCATGCCCCAAGTGACTCTAGCTCATTCCTCTCCTCCAATGTGTCTTGGGTCTTGGAGGTGGTGACATAGGTTTCTGATTACTTTTTCCATTTATGACTAAGTGTTGGACCACATTAACAGTCACCAGTCATAACCACTGTGATTGAGCGAGTGTTGGCAGTAACGACTACCCTCTGCAGAGATGAGGTTTCCCTCCTTGTTAGACATTCTGATACCACTAGCCATATATGGGCAGGAACCACATTTCAGAAAGCAATTTTGCCATGATCCTAGTTAGGGCTGCAAGTATTCTAAAAAGACTCTTGTGTCTTTCCTTTTGGCTATGAGATGATTGCAACAAATGCTTCCAAGAAATTGGTGTTTTCCAGGAACCTCATAGTGGAACAAGGAAAGGTGGTGTCGGCCAGAGGAAGAGAGTATCTTCTGGAAAACAATTTCATACAGTTCTGACAACTTATCAGCCCACTTTGCATGAGATACTGATGCCCAGATAACAGTGGGTGGGGCCTTACTTTGACTGGGACTGCTTAGTTATGCACACTTTTTGCCCTCTGTATGAATTTAAACCTTGACTTAGGATCCTGAAGATGAAGTGGGGTTGAGGTGATGTCACTGAGCCTTTTTGTTCCTTCTTATGGGGCCTCTCCTTTCCCTAGCCACAGGTTGTTGCCTTGGGTCATAGTATCAGGAGATTCTTCTTGTGGAGTAGGTTTTAAGTCTAATGAGTACACTGTTTGTGGTGGCCATAATAGTCAGACCACTGTTACACTAGTGGACAGTTCTTTTCTGGCAGGTTGATAATGTAGCATAGACACTTGTCAGCCAAGTAGAACCACTAGGGAAAATTCTCCCCTGTATCCCATGTAGTATCTTAGTGTGCTATAGAAATTAGGTATCAGGGAGGCTTCTGTCCCTGCTGTCTCTTCACCATTTCTCTGATGGTTGCCTTTTTCTCACACCGTCCCCCCTTTGAAATCTTCTTTAAGACACTAACTCATTTGTTAACACCAGACAACACTCTATCACAGTATTTTATAATGTACTTTAACAGTAATCTTTTTTTTTTTATCAACTCATACATAGATACATGTGTTTTGGTCTTATTCATCTCTGCTCTTCCCCTAACTTTTCCCTGATTCACCACACCATCCCTAGCTTCATGCCTTTCTTTCTATTTAAATAAACTGACTGGGTACAACTTGTACTGATCGGATACTCAAGGGTGTTAGATCATCCGGAACTAGAGTTATAGGCAGTTGTGAGAGACCTGATGTGGGGGTTGGAAGCTGGACTAGGTCTTCCGCAAGAACAGTTAGTACTGTTAACTGCTGAGCCATCTCTCCAGACCTCACAATATCTCTAAAGATTAGAACAATATGTGGAACATGTTAGGGTATTAATAAGTGTTATTGACACCACCCTCCTCCCNGTGTACACTTGGACCATGAACAGTGATTCCCTGGCAGAAGTACAAAGAATGCATTATATCCTGCCCTTAATCCTTAATATAGGATACACAGACTTAAGGTTTTCTTTTGTACTTGTTTTCTCTCAGGTACAGCGAGAGTAAGTCAGGGTCCTACAGTTTGTGAGGTTCAGCGAATAGGNGCAGAGTTAAGCAATATAGTACTGAAGGACTTGATTCAAATTCCATTGCCTTATCCAACTGTTCAAATGAATAATATGTAGGTGGTGGTAATCAATACTGTTGATTGTAAGTAATCAAAATGGTTTTCAAAGTATATCAAGGCACAGAGCTACTTCTTCAAACCAAGGTTCACCCAGAAGAACAGCACCCTCACATGTAAAAGTGCCTGATACGGTGGTTGAAGAGCTACAGCGGAACCTGTTCTCAGCCTATCACGACCAACTCCTGTCTTCTGAATCTTGAAATAGTGTCACAAGGACCAACCACAGCTACGTAAAAAAAAAGTTTTGTAATGGCAAATCTTAGACCAACTCCTTCATTTGGAAAACCAAGGCCTATGGAGGTGACCTGACTTATTCAAAGTCTTAAAAGTGTGGCTTCTAACAGGGCCGAAGTCTCTGAACTGAAGCCCAGTGTATTTCCATCTGTCACTCCTGTTCCCGGACAGTGAGACTAGAGATTCAACTGGAATCTCATGGAGAGAGTTCCTATGGGAGAATAGAGTCAGATCGTTTGAGACGTTGGGGCCTTGTTTAGTATTCTGCTGTTCTATGAGTGTGTGGGATAACCTAGCATGTAAAAACCACCTGGAACTGGTAGTCAGTGTTAGANAAAGAAANGAGACTCTTTACTCAAAGAGTTCTTCTATAAGTCATTCACCAAGGTGATATGACATCTTAGTCATAACCCTTGATTGCAAACAAAGTGATTTAATTTAAATTTTTNTGTGTATTGGGGTTTTCCCTGCATTTATGTCTGTTTATCATGTGTATTCCTGGTGCCTGTGGAAGCCAGAAGAGAGTATTGGGTCCCCTGTGTAATAGAAACTTTTATTCTCCCGAGGTAATTGTTGTCTCAGAGGCTCACTGCCTCCATCTTCTAACCTAGGCCTGATCCTGAAAGCTTCTAGCCTTCATGCAATCTAGAAAACTTAGAAAACCTAGAATGTTTTCATTCTATAGACTTACTGCTGAATAAGCTCACCCATTCCTAGCTCTTTCTGAACTCTTGCTGTTTGTTCAACTCAGTTGTTCTGGTTCAAACTTCTCTCCACAATAACTGATTCTCTCTTTGCCTCTCCTGAATTGCTCTGCTTGGCTTCATACCAACATATTTGGCAATATGTTCTAATCTTCTGGCTCCTTCTCATTCCCTGTCTTGTTCTGTTTTCACCTGTGTCTGGCTTGTTCTCTCCCTGTAACTTGTCTCTGCACAGGTGTCCTGGTAAAACTNTCTTCTCTCTGCCTCCGCACTGCTCTTTTAGGTAGCTGCCATCTCCTCTCTCTTCCTGTGAGGTTGGCTGTATCCTATTCTGTCAAATCTCTCTGATTCATCACTTTGTCTGNCACTCANCTAGACATCACTTTCAAACATGGATGCTCCCTTCTACAAACTGACATTACCTTCCTTGTTTGGGATTAATGGTGTGTACTAAGAGCATATCAGATTCCAGTCAGCGGGATTAAAGGTGTATAATAAGGTCTGAGTAACACCACACTAGAAACAGGTTTTTGTTTTTGTTTTTT
>NC_034599.1:43538875-43540260 GCF_900095145.1 Mus pahari | reverse complement strand
ACTTTCTTTTTTTTATGTTTTTCATTTAGAAATTTATTTTTATTTGTTATAAAATTAGTGTACAAAATATCAGGTTTCAAGATGGTGTTTTGGGAATATTTTGTTTTTGTTTATCCAAAATCTTATATCCAAAAAAGCTGGAAAACCTGAGAGAAAGATAAATTTCTAAATGCATTTGGCCTATCAAAGTTAAATCNAGAAAATAGAAACAATTTAAATAGAACTGNAATAAGCNAAGAGATTGAAGCAGTTATTAAAAGTCTCTCTCCCCAAACAGCCCAGATCTGGACAGATTAAGTGCTGAATACCATGAAACTTCTAAAGAAAATCTAATCAAAACACTTCTCAAAACCTTCCACNAATTACAGCCAGGAGGAACATGACCCNAGTTACTTTTTTTGANGTCTGTATTGGTCTGATGTCAAACTCTGAGACATGACCAAGAAAGAAAGGTACAGACCAATTTTCCTGAGTAACATGGATGTAAAAATTATCAACAAAATATTTACAAATTGAATCAAATACCTTTTAAGAATTTTATCAAAATTACTTCATTGTTCTGAACTCACAGCAACAAGGAGAAGGTCTTACACACAGGAATCCTAACTTCCAATCAGCAAAGAGCAATGTGGCTCTAATAAAAAAATGTGGACCTTTCANTGACTCTTTTGGGCTTCAATTTTGAGCAGAAGGCCAGTGTATGAACGCCTTGTTAAGATGAACTAGGTGGACCATANGGACCATTATACAGATTATGTCCTTGGATTAACTGGGGCATCCTGGCACCTGGCACGGCTGCAGAATTCACTGTATCTTTTATATTCAAAGAGTNACTTTCAAAGTTATGTGTTTGCTAGCAAATATAGTTTAAGAATATATTAATTTGACTTCTAACTACATCCTCTGGTGGGTGGACATTGTTTGTGCCATATGCAACTGTCATGTCCCAGGCATCAATGACACCTATATTGAGATCCTGGAAAATATCCTTTAAGGCAAGATACTGGGTGTAACCATGGAAGTCACTAAAACCTCTCCATATCGCTGTTCAACTCCCTGNTGTTTTCTGTTTTGAGGACCACCATAGTGTCCGGGCTTCTCAGGAGAAGACGCTGAAGAGCTTTGTGAACATTGAGGGCCCTTCGGATAAAAACATCAATGGGAAAAGGTCTGAAATGCTGGCCCAGAGAAATGACGATGACTGTGTTTTTCTCTCCTCCAGTTCTGTCAATTATCCGTGCAATGTTCTCTATTTCTTTGACCGAGTAGACCAATGACCNGATAAGAGGGTAACCATGTTTTTGCCACTGGATGCTGATTTTCTCANCCAAGTCCACGGCAAGTTGGTGTTGCAGCTTCCCAGTCTCATGCAGGTCCACGGACCT
>NC_034599.1:43517288-43538181 GCF_900095145.1 Mus pahari | reverse complement strand
TAATCTAATTCAGACCCCTCTGAAAATAACAAAATAAGTGCAGTGTGAACAGGACAAGACAAAGTCCCACTGTGCTTCACTGTGCCAACCAGATCCCCATCGGAACACCAAACTCTTGTCCNGCNACAGCTTCTGAGAAAATATGCAGTGTGCCATCACGGTGCTGTGNACTGTGCTCTGCCATAGCAGGGAAGGGCTGGGCTGGAAGTCTTCAGCCAATGACTGAGGCTACAAAAGAGACATGCTGGAGACTTGCTGGGGGCAAGTGGTACAACTACTGGCTTCATTGCTTCCCACTAACTTCAGTTCGCTTTTCCAAAGCACACCCTGGCTACAGAATTTAATGNTGCATGAAATATACCAGAGATGTCTTCCCACTACAGCAGCTATGCTGAGCAGGAGGACCACTCAACCCTCAGAATGATCCATTTGCCTAAGGAAAAAAAACTATGGTATCAAACTATGTGATGGTAAAGGTTGNCACTAGAGTCTCAATTTTGTTGTTGAGAGAAACAAAGTAATGAGGAGCCTGCCTCACGGTCTACCACGTCCTCTCTGCTGGGAATACTTTTGTAATTTAGGGCCCAAGCCTAGCAAGTTCCCCTTTCCCTTGAGAGGATCAGTTCATTAAATATTGGAGACCACAAGATGGGCCTTTTATCCAGGCCAGTATGGAGACATAGGCTCAGCCTTGCATTCAGTGACAAGAGCCAGGGCCCAAAGATGCAGACAGGCCAGAAGGGATGATTTAATATGTGGTTTAACTCAGGTGGGATATGACATTCTGGTNAATCTTGCCTTTGTGAACACAGCCCTGAAACTAGGATTCTTACAGCAAGAGTTTGGCTCCAACTCTACACTAATGTGATCAGAGTTCCAGTTGCTGTTTCTTTCTGGCACTTCCTGTGTGTTAGTGTGCCTGACAGTGTCTTAAATACTCTCCATCCATTACTTTATTTCATTTAAAACAAACATTAGGGGTAATGAACATTGTTCTAGGGAATGATAGTATCATTTTGTGAATAATGCTGGTGGTTTGTGCTTAACAATTATGGCAAAGAAGAGGCACCTCCTGTATTTTTTTTTTNNNCCNTNNAANNNAAACATAGTTNCTGANAGAGACATGAATAGCTTATTCTGAGACATACTGTTGACTTTGCTTTTGAAGTACTCCATCCACTGGCGGATTGTCGAATCACCNATCAGATGGATGAATTTTCCTCTCAGGCAGTCTTTCATTTTGATTGGAGCCAGACTGCAGGAGGCAGGAGTCCATGTGTTTTTCCAGACATGCCCACTAGGGATTGCAGATACCATCCCGAGCTTGCATTTCTCCTTCACTGGAACTGCTTCTGCTAAGGAATCAGGAAGATAGGTCTTCGAAGACACCAGGTCTATTCATCTGAGCTTATTAAGTGCCTTCCATCTTTTTGAAAGAGCCCGCTGGNTAGGNGTGTATATGGAGGTGACAATAAAAAGTTTATAAAAGAATTTTTATAATGGAGTATTTATTCTCAGTAAAACTTTCCTCTGATGTGTGTCTCCTAATTGATACCTATTAGTGTTAATTATGAAACTGTGACATTCTGACAGGGTTAAAAAACTACATAGTCTCATAGCCGACCCAGACTATTTACTTTGAGAGAACAGATTTGAGAGGATGGTTTTCAAATGACATACAATCTAAAGCCAAGACATAAGTCAGGTATAAAATTATAAGTCTTTTAAGCTAGGATATTTGACATTGTTCTATCCTAATGACAAATATGATAGACTAGGTGTTAGGTGTATCTTGTACCTTATAAATTACAAAATGATAATGGATGTCANGAGGCCTGTGATTGGACAGGGAAAGGGAGGTGGAGCTAAGAGTTACAGAGGCAGAGAGCATCTCTGGGGAGAGGGAGAGGCTGAGATAAAAACAGACAAATAGGAAAACAAAAACCAAACAAAACCCTGAACCATCGTGGCTTTAATTAGCCACAGGTAGTTATGATATTAAAAGATAAAATAATTAAGATATTTGTCTAATCTAGGTGGGCAGCTTTTATTGTTATCAATTGGTTCTGAAATTATTGTATTGACATCTTGTGAATTGAGAATTTATTGATACATTAAATCTGTTTGGTTAATTATAAACTTCTATAGTTTTGTTTTTGCTAGGTTGACGGGCATTGTGACAGCTGACCTTGGGCATATGGTCACTGCAGGGGATAGATAGAAAGTTGCAGATGGCAGGAGAGCAGGAGTTGGCGGTTTTCTTTTTTAATATTTACCACAACATGAAACGACGTGGGTTTTTCCCTCTCAGAATACAAAAGGCCTTACAAAATAAAATTTAAGTGTTTGATGGCCTTGTCATGAGACTGACTTCATCAATTCTTGTATAGGTGGAGAACGAACGCACAATGATTATCCCACTACCATTTTATCCCACTTTGCTTCAGAGGTTGTCACATAATCTCAGTGTCTAAAATGTTATCATTAAAGTATGAACGCTTTGAGATAAAGCCAGGATGAACGTGGCTTAGAAATTGTCCCTGTGCATTGATAGTAGCTGTGTCCTGGAGAGTAGCCTGGTGGTCCAAGAAAGACCATATCTTCAATTGTAGTCACTGAATAATGAAGAGACTGGGGGCCTAGGATGGTGAGACAGCAGGTTTGGGGTTACAATTATTCATCACTCCAAAAGGTTAAATTAATATCTTAACAACTTCTTTCTCTCTTTCCCTCTGTAAGTCTGTCTCTCTGTGTCTTTGAGACAGGGTCTAATGTAGCCTAGGCTTGCCTTCAACTTGCTATGCAGCTGAGGATGGTCTTGAATGCTTCGTCTTCCTGCCTCTATTTCCAGGGTCTGACAATCTTAGTTGTGTGTGTATGTGGGGCTGGGGGGCGGGTCCAGCCTTGGGCTTTTTGCACACTGGGTAAGCACTACATATCACTTCTGCAATCAGAAACACACTTTCCTCCAATGGAAAGATTTTCGTTGGAACACTGTCTTAGCAATTAGCAAGCTTTTCATGGTGAACCTAGAGAGACAAGGATANTGCTGCCCGAAGTCACTTTAGGTAGCATTTGTGAGCTTCCCAGAGTAAAAACACAATGCAAGAATAAGTAGTGAACACACAAGTGGAAGTTCTTCTTTGTTAAAAAAAAAAAAATCTTCAATAATGAGAGAAGCGTGGTGTAAGTTGGAATTAGGATAGCAGTCACATTGGAGACATCATAAGTGATATCCCAAGGAAGGATGTGAAGAGGGTAGAGGAGAATGAGGAACTAGGTAAAGACTTAGATGGGCAGGTGACCTTCAACCCGAAGAGCAGATTGCTGACAGGTGTGGCTGCTAAANCACCTACCCAATGTTNTAGTGATCACACTCATTTGCTCATTTATGGACTTTGTGCCTTGTCCCACCTTACAAGAACTGAGACAGAGACCAAGTCCAACAGAAAGAGAAGGACCTTTAAATAGGTTCAATGTTANTCATCCCCCGCCAGCACAGAACCACTTACTGTTGCATTTGGAGACACTTATCACATTGGATTTTCCCATAATCTCCACACCTATATTTGACCTTAAAGAGACAAATACGGAAATTAATATACAGTTGCTTCAACTCAGACAAAGCTCCAGATCCCAGATTGGCTAATCCTTCTGTGGGTTCTCAGTGACAATCCAATTTTCCCATCTAGAATTTCAGTCCACTCAGTAAGTTTCTATTTATTCATTTCNTGGACCCAGAGTATGTGTGCAAGGCAGTGCATGGAGACACAGAATATATTAGAAAACACACACACACACACTCACGTATGCGCACATATGCGGATACTTCTCATTCTTTTCATTTTTACTTAACACATGTTTTGGGGTTCATCGATAAGGATTACCTATCCTAAAAGTCTGAGGACTTGGGCTGGAGAGATGGCTCAATGGTTAAGAGCACTGATTGCTCTTCCAGAAGTCCTGAGTTCAATTCCCAGCAACCACATGGTGGTTCACAACCATCTGTAACGGGATCTAATACCCTCTTCTGGTGTTTCTGAATATAAATAACATAAATATGTAAATCTTAAAAATAAAAATCCGAGGGCTCTTAGAGAATGGATACTAACTGTGAATGAATTCCTTGCTCCCTTCTCATAAAGGAGCTCTTCTCATAGAGTTCTAAGTTAATGTGCTTAGAATACATTCCCTGCTGGCTAAATTACCACTTCCCCCTCAGAAGTGTGAAATGGTACTTATTTACCTTTCAAAGAGTCTCCTTTCTTGTTGGCTAAGATAGGAAACTTCCTTGTTCTTCGAATGCATGTGGGTGAGNGCTGCACAGGGCACATTTGGAGGCTTCACACAGTAGAAAGCTTCTTGATCCTGGGCATCCAGATACTGGCANAGCTCGACACTTGAATTCGGAGCCAGGGCACATTCCGTGCGGACCTGAGAAGCACCACTGACAAAGTGGCCTGAGAAGACAATTCTGTCGTAGCCCTGGTTCCTTGCTCTCCAGAGAGCTGACACCCCTTCACTGGGGTGCATGAGCAGGATAGACAGGGAGACCTGGCCCTCCCAGAACAGAGTGAAGCTGACAAGGTAGTTGCCATTTTTGAAGTCTGTCACCTTTCCAGAAGCGCCTGCCTTCAGGGCTGGGGAGGAAATCCTGGCCCTCAGGAAGTCCCCACCATACTCCTTCCTGTTTCCAAGGTNGTCTCTAGCCTCTACCAGGATGTCCATCTGGTCCCCCACACAGTATGTATCTCGAGGGTTGAGGATGGTGGCAGTGCTGTGTGTGGCGCTTGTGGTGTAGTTGATGTGGGTGAAGGGTCTGGGAGGGATCTGTCGATCCAGCTTCTCCAGGATCTCCCTGATTCTCAGTTCTGTCTCTTTTGGTGAAACTGGTGGGTTCAGAGGCGCTGCAGGGCACGAGGATCCCATGGCCAAGTTCCAGCGATTGAAGGACACAGGCAACTTGAACATAGTCCATAGCTAATGGGCAAGAAGTAGAATAGAGAACAAAGAAAAAATTTGCTATTTAATGTAACAAGTTTTGATAGGTTAACTAACCTTTGTTTTCTATAGACCAATGAGAGGTATAGAAACCGTATGCCTGATACTTGGTGGTCATAAATATTTCACACACAGGCAGCTTTGTTTAAAAACTGTCAGGATTACTCTGTTTTCCAATGACTTGTTTTGGAAAACCCATTCAACCCCAAATAGCTAAAATCGTCTTCAAAAGTGGTGGTGATGTGAGGCTGCCAAAATTTCCTTGCAGTCAAGAGTTCTTGCTGCTCCTAAACAGAACCTGAGTTCAATTCCCCATGGCTAACAAGCACCTGTAACTCCAGCTCCAGGAGATCTGACACAGTCTCTGGTCTCTATTAGCCCTGCACTCACACAGCTGTGAATCTGTTTTGCCACCTGACTGCCGGGTGCCTTAAAAGGTTGTTTTGAGGACTATGGAATAACATGGTGTGCTGAATAATTTTTATGTCAATTTGACACAAGCTATAGTTATCAGGGCGGAGGGAGCCTCAGTTCCATAAGAGCAGGCTGTACATAAGCCTGTGGGGCATTTTCTTAATTAATGATTGATGTGGAAGGGCTCAGCCCATGGTGGGTAGAGTCATCCCTGGGCTGGTGGTCCTGAGTTCTATAAGAAAGAAGCTAAGCAAGACATGTGGAACAAGCCAGTAAGTAACATCCCTCCATGGCCTCTGCATCAGCTCCTGCCTCCAGGTTCCTGCCCTGTTTGAGTTCCCATCCTGATTCCCTTCAGTGATGAACTATGATTTTTTAAGTGGAAGCCCAAGAAACCCTTTCTTTCCCAACTTGCTTTTGGTCATGGTGTTTCACCACAGCAATAGACACCCTAACTAGGACATATGGGGCATTAGAAAAGCATTGGGCACATGAACTGTCTCTATTGTTTGAAAATGTATTTAAAAATATTCAAACGTGTCAAATGAAGCAATGATAATGGATCATTGTTATCAGTCACTAATTAGAATCTTCGGTAAAGCCAAAGTATTTTGCATGAGTCCAATTCTTGTGTCGATAATAATGATAAACTATGACCAAAAAAATATTTGTAATAAGGCAATTCCCTAAGAACAGTGAGACCTGAAGCTGGATAGCTCCAAGTGTGCGCTCAACTTGAGCGCATAGCCAGAGAAGGGCTAACCTGTGCTACAGAGTGAGACCACGTATCAAAATACAAAACAAAATCCTGCAAACAAACAAACAAACACATAAAAGCAACTAGCCACTACCAACAAAACCTCAACCCCAAAGCTGAGAAGCAACCAATGGAAGAGGGAAATCAAACAGCAGCAGTCGTAGCAGCAGCAGCAGAGCCTGCAGCAGCAGCAGAGCCTGCAGCAGCCGCAAAGCCAACAGCTCCACACTGAAACAGAAGCCTTACAAAAACCAGCTGTGAGGTCAGAAATGCACACAGTCGGAAACAGCACACAAATGTTTGAGCAGATATTTAGACAGCCTGATACTGGAGGGGGGAAAACACTTGCCATTCACAATTATCCACAGTGTTTAAAAGGCAGGCCTGTTTCAGTACATAGAAATGAACATACTCCTTCTTCAGACGCTTCCATAAAGCAGGTGCAAACACAGGATGTGAATGACGTGTGACAGTAACACATTCACATGCAAGCAGCAGAGGTCTGTGCAAGCACACACACAGACACACACAGACACACACACATACACACACACATGTAGACACACATACACAGACTCAGACACACACAGACACAGACAGACAGACAGACAGACACACACACACACATTACTGTCTTATAGAGCTTTCCATCCATCACGATTTCCTATCTGTGAGAAGTCTCCTCTGCCCCGCATCTCACCTTACACATGAAGGTTTGTAAGGCCCTTTCCTCAGACATTGCTGTGTTAAACACTGTGAGCTACATCGGTTTCTATGCATACAATATCAAGCAAAACAGAAAAAGAAATCAACTCCTACCTTCACGGGGTTTCTGAAAACTGTAAAAGAGACCCAGAAGATGACTATAAAAAGCAGCATCCACAGTGACTTACGACTGGCCAGCGTTTTCATGGTTCAAATCCTATAAGACAATTGCAGAAGTTTATCACAAAACGAAACAAGAAGTAATTCATGCAAAAGAGTCACAGTCCCTGATGACTTTGCTCCTTAAGTTATTTCAAAGGTGAAATCTTGGTTGTCCGGGCTTCCCCTCCCCCCACCTTCAGCTTCAGTCACTCCATTAGCTAGCTATCAGCTTGGAGCCTACCACCAGCCAAGACACCAAGAACGAGAAGTAGGCAGGACACCTGTCATCTAGGCGGGTCCTCCGGGCTCAGCAACTTTATGGATTCTTAATTCTTTACAAACATTGACTCTAAGAACCGCGTGAACTTCTAGTAGAAGCTAGTCCACCAGTCTTCATATGATCCCTTCCCCATATTGCTAGTTTTTCTGGCACCTCTCAGCCTTAAAAAGAATTACATTAAGACTCATATGGATTATTTTCGTTTTTAAAATTTTGAAGCTTTAGGCAGTCCCCCCACCCCGTGCCTACCCTTCCCCCTCCCCGTGCCTACACCCCCTGCCTCCCCCTCACAGTTTATAGGGACATTTGGCTTTGATCTGAAACTCTGATTTTGCTTCTTTAGGTTTGATAGCCTGGGTAGGGATACTGGTCAGCCTGCAGATAGTGAATGACAGCCCAGGATTGTAAGAAAAACATATCATTTTGCTTGAACACCACTCTTACAAAACTTTCTACTTCTCAAAACTTTCTTCTTAGAAACACCCTCTGTCCTGGATCCCAGTTTATACACCAAAGGATTCAGCACCCAGGAACAAATATTACCCCCTCTCAACCCCAGTGATTTTCATACCTTTAATCTAAAGGCTCGTTTTGGTCTCATTTCAAGAAAGTGGGTGAGCTTGGTGGAGAGCCTGCTTCTGTGCTACTGGTACAGTGCTACCACTGTACAGCTTTCCTGCACCAAAACATAGCACAGGTACAAGCTGCAGGGCATAGGGAACGAGCTACTTTCCAGTGGAATTTGTGCTCTTCACCCTAAGCAGGAATCTGGTTGACAAACTGCAGTGACCAAGTCAAGCAGGGTCTGAAATGAAGGACAGGACACTCTACACAGCACATGGAATGGTCGCAATGGACTGAAACATCAGGGAGTTTAAGTCTGACAGGCAGACAATAAATACTCCCATGGGAAGCTGAACCCCAATCTGAGCATTGCTGTGAAGACCCAGTTACCAAGAGGAAAATGTACGTTATCCCATGAACAGTACATGCTGTGCAAAAACAGGAATTGAAGGGGAACCCTCTCGAATATAATGAAAACAGTAAGAGGGATCATACCTCAGACCAAGAGGAGGACGGAGTCACATGTTCCAAAGCAATTGGATTTGTGTTCTTGTTCGGACAGTGTCCCAGGAAGAGCTGGTGCTTCAGACACATGCACAGGGCCCACAGGGAACAGCAGTAGGTCTTGTGGGGCCTGTTAAATAATAAAAATAATTGACAATAGCTCTGCCACATTCCTTCAACCTTTATAGCGCATAGCTACTTGATTTAGTGTTCCTTGGCCTGGCAAAAACATCTTGCTGTTGAACTCTGTCCCCAGAGCCTCATGGACTTTAGAGATTCCCGTGGCCTCCTTGCCTCTTGTCCCGCCTATCAGCTTAAAGGTTAAACAGCGATGCTTTGCCTAGATTGCCTATGTGTTGTAAATGTTGCAAATGCACCTCTTGCTTGTTTTCCCCAAGTAAAAACTGGTTCTGAGGACCGCCTTGGGTGGCAGCTTTTGGATCCCAAGTCCTGACATCAGACTGAGGTTGTTGGTGTCTTGAGTGCTTTGTGTGACTATTCCTGGACCCTAACAGGGCCCCTTTCATAAGTCTTGCTTCCATGGCCCTTTCTAAGAGCTTATGTGCATTGGAACAGATCACCAAGCTTCCCATCCTCTTGCTGTTTTGTTTGTTTATTTATTTATTTATTTATTGTTGTTGTTTTTAAGAGTCTCATGTAGCCCTGAGGCTAGCCTCAGACTCCAGTTCTTATCACTTCACCTGCCTAATCTTAACAACAACAAAACAACAACATAAACCCCTACAAGCTAGACTCTTTCAGAAAGAAAATGAAGACTTTTCAGCATGTCAGTCATGTTCTAGCAAGTGAATGGTAACAATACCTTGCTTCCATAGGATGACTTTTGACCTTATGTAGCTGGGTCTGGGTCCCTCAATTGGGCTCTAAAGGAGTTAATAAAAAGGGAAAGTATTTGCAATGGTTTTGGTTCAGCTGCTCCTGGGAAGGCAGGTGTCAACCACTTCCCAAGATCCCAGGTCCCATGAGCCATTACAAATTTAATGGGCTTTAGTTATATAGACATCGGCAATGTGAACTGACATCAGTTTTATGAGACAGGCATACTAGTTCTTCCTGGCTCCATGAACCAAGAGTAAAGAGGGAAGTTTAATCATTTACCAAGGTCATCCAGTGTGGTCCAAAACAAGGTGAATCCCAGGTTCCTGTTTTCACGGTCTCTGTCATGCAGAGCACTTTCTGCACTCAAACATACATAACATGACCAAGTTCAGGTTGCTCCCAGGGACTGCTTATTTATTGCCATTATGCTTAAATGTCTCTATCTCTGCATCTTTATGGTTCTATCTTGCCCTAGCATCTCCTGTATTCACTCTCTTTGCTGATTCCTAGAGGCCATGAGGAAACTCCTCTGCCTTCATGGCCTGCCTCATGCCAGACCCAGAGATATGGGCTCAAGTGAGCATGAACCAACGAACTAGAAGAAAAGTTTCCTTGATCCACTTGGACTTGAGCATTGTACAAGGAGATAAGAATGAATCAATTCACATTCTTCTACATGCTGACCACCAGTNGAACCAGCACCATTTGCTGAAAATGTTGTCTTCTTTCCACTGGATGGTTTTAGGTCCTTTGTCAAAGATCAAGTGACCATAGGGGTGTGGATTTGTTTCTGGGTCTTCAATTCTATTCCATTGATCTACCTGTCTGTCGCTGTACCAATACCATGCAGTTTTTTTTTTAATCACAATTGCTCTGTACTACAGCTTGAGGTCAGGCATGGTGATTCCACCAGAGGTTCTTTTATTGTTGAGAATAGTTTTTGCTACCCTAGGTTTTTTGTTATTCCAGATGAATTTGCAAATTGCCCTTTCTAACTCGGTGAAGAATTGAGCTGGAATTTTGATGGGGATTGCATTGAATCCGTAGATTGCTTTCAGCAAGATAGCCATTTTTATTATATTAACTGCTTGTGGACGTTGTACATCGTGGTGCGCACTAGGCTCCGCACCACGATGTACAACGTCCACAAGCACTGGAAGATCCAGCAATACTACTCCTGGGCATATACCCAGAAGATGCTCCAACATGAAATAAGAACATATGCTCCACTATGTTCATAGCAGCCTTATTTATAATAGCAAGAAGCTGGAAACAACCCAGATGTCCCTCAACAGAGGAATGGATACAGAAAATGTGGTACATTTCTACAATGGAGTACTACTCAGCTATTAAAAACAATGAATTCATGAAATTTTTAGACAAATGGATAGTTTTGGAGGATATCGTCCTAAGTGAGGTAACCTAATCACAAAAGAACACACATGGTATGCACTCACTGATAAGTGGATATTAGGCCAGAAGCTCAGAATACTCAAGATACAATTTACAAAACACATGGAAATCAAGAAGGAAGACCGAAGTGTGGATACTTTGATCCTTCTTAGAAGGGAGGGCGGGGGACAAAATACCCATGGAAGGAGTTACAGAGACAAAGTTTGGAGCAAAGCCTGAAGGAATGACCATCCAGAAACTGCCCCACCTGGGGATCCATCCCATAAACAACCACCAAACCCAGACACTATTGTGGATGCCAACAAGAGCTTGCTGATAGGAGCCTGATATAGCTGTCTCCTGAGAGGCTCTGCCAGTGCCTGACTAATACAGAAGTGGATGCTCACAGTCATCCACTGGACAAAGCACAGGGTCCCCAATGAAGGAGCTAGAGAAAGTACCCAAGGAGTTGAAGGGTTTTGCAGCCCCATAGGAGGAACAGCAATATGAACTAACCAGTATCCCTAGAGCTCCCTGGAACTAAACCACCAATCAAAGAAAACACATGGAGGGACTCATGGCTCTAGCTGCATATGTATCAGAGGATGGCTTAGTCAATCATCAATGGGAGGAGAGACCCTTGGTCCTGTGAAGATTCTATGCTCCAGTATAGGGGAATGCCAGGGCCAGGAATGGGAGTGGGTGGGTTGGGGAGCAGGGGGAGGGGGGAGAGGATAAGGGATTTTCTGAGGGGAAATTAGGAAAGGGGATAACATTGTAAATGTAAATAAAGAAAATATCTAATAAAGAAGAAAAGAAAAGAAAAGTTTCCTCCTTCAAGTTCTTGGTGTCAAGCATTTTATCACAGCAGCAACACCCCAGAGTAACTAATATAGAAATTTCAGGAAGAATAATGTTAGCTCTTGAATTCTCAAATGTGTGAAGCTCAAAATTACACAAAGCCAGCCCTATATGTTCCACACAAGTCATCATGTTGTTTGTGATGACAGTTCGTCTCCTAGGCATCCAGGAAATGAATGAAGCAGGAGGTCTACATGGTTTTTGTTTCAACTCCATGATCTTAGGAAATGTCAGTATTTACAGCACGCGTCTTGTGTTTTCTCTCATTTTCTGGAAAGGTCTCTTAACCTTCTAAGCATGTAGATGGGTCTGCTTGTTCAGACTGTGATGTGACTGGTTTCCTGAACAACTCTCAAGGATCCCGGCACCTCAGGAGGTGAGTATGAACACCTAGACATCTGTTCAATTTTGGATCAAACTTCATATGTAGGTTTGCCTGGTTATCCCCGAGATAAAAGAGGATGGATTTCACTTTAGAATTTCTAAGAAGCCTTGTTTGTCCTTGGGGAGTTCCTTGGGGAGGTTCTTTGCCACTAAGGGCTTTTTAGTTATGTAATTATAAAATAAGTGCGTGCCTTTTTCCTTGAAGAAAATATGTGCTAATGTGGAATCACTTGGATGCAGATGTTAATAATATGCATTCCACTTTGGAATATAAAAAGATGCGTAATTTAAAGTGCAGTGTTTCTCCCCAGGACTTATCACTTCTCTCAGGATGGCTTTGTCTGCTTCGTAATGTGGAATTGAAATCTCTCCTTTTGGGAAAGTTATTGCTGCTGTCCTTCAAAGAACCCTGCAGGGGAGTTCTGCTCTTGCTGAGCTGGCTGCTCATGGCTGATTAGAATGACGATTTAGACCTGCAGGAAGAAGAAATACAGGCCCAATGGCCCAGGCAGTTCTGGCTGGCGCAGACTATAGAGACCAATGGCTTAGGTTTCCCCTGCCTGGTCTGGGCCTGGGCTTTTGAAGTCTGGGATTTGCGTTATTTGCAACTGAGCAAACACTGTCTTGGAAAGTCCTGGAGATGGGTTATTGTGTTACTTACTGCCTTTTAGAAGCCCTGGAGCAGCCAAGTCCCTACGTAAGAGGTGTAGACTTGACCTCAAGGAAATGGTGTCTGCTGTCATTTCTAGAAAGCCCTCCATCCTAGGCTCGGAGGGCATTCCAGTTTCTGACTGTCGTGATGATAAAATGCTCTGACCAAAAGCACTGTCACATGGGTGGGGGTGTGGGGGTTACTGTTTCCTCTCCCATTTGTAGTGTGCGTCCATCACTGAGAGGACGTCAACACAGGAAGGAAAGGCAGGAGCCTGGAGGTGGGAACCGAACCACTTTTTGCTGGCTCATTCTCTGGCTCCTTCCTTCCCTTTTTCATGTTGCAAGGACCACCTGCCTAGGCATGGTGGCCCCCATAGTAGGGCCCTCCACAACATCAGTTAATAACACAACTCCTCCATAGGCACATCCATAATCTGATCTGGTCAATCCCTCATTGGGTTTTTTTTTTTTTTTTTTCCCCTCTAAGGTGACTCTAGGCTGTGTCGAGTTCACAAAGTTAAGTAGGACAGAATGCCCTAGGTTTTAGAGGTAGGATCCTGGACACCACTTTGGACTGGAGTACAAGATGAGGAAGATTCTGAAATTCTCTTCTTGTTAAAGGACAAGCTCTGTCTAGGGAGATGCACTAAAAACCCAGTTTGGGCTCTGAGTCTTCAAGTGTAACAGTTACTAGAGCTATGGAATTATTTTTTGCTTTATAGTATCTTTTGGATAACATTGGACTGATAGTTGCAGACTCTTACTTACGATTACAACCCTAAATAAAAAAAACAAAACAAAACAAGGCAGTCAATCAAGAGGCTGGGCATGATGGCACGTGCTTCAGTGGCAGTGTTTGGCTAATAGATCTCTGTAGGAGGCACAGAGGTCTGAGCGCTCACAGGGGTGGAATGCACAGAAGGCTGGGGAGGATGTACTTTCTAGCCTGATGACCTTTGTGCTATCTGTGTGTCCCGAGATTTCCTTGGCATTGAAAAGCAATGACCCTCTTCTAAGATACAGCACTACCTTTTAGAAAATGCATCAGGATGATCTACAGGTGTGAGTGAAACCGAGAAAAACTCTATGTCAAGGTAGCCTCCATTCCAAACATCGTATATAGATGAGGAGTCAAAGACTTTGGTACACTGAGGGCAAGCACAATAATTGTAGTTTTAAGTCCAGTCCAGTTCCTGCATAAATGAACACAGCTCCCCACACTAACGACCTAACACTAGGAAGCGCATGTACATTTAAGCCATAACTGTTTGGTTTAGGAAAAGAGCTGACAAAGACTATCCTTCAGGAATGAGCTTGTTAGGAGAGAGGGCCTTGTAACCACGGAGCCTTGAGGTGGAAGAGCAATTAGAAAGGAAGGAACATCCTATCAGAGATAGTACGTCAGGGTCCCAAAGGGAGACTGAGGCTTCTCTTCAACTTCCAGAGGACACTTGGTGTGACTATGGTTCAGAAGTAAGGGTGTCTGTTACTAAGGTTGCCACCCTAGTTCAGTTCCCCAGGACCCATACTAATGGAAGGAAGAAACCAACTCCTGAACGTTGCCCTCTGACCTCTACACATCCACTGTAGCACATATGTACATACGAGTGTGCACAAACTCATGTGCACCCCCCCACACACACACACAAAATGTAACAACAAACAAAAATAAACCTGGAGAAGAACTTTGTGAAGAGAGGTAGATGACAAAAAGTCAGGAGAAGATAAACACTGTAAGACAGTGTGGTGAGGGAAGGAAGAAGGGAGGGAGGGAGGGGGAGGGAAGTAAGGTGAGAAGAGAGATTAAAAAAAAAAAAAGAGGGGGGATGTTCTATGACCATATAATAATAAATTACTCGAGTCTATTCTATTTTGTACAAAATGTACTAATTTCAACCCAAAAATGAAACATGTAGAAAGGTAGAGGAGAAAATGACACATTCTTCACTTGGCGTGGGGCAAATAAGAGGTCCAGAGCCAGCTATGTCATGGAGATGGGAATTTTCTAACGGAAAGTTTAAAATCACTTTATAAAACTTTATTTTTTTTGGAAGAATTAGAAGTACAGGAAAATCAATTCTCCTTCACTTTTATTAATTTTCACAATCATATTTCTTTGTACATAACTAACTTGACTGCTGGCTTCATATTCCTTCAGGGTAAAGAGCCCCTGGTAAAGAGTTACGGCCTTGCTTATCTTTAAAAAAATCAACTTCATTTTTAAAAGTCGTATTGCTAAGGCTCTGCACATCTGGACCTGTTATTTGTCCCACTCATAGGAATGTGTCCCTTTCTCCTCTGCCTTTCTACATTCTTTCGTTTTGGAGTTGATAATGGTACCATTTGTACAAAACAGTACAGGTGCTGTCCAGTGTGACTAGTCCGTGCTAAAGCCCGAAGAGTGCAATGGGGGAAGTCAGGAAAACCATCTTGAAATCCTTCTGTTGTATAGGAAGTAATAGATTAGTTACCCATGATAGTTCTTTGAGTCATTCAACAAAGTCATACCATGGCAGGATTCCTCGGCAAGGTGAGAGTTCCTGTCACATCCCACCTAACACATTCCAGTGAGGCAGGTGGCATCCAGACCAAGGACACTTTGTTAGGACACCCGTTTCAGGACAGTGCCATAGAAGCTCATGGTGCTGTGGATTTGTGTTGGCTCCTCACCCGATTGATCGCCAAGTGTCAGGTTTTCTCATCTGTCAAAATATTAAAGGATCAGCTGTGAGTCACATGTTCACTGAAAACAGGAACAAAGACAAAACAGGCAGACTTTGACCGGTCACCCTGGGATAGCTCTCGCACACTCCCCAGGTCAAGGTTTGGAGGTAGCAGGTGACAGTATTACACCTTGCTCTTTCAGAGGAAATGGCATCTTTCGTAGGGACAAGAATAGAACTGATCCGAACAGAAGCTACCACCAGTGTCTCCCAGCTGCTGTAGCTGCCCATGTGCAAAGTATGCTATGTTCTTTATGCCTGAGGGCGCCTGATACTTCTGAGACCAGGGCATGCATGACTGTTGATGTACGTATGCTGACTCCTCAGGACTTTCTCTCTTGGTTAGCAGCCAAGGTTGAGGTCTGTTCATTGTTCACCCTGCCTGTGCTCATCTGCTACGTTTCTTCATATCAAAGGAGGTTGAGAATGGAGAGAGGGATGACCTTAGCCATTCTCTTCTCTCTTCTGATAGACTTCAAGGATGCCTTTCCAAGCTCAAAGACAGCTGGTGTCCAGCCGAACTCTTGAGTTTGGAACCAGTTCCATCAGCAATACTCCTGGGTGTGGATATACAAGAATGAACTCTTCCTAATCAGGGGAAGCCTGGGCAATGATCGGATGTGCAGCTGCCTTGGACAAATCGGGTTTGTTCAGGAGACAGAATTCTCCCCCCCACCCCCGACTGCCTCCTCCCCACTGCCTCCCTTCCCTGCCTTCTCTCCTGGTCTGAATCCTCCTTGATGCCTCTCTTTCTGCTTGCCCCTTCTCCCTCGCCTTCTCATCCTGCCTCCTCCTCTCCTGTCTGTCTCCCCTGTCTGCCTCAGTCTCCTAAGTAATTGGGATTGTAGACCTACACCATGAAGCCTGCCTGACTCTCTTGAAATGTTGACATAATGGTAGAATTTAGAACTTTCAGTCTTTTACTGTAGCTGAGCAGGGACTTGTGCTTTTTAAAAAGTGGTGTGAGCTGTTTATGTCTTCAGGGATGCAACGGCCCCTACAAATTCTTATCTGCAAGCAGCCATCCACGAGCAAGCGAAGCACTTGGCTTTTGCAGTCTAGAGTGATAATTATCTCTGACCGAGGAAACATGAAGCCTGTTCTTGGGTAGATTCATGAATTCTAACTTTCGAGATTAGTGTCATGTCCACAGAGGGATTATGTAGTGTGGTTTCTGCAGATCAAACTCAAGAGGGTCACCCAGCTTATAAACTTATACCAAGACGTTACGTACAATTGTGGGTCCTGAAGAGGACATTTTGCTTGACAAGAAATATTTCTAAAACACTACATTCCAAGATTACTACAAACATCAGGATAAGAAAACAAAGTCAGGGACTGGAGAGATAGTTCAGTGGTTAAGAGTGCTGGTTATATTTCCAGAAGATCCAGGTTCAATTCTGAGCACCACATGATAGCTCATAGCCATCTATAACTCCTGCCCTGGGGGATCTGATGCCCTTTATTGGCCTTCATGGACATTGCACTCATACAGGGTAAAATCATACAGGCAAAATACCTGTATATATAAAATTAAAAGGGAAAGAAAGAAAGAAAGAAAGAAAGAAAGAAAGAAAGAAAGAAAGAAAGAAAAGAGGAAGGGAGGAAGAGAGGATGGATGGAAGGGAGGGAGGGAGAGAGGGAGGGAGGGAGGGAGGGAGGGAGGAAGGAAGGAAGGAAGGAAGGAAGGAAGGAAGGAAGGAACTCAAATGATTTGGAAAAATAAACCAGATAAAGTAAGCTAAAGAGGAGACTGAGCTACTATGAGTACAGCCAACCTTCCACATCCATTGGCCTTCTCACAGTGTGTTCAACTAACCAATGATCAAGTTTTGAGACAAAAATTTTATCTGTGCCATATGTTTGCATGTGCAGACATTTTGTGCTCTAAGTAATATAGTAAGTCGGCTGTGTTAGTTCGTTTCCTGTGGCTGTGATAGAGCACCGTGACCCAAAGCACGGAAGCTTATTTCAGCCAGGGGTTAAGTCAGAGGGCTAAGAGGTCATCCGAGAGGGGGGAGTAGCGGTGTACCACAGGCATCAGCAGAGCGCCAAGAGGAGAGATCTCAACCACAAGCATGTGGCCAGCCCCCAGTGACACACCTCCTCTAAGAAGGCTGTACTTCTCAACCTCCCCAGTCAGTGTGACCCACCGGGGACCGAGTGTTCAAATGTTTGAGCCGAAGGGGACATTCTCATTCAAACCACTACAACGTTTAATTTCCTTAGTTGGTCCTTAGTGGGACCACTGAACAGTAGTTTCTAAAAGAGGGATTGATAACAAGGTGTTATGGAGAGTAAATAAAATGATAAAAGTAGACATGTCCAATTATCTTACTAGAAGGAAAAAGAGATACAGCCAAGGGGAGGAAATGGAACGCAGAAAGCGACTTGCAAGATCTCAAACTATTCCAAAAATAAGAATGGCAACCTGAGTTCTGAATGATTTAATCCAGAGAAAGACAAATGTGTCCTTTGAAGAGCCAGATGGAACATATTTTAGGAGGAATGAGTTATAAGAAAGAAAATGGATACTTCTATTCAAAAGAGCCTTGTGGAATTTGATTTGAATTAGAGCTGTCAATATAGGCACATATCTTCAAAATATATCTGCAGACGTATGTTTGTACCTATGCAAGGGTTTACACACAAATATATTCCCAAGCTCTGATCTCTACAATAACAATACCCAGTGTCCAGATCGTGATTTTAAAACTCTCCAATAAAGAGAATCAGAATTCCTTGGAGAAGCATTCGATTCACTCTGGAACTTTGACATGGGGCATGAGAAGATCCTGGAGCACCTTACAAGGCTTAGGGATTGCTGAGAGAGAGAGAGAGAGAGAGAGAGAGAGAGAGAGAGAGAGAGAGAGAGAGAGAGAGAGAAGAACCAGAAGTCAGGTCAGAAACCTAACCTGTAAGAATTCCAAGTTACTAAAGTGCAAGTCACACAGTGGGAGATACAACCACAGTGGTGGATACGACCAAGATAAATGTAAAAACTGTCAGTCTGTTCTGATAAAAATAAACAAGTACATTGTAGTGTGACAGGGGCGAAACAGCTGTCTACTGCAGGCGGACTCTAAGCAACAGTCAGGGTAAAGAGAATGCAGAGTGGTTGGGTAATAATCATTACTGTAGCTAGGATCTGTTGAGTCTGAGGCTGGCTCAGCAGTCAAGACTATGTACCATTCTTGAAGAGGTCCTGGGTTTAGTTCCCAGAACCATAGTGGGTGGATCCCCACTGCCTGCAACTCCAGCTTCAGGGCCTCCAACTCCTTGGCTTCCATGAGCATTTACCCTCCAGGGCACATACCCACACTCAGGCACTCATAACTGCATATGCTTGAAAATAATAAAGCTTTTAAAAAAAAGTGATTGCGATGAATCCCAAGGACAGTGGGTCCAGGTTTGAAAAGAAACAAGAATGTCTTTCTACCAGCGTAATTTCAACTTTCAAAATGGAAAAAAAAAATGTCATTTTCCAATGGAGGCGATCAATAGATCACGCCATGCCTCATGGATCAAGGTTAACATCATCAGAATGTCAGGGCAAGTCCCGCTTCAGGCCTGCCGAGTTGAGAAGGGTGCACCAATTCTGGGATATTCCTGAGAAAAATAACCACGTCAATGTACTCAGGGAGATGGGAGGTAGAAGAAATTTGACAGGCATTCTACAAAATATCTGGCACTGTCTTCCAAAATGTATGAACTGTCACAAATATGCTTCACTCTTAAAGTTTTGTATTACATTTAATTGGCACAGGATGGGGAATCACTAAGGTGTGCCTATGTTGGTCAGAGGACAACCTCCACGACTAGGTTCTCTCCTGCCACCATGTGCGACCTGGGTATCAAACTCAGGTCATCAGGCGAGCCCCTTTACCCACTGACCCATCTTATGGGCCATCTTCCAAAATGTACGATCATGAAAATGATCATGACAAGTTACTGTCAGAGTGAAGGAGAGGAAGGAAACGTGACAACTATTCACAAATGCAGCATAAATTGAACTGGATTTGGGGATAGAAAAGGGACATTTGTGAAAAAGCATATGAAACCAGAATTAAGTTTGCGGTTTGGTTGATAGCCTCCGACACATCAGTATTATATCTATGATCTGAACATTGCTGTTTGAACAGGTGTTACTGCTGTCTGAAACTGTATGAGGGATGTGTGAGCCCCTTATGCATTAACTCTGCAACTTTTCTGCAACTCTAAAATCGTTTGGATGGTGACTGTCCCCTAAGGCACATTTGTTGAAGGTTTGGTCCCCAAGATGGCTTGACTAGTAATTCATGAAGTCTTTGAGAGGTGGAGACCGAGATTATTATTGTCACGGCAAGAAATCTAAATAAAAACAGATAGTTTGGGCCTGGAAAATGGTTCAAAGTATCATGCAAGTATGAAAACCAGAGTTGAAAACCTCAGACTCCATGTCAATGCTGGGTAGGTGTGGTCGCACATCTGTAATTTTTCAGGGTCAAAAAGCAAGTACTGGGAATGGCTAGAGCAGGCTGGCTACCAAACTAGCCATCTCGGTGAGCTCTGGGTTTGATAGGGAGACCTTGTCTCAATGAATAAGTTGGAAGAGCAATAGAGGAATAGTAAAGATATCAACACTGGTCCTTGGATGTATGCCCACACATACATGCACTTACATGCACACATTAAAAAAGGAAGAGTAAAAATGAAAATACTTATTTTGGCTCATGGTTTTAGTCCAAGGTTGTCTGGTGTCTTAGTTAGGATTTCACTGCTGTGAACAGACACCATGACCAAGGCAACTCTTACAAAAACAACATTTGGTTGAGGCTGACTTACAGGTTCAGAGGTTCAGTCATTATTATCAAGAAGGAGCATCCAGGCAGCATCCAGGCAGGCATGGTGCACGCTGAGCTGAGAGCTCTACATCTTCATCTGAAAGCTGCTAGTAGAATACCAACTTCCAGACACCTAGGATGAGGGTCTTATAGCCCACACCCACATTGACACACCTATTCCAATAGGGCCTCCTCACCTTTTTTTTTTTTTAAAGATTTATTTATTATTATAAATAAGTACACTGTAGCTGTCTTCAGACACACCAGAAGTGGGTGTCAGATCATCTCATTATGGGTGGTTGTGAGCCACCATGTGGTTGCTGGGATTTGAACTCAGGACCTTCGGAAGAGCAGTCAGTGCTCTTACCCTACTGAGTCATCTCACCAGCCCCAGGGCCACACCTTAGTGCCAGTCCCTGGGCTGAGCACATTCAAACCATGGCAGCTGGCTCCACTGACCTGGGAGTATGGGCGAGGCTAGGCATCAAAAAGGCATGATAGCACAATAGGGAAAACTGCTTATCTCATAGTGGCCAGGAAACAGAAAGTCAAAGAGAGATGAGGGCAGGGGAAAGCTATCCCTTTAAAATCATGTCTCACTTACCTACTTGCTAACTAGGCCCTGCTTCCTCATTCCCCCTAATAAGGTCATCTATCAGTGGATCAATCCACAGGTGGAGATAGGGCCCTCATGATACAATCGCCTCCCCAAAGTCCACCATCTGGCAGGCTTGCTTTCTTTCTTTCTTTCTTTCTTTCTTTCTTTCTTTCTTTCTTTCTTTCTTTCTTTCTTCCTTCCTTCCTTCCTTCCTTCCTTCCTTCCTTCCTT